>NC_089231.1:65482509-65789011 GCF_963924675.1 Phocoena phocoena | reverse complement strand
GCCCCTCTGATGGCCTCAGCTTGTGCTGGTCCTGAGTGCAGGGTTCACCTCTTTCCACCAACGGACCCCTTCGGACAAAGTCAGGAAGGGGCCTGGAAAAGGAAGTGTGGGCGGGGCTGGGCGGGGACGGGGCGGGACCCTCCCAAGCGGTGCCCCTCAACCCTGGGGATGTCGCGTCCCGGCCACCAGGGGGCACTGGAGACATGGAATCCAGGACGGTTTTGGCACCTCCTTCCTCCCAGCCCCCCTAGGGGAGAAAGTCAGGCTTCTGGAGAGATGGTGAGAGCCAGGTGGGTGAGGATTCTTGCCTGGAGGGGTTAAGAGCAAAGCGGAACTGCAGCCCTGTCACTAACGCTGGCCTGGGGGACCTCCTTTGGGTCCTTTGAATTCAGCTTCCTCACTCAAGCCCAGTAAGTGTGAGGCTGTGTCCTTGTCATCCAGGTGACCCTAAATCTTTAACCACAGGCCACCAGAAGGTAGTGGTGGCCAAGAATAACAGGCAGGGCAGTAGTGATGGCTATCTTTCGTGGCTCAACCCTGCCATTCCCCCACACATCCCCCGTGCCTGTGAGCTAACAGAGCTTAAGGTGTCCAGCTACACCCATGGTTGGATGGATGGATGAATGAATACATAGGTACATGCGAATGAGGGAATTGTGTTGATCCCCCTGGACCTGGGATTGTTACCTGGAACAGGGCTGGTAAAACCTCAGTTTTTTCACTTTGGAACTGGAGACTCAGCCTCCCCCTCCTTCCTCTTGTCCAGACTCATTCAACAGTTTGTCCTTGAGAGGCTGCTGATGCAACACTCAAGGAGATAGTGCTCATAAGTTTTAGGATGGAGCCAGAAAAAAGCCAAAACAAAACCAAAACAAGAAGACCATTGTTTTAAAGTGGCAGGTTGTAACTAATTCTCTGAGAGGGCAAAGGATGCATCTGTGGGACTTGAAATGGAAAGGGGATCCCCTTGAAGATTGCCGAACGTTATTTTCATGATTCGATGGCTGATTTAAGGCCTGATTTCAGGTTGACACACTGAAAAGATGACGTCGGAGATATTTGAAAGCAAAGGTCACAGCATTGCTTATATTGTGTGATATAGTCCTATTCATGTACAAGTAAACATGAAAGTAACATTGATTCATTTCATTGCTTCAAGCAATGCTCACAATGTTTACCATGTTCCTGGGGCTAGACTAGGCCTGGAGTAGAAGAAGCAGTGAAAGTTACAGGGACCCGCCCCCACCTCCTGGAATACATGGAATGCTTTCCCCTGAACATTGCACTTAAGCATGTCAAGATGTCCAGAAGATGGTCACTAAAATGATAATGCTGGCCATGGTAAAATAATTTTCTATATTTTGGGAGGTGTTTTTTCTTGTGTTTTGTGGTTTTGTTTTGTTTTGTTTTTTGGCCTCGCCGCACGGCACGTGGGATCTTAGTTCCCCGCCACCCAGGGATCGAACCACGCCCCCTGCAGTGGAAGCATGGAGTTCTAACCACTAGACCGCCAGGGAATTCCCAACTTTTCTATATCTGGGAGTAAACTTTTCCATATTTGGGAGTAAACTTTTCCATCATAAATGTTTTCCTTGACCAGTGATTTATTTTGGAGATATGAAGAAGTTCAGTCACCCCACACAGCCTCTAGTCCCCCAGTCTGCTGCAAGATTAAGCTGACAAGGAAGGTCTTGGAGAGAATCCAGGATGGCTGGTCTGCGTTCCTAAGGCTGTATGTCCTGATTTGGGGGAACCACCACTTTTGAAAATCTTTTTGCGGGACTCTCTTGGCGGTACAGTGGTAAAGACTTTGCCTTCCAATGCAGGGGGTGTGGGTTTGATCCCTGGTTGGGGAGCTAAGATCCCACATGCCTCGTGGCCAAAAAACCAAAACATAAAACAGAAGCAGTATTGTAACAAATTCAATAAAGACTTTAAAAATGGTCCACATCAAAAACAAAAGAAAGAAAGAAAATCCTTTTGGGGTAGCTATGAATGAGCTCAGAGGGAAAGGCAGGAGCCTTCAGGTAGAGAGCAGCATCCTTCCATCCCAGACTCAAACTCAGGCCTCCTGAAGTCAAGGGCCTTGCAGATGCAGAGGGCAGGAAGCCCCTCCCCAGGTGTGTGTGTGGTGGAAGGAGGAGATCAGGTGTGTGGGGAGGGGAACTCATCAGAAGGCCAGGTGCTCTGTGTCCCTCAGAATCAGCTTCAGAACAACTTCTTGGGAAAAAAACATCCTTCCCCCTGCCCCTTCCTGGCTGGGCCAGGGCATCTGCCCACTCCCCTGCGTGTCAAGCCTCAGGACTTGGAGCAAAGGAGGAACGGAGAAGCATCCAATCCTTTGAGGGTCTGGCTAGAACACGAGCAGAGGAAGGAGGAGTTTGCCCCTTTCCTGTCTCACTGTTGAGCGGGGACATCTCATCTCATTTTCCTCCGTCCTCAGCAACTTCGGTATCAGGTCTTAGGACTTGGTCTGAATCACACCAACAGCTTTCCTGAGTCTGCAACTTGCAGACTGTGGGACTTAGTCTTATCTTTAATAACACTTTTAACCAGTGTGTAAAATTAAAAAGCACAAACATGTTCAAAACACACTTAAGCAATAGTCATGAATCAAAACTGTTTGCTTCGCCCAAACATGTTTCTCCTTTTCCCTCAATCCCCAAGGCAAGCCTTTAGCTTTCCCCACCATTGGCCATAGAGTCACCTCTCTTGGGCTCCTGAAATGTCTGTCACTTGGTATGAAGAGCTGCCTCACAGGCATAACCTGGTACCAAGGCTGTGGTGGGGTGGGCTAAATAGTCCTGGGGTGAGGGTCCAGGCCACCTGGTGTGGCAGGGGACACATGCCATCGTGGAGGGAGTTAATGGACAAAGGGAAATGAGGTTAGAGGGGATGGAAGGGATCGGGGGCCTGGTGCTGAGCTTGATGGGGAAGGAGGGAGGAGGGGAGGGCGATGCAAGAGGGATTTCCAGCCCCCACTCAGCTGCCTCCCAGCGGCTTGGTTGGCACCGTCTGCAGCCACCAGGGGGCAGCAATGGCCAGGATTTGGGGGAGGTACTTGAGGGTTACACTGTCCTGCGTGAGGTTTCAAGAGGGGCTCCCCACGGAACACTTCTCATGTCCCAAAGCATTTGTGCCCCAACAGATCATCTTAAAAAGTGCTAATAAATGGCCCAGGGCTCAGGCTCGGGCCTCAGACTCAGAGCACTGCAGAGACAGAGGCTGGAGGGGAACGTGAGGACCCTCCAAACTGAGGGGGGTAAGAAGGAGTTGGGGGGTGGGGGAGGGATGGATTGGGAGCTTAGGACCAGCAGATGCAAACTATTATATATAAGATGCATAAACATCAAGGACCTATGGTATAGCACAGGGGACTGTATTCAATATCCTCTGATAAACCATAATGGAAAAGAATATGAAAAAATGTATATAGAGTATAACTGAACCACTTTATTGAACAGCAGGAATTCACACAGCATTGTAAATCAAGCACACTTCAATATAAATGTTCAGTGTCTTTGTTCTTTTCTTTCTTTTTTTCATTTTTCACAGCACTGTGCGGCATGCAGGATTGGAGCTCCCCGACCAGGGATCAAACCTGCACCCCCTGCAGTGGAAGCACAGAGTGTTAACCACTGGACGGCCATGGAAGTCGCTTCCATAAAATGTTTTTAAAAAAGAGGGAGTTGAGGGGTTACTGGTCCCCAGCTCTGCCTCTGACTCCTGGAAAGTGGGGCAGTTGGATCTTTCAGCCGCCTGGGCTCATGGCCTCTCCTTTGTCCCAAGAGCACAGAGGGGACCTTCTGGGATTCCTCCCCCAGGAGCCATGATGACTCTCACTCCAGGAGAGACAGGAAATCCCGGGCTGGATTCCTTTCCCACATCCTGTCATGGACTCGTTCCGTCCTTACAAACCATGTGAAGGAGTTAATTCTCCAGTATTGTCTGCTGTCCAGGGATGTAGAAGAATCTAGAACAAACCATGTCAGAGGGGGTGAGAAGAAGGGATGAGGACAGGCAGGTGCAGGAAGCAGATTTGCATGGAAGCCCCTCCCTCCTCTGGGGGGAGGGGATAAGAGAGGTCTGTGGGAGCAGGCCCAGGGCTGGGGGCTCAGAAGGCAGCGTCTGGGGCGTCTCCACCATGGCCTGGGCTCTGCTCCTTGTCACCCTCCTCACTCAGGACACAGGTGAGGCCTCCAGGGAATGGGCCCCAGGGACATCTGGCTGATCCTTTGCGTCTTTGTCCTCAGGGTGACCTGGGCCCCAGCACTGAACTGACCAGAATGTGTTTCTCCTCTCTCCAGGGTCCTGGGCGCAGTCAGGCCTGACTCAGCCTCCCTCAGTGTCCGGGAATCTGGGACAGACAGTCTCCATCTCCTGTGCTGGAACCAGTAGTGACATCGGGGGATATGACTATGTCAGATGGTACCAACAGCTCCCAGGCACGGCCCCCAAACTCTTGATTTATGAGGTCAATAAACGACCCTCAGGGATCCCTGATCGCTTCTCTGGCTCCAAGTCTGGCAACACGGCCTCCCTGACCATCTCTGGGCTCCAGGCTGAGGACGAGGCCGATTATTACTGTAGCTCATATAGCAGTAGTAGCACTTGGCACAGTGGTCCAAGGTCATGGGGAAGTGAGACCAAAACCTCCCTTTAGCTCCCTCCAGCCCCTTCACTCTTAAACACAGGCTTTAGGTTGTTGCTTGTTTGTTATCATTTTATTTGCCAATAATAACAAACTTAAATGGATTTTAAGATTTCATAAAGAACTGCTTCATACCTTTTCCCCAGATCCATCATTTTTAACTATTGTCATCTTCGCTTATCATTATATCAGCTTATCTCTCATTTTCTCTCTGCCTATATATGTCTTTGTGTATATGTGTGTGTGTGTGTGTATGTGTGTGTGTATGTATTTGGATGTGTATCCATATATAAACATCCATAGATATACATACTCAACACACCCACACATGTAAACAAAACATTCATTTTCTGAACCACTGGGAATAGTTTTCTTCCATCAGCATCTAAGACTTGATACATTTCTTTTAGAAAGAGTTCACATGAAATCACAGTCAGCATTTAAGGTGTAGAATCTGGATTTTTAATGTATTGACAAGTTTGTCCATCCATGATTACTCCAGAGTCCAGATGCTTCCTGCCCCTCAAGACACACCTCATCCACCTGCAGTCACTCCCTGTCCCCCTCGGACCTTTGTGCCAGGATCCCCCCACATAGCCTAATGTTTCCAGGCTCATTCCTGTGGAAGCATATTCACTACTTCCCACTTCTTACAGCCGAATAATACTGCATTATAAGGATGTACTTCATCTGATGGATCAAGTAATTAATTCACAGATTCATATTCATGTTTTCTCTCTCCTGTCACAACCCATTACAGAGTGATCCTTTTGGGGCCTAGGGAATGAAAATTGTAGGTTCACCTCACTTCCCGAGATGAAATGAAAACACGACATTCCCCTCAGGGACGTCTTCAGGAGGCAGTCAAGGCTTCATCTTCTCTCCTTCTCAGAGCCTCCTAAGGATCCCGGATGGGGGCATCTGCCCTTCACTCTATGTGCTGTTTGCATGTGTCCTGGATGAGCTGGAGGGGCAGGGAGGGGGCACGGTCTCAGCTGCATCAAGCAGCCTGAGACGGTCTTTGTCCCGACGATGACTCTCTTTTCCTTTCCACTGTGTTCAAACGTTCCAGGTGCCTGTTTCTACCATCTGCAAGGCTTCAAGGGCACGTTTGCCTCTTACACTTGCAGTTTCTCGTGAAAATTTCCTCCATGTCTGAGTCCTGGTCTATGTAGCTAAGGAGAGGAAAAGTACTCATGTCTCTTTCAGCGTATGTTGCACAATTCCTTTGATTATGAAATGCAGCATTCCTGAAGGAGAATGTGTGAAAGCACACTCACAATTTAAGGAGGAATAATAAACAGAAACCACATAACCCCAGACGAAATCTACCCCCCAAAGCACATCTGTCTACCCCACTCCCTGGTTAGCTGGTTTGCTGACTCCAGGGTTAATCATTCCATGGCCTTTCTTTCCATTCCTGCCCCAGCCATCCTCGATATGCATCCCCCAAACAACATAGTTTGAAACAGTGGGTACAAGCATCCAACCCGCTGAGTCAGGAAAGGGTAGTGTGTCTACAGGTGAGGCCCCAAGAGACATGGAGCCTAACAAAGGATCCGCTTGGTCCTGGGCGGAGCTTCCCTGGATTTCCTGGAGCCTGTCCTGAAGACGGCAGAGAGGGTCCCAGAGGAAAGACAAGGAAGCCTAGAGTCAGGCATCTGGCCTTGTGGGATGTGGGTGGGTCCTGGATTTCTAAGGGGAATAGTGTCAGGGTATCAGCTGTCCCACACTTCCTGCTATTCAGTGGGACGTGGACTCCAGGAGTTGTCTGAGATCACTTCACTGGGAGGAAAGGAGAGAGATTTTTCCTGGCTGATCAAGACCCTAGAAAAGTTTTCATATCAAGACAATCCTAGCCAGCCACACAGTACAAATCAGAATCCGGGCGACACGCATCCAACTTTACAGGATGGTATCAGGTATGTCAGCACCTGGATGATGTCAGCTTCCTTGTAGGTGAATATTTCTGCTGGTTGCCCATTGGAGAAAGGCCTCCATGGGAGATGGCCATTCCAGAGAGGTGGGCAGAGGCTGCAAAACTCTGGAGTCACACAGGCTTCTCCTCCTGACCCCCACAGAGTCAGCTCTGCCGTGCCCCCTTATCCCGGACATGTGGTTCACCCTCTCCCTAGAGCAAATCTGTCAGTGGGGTTAGTGGGCAGTGGTCTACCAGCCTCACGACTAAAAGGAGAGAGAATCTACAGATCTACCTGCATCTCTAAGGACTCACACTCATTATAATTGTCAAGTTACCTCTGCTCATCACGACCATACTCACCACCGAACACGCCCTAAGGAATGACAGGTCTACTTATCACCACTGCAGACCTGGGACTGGCCCTTCTCAGGAAAAAGTCAGTAAACACTTGTCGACATGCATCTTGGCTTCCATATTTGTGCTTTTCTGTACTCCTATGTTCTTTGGACTCTTCCTAAACTCTGATATATGACTCTGACTATCAGTATTGTTTGACTTGGGTTTAAAAGAAGCAATCAGAGTTGTGCATTTGCCCCACGCACCCACAATGACCAGAGTGAAGAGCTCTGGGACAGGCGTTTGTGTCATGATGTTGGGGAGAGGGAGAGAGAGGAGGAAACATTGTGGTAGAATCTGCAGGGAAGTGGGTTTTCTCTTTTTTTTGACCCCACCAAGTGTCACGTGGGATCTTAGCTCCCCGAACAAGGATGGAAACCGTGCCCCCTGCATTGGAAGCACTGCGTCTTAACCACTGGACCACCAGGGAAGTCCTGGAACTATTTCTTTAGCTGACATTTTCCTAACATATCAATAGTCAATCAACCTGAAGAGGGGTCTCAAAACATGTCCACACCTCAAGATTTCATTACAATGAAACTTGGTGTGGTTGCCCTCTCGTTTCTACACCCTGAGGCGTGTCAGGATTCTGGATGTGAGGGTTTCTCTGTGTCTCTCTGTCTCCTCTCCTTTGGGAACTCCAATTCTTTGTGTATTAGGTCAATTGAAGTTCCATAATTTGTGGATACTACTTCATTCTTTTAAATTCATATTCCCCCCGTATGTTGAACAAGGGACTGTTTCCATTGCATGACTTCAAGTCAGAAATCTTTCATTATCCAGTGCTCTGCCTGTCGTTGATCCCATCTGCTGGAATTTTCTCTGTAGTAGATTCACTGTGGTTTTTTCCACCTTCTATTGCTTACCTGAGACTTTCTTTTTTAAAAAAATTTTATTGGAATATAGTAGATTTACACTGTTGTGTTGGTTTCTGCTGTACAGCAAATTGAATCAGTTATACATATACACACATCACTCTTTTTTAGATATTTTCTCCCATATATCGGCTGACACTCTGTATCTCTCTATTGACTTCAGTAGGTTCTATCCTTATTTCTTGCATCATTTTTAACAAACTGGATGAATATCTTTGTGACATAATTCCAGCAGATCTGTTAGACGCGCTCTGTTAACTTTCCCTTCCATACAGTTGAGATGTTCTGGTTTTCCATATACCAAGTGATTTCAGTCTATCCTGGTGTGGCCAATATTATGTTGTGAAACTATAGGCCTTTAAATCCTTTGTTGGCATTTTGGTTTAATCAGACTGTCTGCCCGGTTGAGTCCAGGTGGTTAATTCCATCCAGCTTTTTGTGAACTGTGCTTTCCATGTCAGTTCATTTACACAAACTTGGACCTGCTCTCCGGAAACGTCCTACAAGGAGCTGCAGGGCAGCCAGTCTGGGGACCGGGTTGTTTTCTGTCCCTCATGTTCCAGGGTGTTGGTTGGCACCATCTGAAGCCACCAGGGGGCAGCAAGGGCCAGGATTTGGGGAAGGTACCTGTGGCTTATACTGTCCTGTGTGAAGTTTCAAGAGCTGCTTCCTGAGTAACCCCTCTTAGTCCCAAAGCATTTGTGCCCCAAGAAATCATCTTCAAAAGTGCTAATAAATGGCCCAGGGCTCAGGCTTGGGCCTCAGACTCAGAGCACTTTGGAGACAGAGGCTGGAGGGGAATCTGAGGACCCCCCCAACTGAGGGGGATGAGAGGGAGTTGGGGATGGGGGAGGGATGGACTGGGAGTCTGGGACCAGCAGATACAAACTACTATATATAGGATGGATAGACAACAAGGTCCTACGGTATAGTACAGGGAACTGTTTTCAATATCCTATGACAAACCCTAATGGAAAAGAATAAGAAAGAGAATGTATATATAAATGAGTAAGTGAGTCACTTTGCTGTACAGCAGACACTCACACAACATTGTAGTTCAACTATACTTCAATAGAATTTTTTTGTTTCTTTTTTCTCTTTTTTTTGATTTTTAAAATTTCTTTAGTTGCGCCACGCGACATGCAGCTCCTTAGTCCTCCGACCAGTGATCAAACCCACACCGCCTGCAGTGGAAGTGTGGAGCCTTAACAACTGGACCGCCACGGAAGTCCCTTCAATAAATTTTTTTGTTTGCTTTTTTTGTTTGTTTGCGGTACGCAGGCCTCTGACTGTTGTGGCCTCTCCCATTGCGGAGCACAGGCTCCGGACGCGCAGGCTCAGCGGCCATGTCTCACGGGCCCAGCCGATCCACGGCATGTGGGATCCTCCCAGAGCGGGGCAAAAACCCGTGTCCCCTGCATCGGCAGGCGGACTCAACCACTGTGCCACCAGGAAAGCCCTTCAATAAAATTTTTAAAACAGAAGTAGTTGAGGGGATACTGGTACACAGCTCTGCCTTTAACTCTCAGAACGTGGGGCAGTTGGATTTTTCAGCCACCTGGGCTCAGGGCCTCTCCTTTGTCCCAAGAGCACAGAGAGGACCTTCTGGGATTCCTCCCCCAGGAAGCACCATGACTCTCACACCAGGAGAGACAGGAAATCCCGGGCTGGATTCCTTTCCCACATCCTGTCATGGACTCGTTCTGTCCTCACACACCATGTGAAGGAGTTAAGTCTCCAATAATCTCTGCTGTCCAGGGATGCAGAAGAATCTGGAACAAACCATGTCAGAGGGGGTGAGCAGAGGGGGGGAGGAGAGGCAGATGCAGGAAGCAGATTTGCATGGAGGCCCCTCCCTCCTCTGAGGGGGAGGGGATAAGAGAGATCTCGGGGGAGCAGGCCGAGGGCTGGGGGCTCAGAAGGCAGCGTCTGGGGCGTCTCCACCATGGCCTGGGCTCTGCTCCTTGTCACCCTCCTCACTCAGGACACAGGTGAGGCCTCTAGGAAAGGGAACCCAGGGACATCTGGCTGATCCTTTGTGTCTTTGTCCTCAGGGTGACAGAACTGACCAGAGTGCGTTTCTCCTCTTTCCAGGATCCTGGGCCCAGTCTGGCCTGACTCAGCCTCCCTCAGTGTCCGGGAATCCAGGACAGACAGTCTCCATCTCCTGTGCTGGAACCAGTAGTGACATCGGGGGTTATGACTATGTCAGCTGGTACCAACAGCTCCCAGGCACGGCCCCCAAACTCTTGATTTATGAGGTCAATAAACGACCCTCAGGGATCCCTGATCGCTTCTCTGGCTCCAAGTCTGGCAACACGGCCTCCCTGACCATCTCTGGGCTCCAGGCTGAGGACGAGGCCGATTATTACTGTAGCTCATATACAGGTAGTAGCACTTGGCACAGTGGTCCAAGGTCATGGGGAAGTGAGACCAAATCCTGCCCTGGCTCACAGGCTCCCCGTTGCTGTGACTCTGCTGGTTGCTCATTTGCATCTGTGGTTGAAGCATTTACAGCTGAGAGGAGATCTGAGGACCCTGCAGAGGGATGAGGACAAAGGACAATGTGTGATTTTCCTGTTTGTTGTCCCTGCTCTTTGACCTGCATCTGAGTGGGCTGAACCAGGGAGGGTTGGGGACACACTCTGGGTCTCAGAATTGACTCTGTCCTGGCGTCGGTGAACCCTGTCCATGGACAGCCCTACAGGAAGACAGTCTCCCAATACGATGGGCTCTTTGCAACATGGCTCCAGTATGGAGTGTGGGTTGGAGGGTATGTCCTCCCTTCCTCAGTGATATCAAGGTCACATGTTTCCATGAAGAGCCAATGCAGCTTCCAGGTGGAATCCCAGCACATCTAACACCTGTGAGAATTCATTGAAAAACAGGTGTGAGTGTTGTGGCTTCAATATTAAATTTTTCTTGAACCTGAAAGACAGTTTTCAAATGGAAACATAACTAAAATGTAAATTATGTGAATTCAGTAGTTAAAAAAACACTTTTTTTAATGTTTTGTTTTGGTTTTTGTTATGTTTTCTGCGGCCATGCCACGCAGCTTGTGGGATCTATGTTCCCTGACCAGGGATCGAAACTTCACCCACTGCAATGTAAGTGCTAAGTCTCAATCTCTGGACTGCCAGGGATATCCCAAATTCATTAGTTTAGACGAAAAAGTACGTTGGTTGGATTCCTCAGGACACATCATCCCCACAGTAACAAGCGAAGAGGAACACTTGATAACTGTGTTTTCAGGCATCCAGGACTGGAGAGCAGCTCTCTCTTGTGCTCCTGGCTCCTGGCTCTCATGAAGTTGGAGTCACGTGTCAATCGGGCTGTTTTCAAGTGTCAATCGGTCCTCTATCTTTGGAAGGCTCGTCATATATGGCTCCCTCTATGCCGGTCCTGGGCACACTTTTCTTGTCTAAATCATCTTCCTGATAAACCTGATTTTTTTAAACCCAACCAATAAGGCCCCTTATTTTCCAAGTCTATGTTAGTCTCAATCTGTGTATTCATTTGTCCTTATCACAGCATTTTCCAAATGACCAGAATCTTTGGTCTGTCTATCTATATCATGAGAGCTCAAGTAGCGTGTAGAAAATATTGACCAACTTCATTTCTAAGTTCTACTTTCATTGGGATTATAGCTGCTAATAAAGGTGCAGTGCGGGAATCAGTGTTTTTACTCTCCTGAAATAGCCTCTGTGATGATTTCTACCCTCCACCATTATTATGGAAACAGCCGTTGCTCCTTTGCATCTGTCCTGTTATTTCTTTCTTCTTTTTTTCTGTTAAACATATAGCTGCATTTATAATCAGTGTTACATTTTTCAAAGCAAGACTTTTTCTTTTCATGAGAATGACCTGAATATGGCCTTCCACATGTTCAGAAGTCACATTCTACAAAGTAGACTGAGCTGTGATATCAAATATTCCCCTGAATGTAGTAACCGCGAGCTTGCAGTTTAAACAATCCAGTGTGGGTACTTGTAGGCAGATGTGTGACAATCAGAGCAAAGGTCACCTTGTGTCCACACACGGCCCCCTCCCCACTCCCGTCCTCACTGCAGGTGCTAACAGCTCTGTCACTGTGAGCAGGATATGGATGAGTTTTCAAAAGAGCACGAAGGGATACACGCTGAATCTAGAGGATCATTGATTCCCTTCTGTCTGATGAGAAAACTCCTGGAGAAGTTTTGACCCAATATTTTAGGTGGGTTTGGAAGCATATGTTTGACTAAGAAAAAAGGTACTTTCTATCAAAGATGATATTTTGATTCTCGGAATCGCAATGAAATGAAAATCTCTGGACACAAAGCAACAGACTCAAGTCAAGAGCATCTCTTGGCATTTTGTGCCCCGTCCAATGTGATGCCCAAACATTATTCCAGACAGCATGTGGGAGCCTGCTCTGGACTGAAGGTGTGTCTTGTTTTTTATCCACATCCCGGAAGTGGGAACAGGAGCCCTTGCTCAGGTTTGGGGGCGGGGTGGACAGAGAGGAAATTTCCTAAGAGTTCACAGTGCATGAAGGGTCAAGGGATATCCGATGGGTTACGTTTTCTGGAGCAGAGATGAAGAATCTCTGAAAATTCGATTAAATTTTTAAAAAATCTCCGTACTCTTTGCTCTTGTAATATGTTCAAGGCAGAATACGACTCATGGGAAATCCGATAAGGATTCACCATCAAAAGTGGGTAGGCAATAACTTTCCTGCAGGTGGTTTGCTTTGGTTATTTTCCCACTGCAAACGTATGGCATACTTAAAGGATAAACCAAGAAGGAAGCAGTGGACATTAGCCTGTGTTGTGGAGAAAGAAGATCTGGACTATTTGTGCATTTTCTCCCTAATGAGGACAAAACACGTGCTAACTGATAAAGGATTCCCTCCTGCTCTATGGGCTCCCTCCTCATGGAGGCTGGGTGGCAGCCTGAGGCTTTTGTGGGAGCTCTGGCAGCTCTTAAAATCCACAAGGCAGAGGCTCCAGACCAGCTTCCTGGTGTGTGTGTGGGGGGGGTGAGTGTGGCCGCATCTGGGGTCCCTGCCTTCGGATCAAGGAGCCACAGAGAGAAACCAACAGGGGTGTAGACAGGAGCTCACACTGAAAGTCTGGAGAGCAGGAGTTCCGAGTGTGGACCTGATAATCCTCTCACTGGAGCTTGTTCCAAGGGTGGTGGGGAGGTGTGGGGAGTTTCCAGTGCTCCCGACTTACTGCTTCTCTGGGTGGTCCTGGGCTGTCCACGGAGGGGTGGAGTTTAGTGCAGACCCTGATTCCCATGATGACTTTTACCCCCCGGGTGCAGACGGCAGGAGACGGAGGGAAACCCTAGACCCTGGGTTTGCTGCTTGTTTTCTCAGATAGTCCTGTGTCGAGTGTCCCCAAGACCACAGGCAACTACTTTTGTCCTTAAGAAGACCCACAAGACTCAGTAGAGAGGTGTCCTGGTGGCTGTGATTTCCTTCAGTGAAGGGAGACCAAGCAAAACCAGCAAAGGGCTTGGTGGATGAGGTGAAATCTGAGGAAACGAGCGTAAACTTCCAGGAAACCTTTTCCAACGTCGGGCTTCATCACCACAGTTAAATGGCGACAACGGGTGTGAATTGTCCCCCAGGGAGCCTCCTCAGACCCACAAGACTCTTACTGGAGGCTGGTCTCCTAGGCACCCTGTGCCTGGCATCGACCGAAATTCCAGATTCCCGCTGGGGAGCAGGTCAGGGCTTCAGAATAAACCATAAGGTTGCAGGAGAGTGGAGACTCAGGGGGTCATTCTTCTTGGGGAATAGCCTAAACCTTCCTGAAATCTAATCACAAGACACAAACCAAGGGCGAGTCTTGTGGGCAGGTCTATCTAAGGACATTAGTCTCGGGCTGTGGGGTAACTCTGATGCGCATGGATCCTCCGTGTATTCCTGCACCTGAGTTCAGGCCCTGGATCCAAGGGAAACCCAACATCTCACCACCAGGTCCAGGTTATGTTCTGTCGCAGGATGTGCTCTGTCTCTGTGAAGAAACACACACACAGCCCCACACAAATGCAGACAGACAGACAGACACACACCCCCAGCGCCATCACTCCTGGGTCCCCTCCACAGTACCCAGGAGAGAAGGAGACTGTTCTGTGGGGACCTAGAGCTGCTTCTGCATCACCCCCGGGGCCCTGTGCCCAGAGGCAGGAGCATAAACCCTGGGATGCAAAGAATTACTACCCCAATTGTCAACTTTCCTCGTAATCAGGAATGACACATTTCAGATACTGAGAAAGTCACAATCTTGGCAAACACCGGTCAGCCCTGATTCTCTGTCTAGAAAACACAATGGGTCCAGCATCTGGACACAGGTGTCTGACCTCAGGGAGGCGCCAGCTCTGGGGTGAGCCCATGCAGTGGATGAGGACGGACAGGGTCACTGGTGCTGGGCTGGGAGGAGGAAGAGGAGGAACAAGTTGGGGGGGTCAGAGCTGGGGGCTCAGCCCCACTCAGCTGCCTCCCTGGGGCTTGGTTGTCCCCATCTAAGGCCACCAGGAGGCAGCAAGGGCCTGGGTTTGGGGGGGTTCTGGTCTGGTTTCCTGACCTGTATGAAGCCCCCAGGTGCTGCCTCCTGAGCCCCCTAAAGGAGAGTGTGGGGTCAGTGTCCTCAAGCTGTTCTGCTTCATAAGCCCTTTGCTAGGAAGGCCAATAAAGGTCCCAGGGCCCCTCCTCCGAGCCCTGCAGAGGCAGGGGACAGGGGGGCAGGGGGCCCGCCCTGCTGAGGGGACAGGTGAGGGAGGGGGATGCACACCCCCAGCTCCCCTGGTGCCGGGAGGAGACGGGATGCAATCTCTAAGTCACCCCAGCCCCTCGGGCCCCTGTCCTCACCTTCCACCCGCAAAACCCAAAGAGTGGTTATCGGGATTATTAGCCAACAGCATCTTGACTCAAATAGTGGATGACAGGGACATCCCAGGATGGCCCCATTTCCTGGGCCTTGTAATGGTCAGTGTCCTGACTAAGGACAACGTGTCACAGAGTTTTCGTCCTCTCAGATGAGTCCTGCTGTCTAGGGAGGCTGAGGCTCTAGGGTCCAGAGCCAAGTCAGAGGTGTGAGGAGATAATGAGGAGGGGCAGGTGCAGGAAGCTGATTTGCATGGAGGCCCCTCCCTCCTCTGAGGGGGAGGGGATAAGAGAGGTCTGGGGGAGCAGGCTGAGGGCTGGGGGCTCAGAAGGCAGCGTCTGGGGCGTCTCCACCATGGCCTGGGCTCTGCTCCTTGTCACCCTCCTCACTCAGGACACAGGTGAGGCCTCCAGGGAAGGGACCCCAGGGACATCTGACTGATTCTTTGTGTCTTTGTCCTCAGGATGACAGAACTGACTAGAGTGTGTTTCTCCTCTTTCCAGGGTCCTGGGCCCAGTCTGGCCTGACTCAGCCTCCCTCAGTGTCCGGGAATCCAGGACAGACGGTCACCATCTCATGTGCTGGAATTAGCAGTTATGCCGGCTGGTACCAACAGCTCCCAGGCATGGCCCCAAAAACCCTGATTTATGATAACAATAAACGGCCCTCAGGGATCCCTGATCGCTTCTCTGGCTCCAAGTCTGGCAACACGGCCACCCTGACCATCTCTGGGCTCCAGGCTGAGGACGAGGCCGATTATTACTGTAGTTCATATGCAGGTGGTTACACTGTGCACCGTGGTCCAAGTTCAGGGGAAGTAGAACAAAAACCTGCCCTGAGCTCACAGGCTCCCCGTTGCTGTGACTCTGCTGGTTCCTAATCTACATCTGTGGTTGAAGCCTCATGAGCTGACCGGAGATCTGAGGACCCTGCAGAGGGATGAGGAGAAAGAACAGCGAGTGGTTTTCATGTTTGTTGTCCTTCCTGTTTGACCTGCATCTGAGTGGGCTGAGCCCGGGAGGGTTGGGGACACAGTCTGGGTCTCAGCTTTGTCCCCTCTCCTGGCATTGGTGAACCCTGTCCAGGGACAGCCCCGCAGGATGGTGGTCTCCCCGGTACGATGGGCTCTTCGAAATGTGGCTCCAGAATGGAAGGTGGGCTGGAGGGCATGTCCCGTATTCCTCAGTGATGTCAAGGTCACGTGTTTCCATGGGGACCAGTGCAGTTTCCAGGTGGAATCCCAGCATAGCTAAGACCTGTGGGAATTAATTGAAAAACTGCGCGAGTGTTGTGGGTTCAATGTTATTTTTTCTTGAACAGTTTTGTAACGCAACCATTACTGAAATTAAATTATGTGAATTGAATAGTTTGTTTTTAATTTGTTTTTGTTTGTTTGGGTTTTTTTTGCCCATGCCACATGGCATGTAAGACATTAGTTCCCTGACTAGGGATGGAACCCCTACCCCCTGCAATGGAAAGTCTAGTTCTTAACCACTGGACAGCAAGGTATGTCCCAAATTCAATAGTTTAGATGAAAAACAAAGTACATGGGTTGGATTGCTCAGGACACATCATCCCCACAGTAACAAGTGAAGAGGAACACTTGATAGCTGTGTGTTCAGGCGTCTAGGACTGGAGAGCAGCTCTTTCTTGTGCTCCTGGCTCCTGGCTCTGATGAAGTTGGAGTCACGTGTCAGTTGGGTTGATTTCATTAAGATCCTCTAACTTTGGAAGACTCCTCCTATATGACTAACTCCATACCGGTCCTGTGTACACTTTTCTTATCCAAATTATTTTCCTGATAAATCTGATTTATTTTATTTTATACATTTATTTATTTTTAAATTGTATTTATTTTTGGCTGTGTTGGGTGTTTGTTGCTGCGCGGGGGCTTTCTCTAGTTGCGGCAAGCGGGGGCTACTCTTCCTTGCGGGGGGCGGTTCTCACTGCGGTGGCTTCTCTTGTTGCGGAGCACAGGCTCTAGGCAAGTGGGCTCAGTAGTTGTGGCTTGTGGGCTCCAGAGCGCAGGCTCAGTAGTTGTGGCACACGGGCTTAGCTGCTCTGCGGCATGTGGGATCTTCCCAGACCAGGGCTCGAACCCGTGTCCCCTGCCTTGGCAGGCGGATTGTTAACCACGGTGCCGCTAAGGAAGTCCCAATCTGATTTATTTTAACCCAGCCAATTAGGCTCCATATTTTCTAAGGGTACGCTAGTCTCAATCTGAAGAATCTTTTGTCTTTACCACAACATTTTACATTTGACCAGAATCATTGGTCTTTCTAACTATATTGTCAAAGATCAGGTATAGTGTAGAAAATATTTACTATTTATATCAGGTATAGTGTAGAAAATCTTAGAAATATTTCATTTCTAAGATCTACTTTCATTGGGATTACAGCTGCTCCTAAGTTGCAGTGTGGGAGTAAGAGTGCTTTTACTCTCCTGAAATAGCCTCTGTTATAATATCTACCCTCCCCCATTATTATGGGGACAGCCATTCTTCCTTTCCTTCTGTACACTTATCCTGTTATCTCTCTCTTTTTCTCTACTAAACATAGAGCTGCATTTATAATCAGTTTTACATTTTTCTAAGAAAGGCTTTTCTCTTTTTCATGAGAATGACCTGAATCTGGCTCTCCACTTCCTCAGAAGTCACATCCTATGCATTAGCCTGAGCTGCGATGTCAAATATTCCTCTGAATATAGTAATCTTGAGCTTGCAGTTTAAACAATCCAGTCCAGGTAATTGTAGGCAGATGTGTGTGTTTGTGCATGAGAATCTGACCAAAGGTCACCTTCGGTCCACACATGGACCCCTCCCGGCTTCTGTTCTCACTTCAGGTTCCAGAAGCTCAGTCACGGAGCAGGACACGCATGAGTTTGCAAGAGCACGATGGTGATACGCACTGAATCGAGAGGACGTTTTACGCCCTTCTCCTTGACGAGAAAACTTCTGGACAAGTTTTGACCCAATATTTTAGGTGGATTTGGAAAGATATGTTTGACCAAGAAAATAGCTGCTTTCTGTGATAGATGATATTTTGATTCTCAGTCTCAAGGTAATGAAAATCTCAGAACACAAAGCAGCAGACTCAAGTCAAAAGCATCTCTTGCCATATTGTACCACATTCAATGTGATGCCCAAACACTGTTCTAGACAGCATGCCGGTACCCAGCTCTGGAATGAAGGTGTATCTTGTTTTGTGTCCTTATCCCAGAAGTGGGAACAGGAGCCCTCGCTCCGGTCGGGGGTGGGGTGGACAGAGAGGAATTTCCCTCAGAGTCCACAGTGAATGAGGGATCTGCGCCACAGATGTCAAGGGATTTCCAATGGATTCCTTTTTCTGGATCAGCGATGAAGAATCTCTGAGAATTCAGGGCTTCCCTGGTGGCGCAGTGGTTGAGGGTCTGCCTGCCGATGCAGGGACATGGGTTCGTGCCCCGGTCCGGGAAGACCCCACATGCCACGGAGCGGCTGGGCCCGTGAGCCATGGCTGCTGAGCCTGTGCATCCGGAGCCTGTGCTCCGCAACGGGAGAGGCCACAGCAGTGAGAGGCCCGCATACCGCAAAACAAAAAAAAAAAAAAAAGAAAGAAAAGAAAGAAAAAGAAAAAAAGAATCTCTGAGAATTCATTTACAATATTTTTAAAAATCTGAATTTCTAGGCATGGATCCATCCATGATCTTTGCTGTTGTAACATGTGCAAGGCAGAATAATAGTCCTGGGATCCAATAAGAATTACAGTCACAAGTGGGTAAACAAAGAACTTTCCTGCAGGTGCTTTGCTTTGCTTATTTCCCCACTGCAAACATTTGGAATATTGAAAGGACAAACAAAGAAGGACTAAGTGGACGTCAGCCTGTGTTATGGAGAAAGAAGGGCTGGACTATTTGGGTATTTTCTCCTTAATGAGGACAAAACACGTGCTAACTGGTAAAGGATTCCCTCCTGCTATTGGGGATCGCCCCCACCATAGAGGCCGGGTCGTGGCCTGAGGCTCTTGTGGGAGCTGTGGCAGCCATTGAGATCCAGGAGGCAGAGGCTCCAGACCATCTTCCAGGGCTGGGGGGGGAATGTGGCTGCATATAGGGCCCGTGCCTTCAGATCAGGGAGCCACAGAGAGAAACCAGGAGTGGTGTAGACAGGAGCCCACACTGAAAATTAGGAGAGCAGCAGTTCCAGTGTGGACCTGATCTTCCTCTCACTGGGGCTTGTTCCGGGGGTGGTGGAGAGCTGTGGTGAGTTCCAGTGCTCGGGACCTCGTGGTTCCCTGGGTGGTCCGGGGGTGTCCACGGAGGGGTGGAGTTTAGTGCAGACCCTGATTCCCATGATGACTTTTACCCCCCGGGTGCAGACGGCAGGAGACGGAGGGAAACCCTAGACCCTGGGTTTGCTGCTTGTTTTCTCAGATAGTCCTGTGTCGAGTGTCCCCAAGGCCACAGGCAACTATTCATGTCACAAAGAAGACCCCTAGGACTCAGTAGAGAGTCGTCCTAATGGCTGTGATTTCCTTCAGTGAATGGAGACCAAGCAAAACCAGCAAAGGGCCATGGTAGATGCGGTGAAATATGAAGAAACCAGGAAAGATTCCAGGAGGCCTTTCCCAGATGAGGGACGGGTTTCATCAGCAGAATCAAATGGCGACAACCGGTGTGAATTGTCCCCCAGGGAGCCTCCTCAGACCCACAAGACTCTTACTGGAGGCTGGTCTCCTAGGCACCCTGTGCCTGGCATCGACCGAAATTCCAGATTCCCGCTGGGGAGCAGGTCAGGGCTTCAGAATAAACCATAAGGTTGCAGGAGAGTGGAGACTCAGGGGGTCATTCTTCTTGGGGAATAGCCTAAACCTTCCTGAAATCTAATCACAAGACACAAACCAAGGGCGAGTCTTGTGGGCAGGTCTATCTAAGGACATTAGTCTCGGGCTGTGGGGTAACTCTGATGCGCACGGATCCTCCGTGTAGTCCTGCACCTGAGTTCAGGCCCTGGATCCAAGGGAAACCCAACATCTCACCACCAGGTCCAGGTTATGTTCTGTCGCAGGATGTGCTCTGTCTCTGTGAAGAAACACACACACAGCCCCACACAAATGCAGACAGACAGACAGACACACACCCCCAGCGCCATCACTCCTGGGTCCCCTCCACAGTACCCAGGAAAGAAGGAGACTGTTCTGTGGGGACCTGGAGCTCCTTCTGCATCACGCCCGGGGCCCTGTGGCCGGAGGCAGGAGCATAAACCCTGGGATGCAAGGGACAATTACACCAATTGTCAACTTTCCTCGTAATCAGGAACTAGACATTTCAGATACTGAGAAAGTCACAATCTTGGGAAACACCGGTCAGCCCTGATTCTCTGTCTAGAAAACACAATGGGTCCAGCATCTGGACACAGGTGTCCGACCTCAGGGAGGCGCCAGCTCTGGGGGGAGGACCTCCCGCTGAGGACAGAGGAGAATCATCCGTTGCACCACGTGGCAGACAGACCTGTCTGAGGAGAGGTCCCTGCGGCTGGGCCCTGAGGCCGACTCTGACCCAGCCCCCACTCCCAGCCCTGCACACCCTGGCATCTTCCTTCATTTTCCTTTGGGGCTCCCTCCATCCTGACGGAACTAACATCCTTCTTACATTATTCGTTTTCAAAGCGTTTTGAGAATTCAGCTTCATCTCATGGGCACATATTTCTCATCCGCGTACCTATGGGAGTGGAGTCATTTATCGTGTGAGGTTCCCCTGCCCTGAGCTGAGATCTCCTCAAGGTCACTGTCCCTGAGACAAGGTCATGCTGAGACAAGATTAGAGACCCTGCAGGGGCCCTTCTGAGTCACCTGGGGAGGAAGGTGACAATTCTGTCCTGATGGGGCTGCAGGGCAAAAAATGAGCCTATGGAGAGGATGAGGAGGGACAGGGTCACTGGTGGTGAGCTGGGAGGAGGAGGACGAGGAACAAGTTGGGGGGTCAGAGCTGGGGGCTCAGCCCCACTCAGCTGCCTCCCTGGGGCTTGGTCGTCCCCATCTAAGGCCACCAGGAGGCAGCAAGAGCCTGGGTTTGGGGGGGGGGGTTCTGGTCTGGTTTCCTGACCTGTATGAAGCCCCCAGGTGCTGCCTCCTGAGCCCCCTAAAGGAGAGTGTGGGGTCAGTGTCCTCAAGCTGTTCTGCTTCATAAGCCCTTTGCTAGGAAGGCCAATAAAGGTCCCCGGGCCCCTCCTCCGAGCCCTGCAGAGGCAGGGGACAGGGGGCAGGGGGCCCGTCCTGCTGAGGGGACAGGTGAGGGAGGGGGATGCACACGCCCAGCTCCCCTCTGGTGCCGGGAGGAGACGGGATGCAATCTCTAAGTCACCCCAGCCCCTCGGGCCCCTGTCCTCACCTTCCACCCACAAAACCCAAAGAGTGGTTATCGGGATTATTAGCCAACAGCATCTTGACTCAAATAGTGGATGACAGGGACATCCCAGGATGGCCCCATTTCCTGGGCCCTGTAATGGTCAGTGTCCTGACTAAGGACAATGTGTCACAGAGTTTTCATCCTCTCAGATGAGTCCTGCTGTCTAGGGAGGCTGAGGCTCTAGGGTCCAGAGCCAAGTCAGAGGTGTGAGGAGATAATGAGGAGGGGCAGGTGCAGGAAGCTGATTTGCATGGAGGCCCCTCCCTCCTCTGAGGGGGAGGGGATAAGAGAGGTCTGGGGGAGCAGGCTGAGGGCTGGGGGCTCAGAAGGCAGCGTCTGGGGCGTCTCCACCATGGCCTGGGCTCTGCTCCTTGTCACCCTCCTCACTCAGGACACAGGTGAGGCCTCCAGGGAAGGGACCCCAGGGACATCTGGCTGATCCTTTGCGTCTTTGTCCTCAGGGTGACAGAACTAGCTAGAGTGTGTTTCTTCTCTTTCCAGGGTCCTGGGCCCAGTCTGGCCTGACTCAGCCTCCCTCAGTGTCCGGGAATCCAGGACAGACGGTCACCATCTCATGTGCTGGAATTAGCAGTTATGCCAGCTGGTACCAACAGCTCCCAGGCATGGCCCCAAAAACCCTGATTTATGAGAACAATAAACGGCCCTCAGGGATCCCTGATCGCTTCTCTGGCTCCAAGTCTGGCAACACGGCCACCCTGACCATCTCTGGGCTCCAGGCTGAGGACGAGGCCGATTATTACTGTAGTTCACATGCAGGTGGTTACACTGTGCACCGTGGTCCAAGTTCAGGGGAAGTAGAACAAAAACCTGCCCTGAGCTCACAGGCTCCCCGTTGCTGTGACTCTGCTGGTTCTTAATATACATCCGTGGTTGAAGCCTCATGAGCTGACCGGAGATCTGAGGACCCTGCAGAGGGATGAGGAGAAAGAACAGCGAGTGGTTTTCATGTTTGTTGTCCTTCCTGTTTGACCTGCATCTGAGTGGGCTGAGCCTGGGAGGGTTGGGGACACAGTCTGGGTCTCAGCTTTGTCCCCTCTCCTGGCATTGGTGAACCCTGTCCGGGGACAGCCCCGCAGGATGGTGGTCTCCCCGGTACGATGGGCTCTTCGAAATGTGGCTCCAGAACGGAAGGTGGGCTGGAGGGCATGTCCCGTATTCCTCAGTGATGTCCAGGTCACGTGTTTCCATGGGGACCAGTGCAGTTTCCAGGTAGAATCCCAGCATAGCTAAGACCTGTGGGAATTAATTGAAAAACTGCGCGAGTGTTGTGGGTTCAATGTTATTTTTTCTTGAACAGTTTTGTAACGCAACCATTACTGAAATTAAATTATGTGAATTGAATAGTTTGTTTTTAATTTGTTTTTGTTTGTTTGGGTTTTTTTTTGCCCATGCCACATGGCATGTAAGACATTAGTTCCCTGACTAGGGATGGAACCCCTACCCCCTGCAATGGAAAGTCTAGTTCTTAACCACTGGACAGCAAGGTATGTCCCGAATTCAATAGTTTAGATGAAAAACAAAGTACATGGGTTGGATTGCTCAGGACACATCATCCCCACAGTAACAAGTGAAGAGGAACACTTGATAGCTGTGTGTTCAGGCATCTAGGACTGGCGAGCAGCTCTTTCTTGTGCTCCTGGCTCCTGGCTCTCATGAAGTTGGAGTCACGTGTCAGTTGGGTTGATTTCATTAAGATCCTCTAACTTTGGAAGACTCCTCCTATATGACTAACTCCATACCGGTCCTGTGTACACTTTTCTTATCCAAATTATTTTCCTGATAAATCTGATTTATTTTATTTTATACATTTATTTATTTTTAAATTGTATTTATTTTTGGCTGTGTTGGGTGTTTGTTGCTGCGCGGGGGCTTTCTCTAGTTGCGGCAAGCGGGGGCTACTCTTCATTGCGGGGGGCGGTTCTCACTGCGGTGGCTTCTCTTGCTGTGGAGCACAGGCTCTAGGCGAGTGGGCTCAGTAGTTGTGGCTTGTGGGCTCTAGAGCGCAGGCTCAGTAGTTGTGGCACACGGGCTTAGCTGCTCTGCAGCATGTGGGATCTTCCCAGACCAGGGCTCGAACCCGTGTCCCCTGCCTTGGCAGGCGGATTGTTAACCACGGTGCCGCTAAGGAAGTCCCAATCTGATTTATTTTAACCCAGCCAATTAGGCTCCATATTTTCTAAGTGTACGCTAGTCTCAATCTGAAGAATCTTTTGTCTTTACCACAACATTTTACATTTGACCAGAATCATTGGTCTTTCTAACTATATTGTCAAAGATCAGGTATAGTGTAGAAAATATTTACCGACTTCATTTCTAAGATCTACTTTCATTGGGATTACAGCTGCTCCTAAGTTGCAGTGTGGGAGTAAGAGTGCTTTTACTCTCCTGAAATAGCCTCTGTTATAATATCTACCCTCCCCCATTATTATGGGGACAGCCATTCTTCCTTTCCTTCTGTACACTTATCCTGTTATCTCTCTCTTTTTCTCTACTAAACATAGAGCTGCATTTATAATCAGTTTTACATTTTTCTAAGAAAGGCTTTTCTCTTTTTCATGAGAATGACCTGAATCTGGCTCTCCACTTCCTCAGAAGTCACATCCTATGCGTTAGCCTGAGCTGCGATGTCAAATATTCCTCTGAATATAGTAATCTTGAGCTTGCAGTTTAAACAATCCAGTCCAGGTAATTGTAGGCAGATGTGTGTGTTTGTGCATGAGAATCTGACCAAAGGTCACCTTCGGTCCACACATGGACCCCTCCCGGCTTCTGTTCTCACTTCAGGTTCCAGAAGCTCAGTCACGGAGCAGGACACGCATGAGTTTGCAAGAGCACGATGGTGATACGCACTGAATCGAGAGGACGTTTTACGCCCTTCTCCTTGACGAGAAAACTTCTGGACAAGTTTTGACCCAATATTTTAGGTGGATTTGGAAAGATATGTTTGACCAAGAAAATAGCTGCTTTCTGTGATAGATGATATTTTGATTCTCAGTCTCAAGGTATTGAAAATCTCAGAACACAAAGCAGCAGACTCAAGTCAAAAGCATCTCTTGCCATATTGTACCACATTCGATGTGATGCCCAAACACTGTTCTAGACAGCATGCCGGTACCCAGCTCTGGAATGAAGGTGTATCTTGTTTTGTGTCCTTATCCCAGAAGTGGGAACAGGAGCCCTCGCTCCGGTCGGGGGTGGGGTGGACAGAGAGGAATTTCCCTCAGAGTCCACAGTGAATGAGGGATCTGCGCCACAGATGTCAAGGGATTTCCAATGGATTCCTTTTTCTGGATCAGCGATGAAGAATCTCTGAGAATTCAGGGCTTCCCTGGTGGCGCAGTGGTTGAGGGTCTGCCTGCCGATGCAGGGACATGGGTTCGTGCCCCGGTCCGGGAAGACCCCACATGCCACGGAGCGGCTGGGCCCGTGAGCCATGGCTGCTGAGCCTGTGCATCCGGAGCCTGTGCTCCGCAACGGGAGAGGCCACAGCAGTGAGAGGCCCGCATACCGCAAAACAAAAAAAAAAAAAAAAGAAAGAAAAGAAAGAAAAAGAAAAATGAATGTCTGAGAATTCATTTACAATATTTTTAAAAATCTGAATTTCTAGGCATGGATCCATCCATGATCTTTGCTGTTGTAACATGTGCAAGGCAGAATAATAGTCCTGGGATCCAATAAGAATTACAGTCACAAGTGGGTAAACAAAGAACTTTCCTGCAGGTGCTTTGCTTTGCTTGTTTCCCCACTGCAAACATTTGGAATATTGAAAGGACAAACAAAGAAGGACTAAGTGGACGTCAGCCTGTGTTATGGAGAAAGAAGGGCTGGACTATTTGGGTATTTTCTCCTTAATGAGGACAAAACACGTGCTAACTGGTAAAGGATTCCCTCCTGCTATTGGGGATCGCCCCCACCATAGAGGCCGGGTCTTGGCCTGAGGCTCTTGTGGGAGCTGTGGCAGCCATTGAGATCCAGGAGGCAGAGGCTCCAGACCATCTTCCAGGGCTGGGGGGGGAATGTGGCTGCATATAGGGCCCGTGCCTTCGGATCAGGGAGCCACAGAGAGAAACCAGGAGTGGTGTAGACAGGAGCCCACACTGAAAATTAGGAGAGCAGCAGTTCCAGTGTGGACCTGATCTTCCTCTCACTGGGGCTTGTTCCGGGGGTGGTGGAGAGCTGTGGTGAGTTCCAGTGCTCGGGACCTCGTGGTTCCCTGGGTGGTCCGGGGGTGTCCACGGAGGGGTGGAGTTTAGTGCAGACCCTGATTCCCATGATGACTTTTACCCCCCGGGTGCAGACGGCAGGAGACGGAGGGAAACCCTAGACCCTGGGTTTGCTGCTTGTTTTCTCAGATAGTCCTGTGTCGAGTGTCCCCAAGGCCACAGGCAACTATTCATGTCACAAAGAAGACCCCTAGGACTCAGTAGAGAGTCGTCCTAATGGCTGTGATTTCCTTCAGTGAATGGAGACCAAGCAAAACCAGCAAAGGGCCATGGTAGATGCGGTGAAATATGAAGAAACCAGGAAAGATTCCAGGAGGCCTTTCCCAGATGAGGGACGGGTTTCATCAGCAGAATCAAATGGCGACAACGGGTGTGAATTGTCCCCCAGGGAGCCTCCTCAGACCCACAAGACTCTTACTGGAGGCTGGTCTCCTAGGCACCCTGTGCCTGGCATCGACCGAAATTCCAGATTCCCGCTAGGGAGCAGGTCAGGGCTTCAGAATAAACCATAAGGTTGCAGGAGAGTGGAGACTCAGGGGGTCATTCTTCTTGGGGAATAGCCTAAACCTTCCTGAAATCTAATCACAAGACACAAACCAAGGGCGAGTCTTGTGGGCAGGTCTATCTAAGGACATCAGTCTCGGGCTGTGGGGTAACTCTGATGCGCACGGATCCTCCGTGTAGTCCTGCACCTGAGTTCAGGCCCTGGATCCAAGGGAAACCCAACATCTCACCACCAGGTCCAGGTTATGTTCTGTCGCAGGATGTGCTCTGTCTCTGTGAAGAAACACACACACAGCCCCACACAAATGCAGACAGACAGACAGACACACACCCCCAGCGCCATCACTCCTGGGTCCCCTCCACAGTACCCAGGAAAGAAGGAGACTGTTCTGTGGGGACCTGGAGCTCCTTCTGCATCACGCCCGGGGCCCTGTGGCCGGAGGCAGGAGCATAAACCCTGGGATGCAAGGGACAATTACACCAATTGTCAACTTTCCTCGTAATCAGGAACTAGACATTTCAGATACTGAGAAAGTCACAATCTTGGGAAACACCGGTCAGCCCTGATTCTCTGTCTAGAAAACACAATGGGTCCAGCATCTGGACACAGGTGTCCGACCTCAGGGAGGCGCCAGCTCTGGGGGGAGGACCTCCCGCTGAGGACAGAGGAGAATCCTCCCTTGCACCACGTGGCAGACAGACCTGTCTGAGGAGAGGTCCCTGCGGCTGGGCCCTGAGGCCGACTCTGACCCAGCCCCCACTCCCAGCCCTGCACACCCTGGCATCTTCCTTCATTTTCCATTAGGGCTCCCTCCATCCTGATGGAACTAACATCCTTCTTACATTATTCGTTTTCAAAGCGTTTTGAGAATTCAGCTTCATCTCATGGGCACATATTTCTCATCCGCGTACCTATGGGAGTGGAGTCATTTATCGTGTGAGGTTCCCCTGCCCTGAGCTGAGATCTCCTCAAGGTCACTGCCCCTGAGACAAGGTCATGCTGAGACAAGATTAGAGACCCTGCAGGGGCCCTTCTGAGTCACCTGGGGAAGAAGGTGACAATTCTGTCCTGATGGGGCTGCAGGGCAAAAAATGAGCCCATGGAGAGGATGAGGAGAGACAGGGTCACTGGTGGTGAGCTGGGAGGAGGAGGACGAGGAACAAGTTGGGGGGTCAGAGCTGGGGGCTCAGCCCCACTCAGCTGCCTCCCTGGGGCTTGGTCGTCCCCATCTAAGGCCACCAGGAGGCAGCAAGGGCCTGGGTTTGGGGGGGGTTCTGGTCTGGTTTCCTGACCTGTATGAAGCCCCCAGGTGCTGCCTCCTGAGCCCCCTAAAGGAGAGTGTGGGGTCAGTGTCCTCAAGCTGTTCTGCTTCATAAGCCCTTTGCTAGGAAGGCCAATAAAGGTCCCAGGGCCCCTCCTCCGAGCCCTGCAGAGGAAGGGGACAGGGGGGCAGGGGGCCCGTCCTGCTGAGGGGACAGGTGAGGGAGGGGGATGCACACGCCCAGCTCCCCTCTGGTGCCGGGAGGAGACGGGGTGCAATCTCTAAGTCACCCCAGCCCCTCGGGCCCCTGTCCTCACCTTCCACCCACAAAACCCAAAGAGTGGTTATCGGGATTATTAGCCAACAGCATCTTGACTCAAATAGTGGATGACAGGGACATCCCAGGATGGCCCCATTTCCTGGGCCCTGTAATGGTCAGTGTCCTGACTAAGGACAACGTGTCACAGAGTTTTCATCCTCTCAGATGAGTCCTGCTGTCTAGGGAGGCTGAGGCTCTAGGGTCCAGAGCCAAGTCAGAGGTGTGAGGAGATAATGAGGAGGGGCAGGTGCAGGAAGCAGATTTGCATGGAGGCCCCTCCCCCCTCTGGGGGGAGGGGATAAGAGAGTTCTGGGGGAGCAGGGCGAGGGCTGGGGGCTCAGAAGGCAGCGTCTGGGGCGTCTCCACCATGGCCTGGGCTCTGCTCCTTGTCACCCTCCTCACTCAGGACACAGGTGAGGCCTCCAGGGAAGGGACCCCAGGGACATCTGACTGATTCTTTGTGTCTTTGTTCTCAGGGTGACAGAACTGACTAGAGTGTGTTTCTCCTCTTTCCAGGGTCCTGGGCCCAGTCTGGCGTGACTCAGCCTCCCTCAGTGTCCGGGAATCCGGGACAGACGGTCACCATCTCATGTGCTGGAATTAGCAGTTATGCCGGCTGGTACCAACAGCTCCCAGGCATGGCCCCCAAAACCCTGATTTATGATGACAATAAACGGCCCTCAGGGATCCCTGATCGCTTCTCTGGCTCCACGTCTGGGAACACGGCCACCCTGACCATCTCTGGGCTCCAGGCTGAGGACGAGGCCGATTATTACTGTAGTTCATATACAGGTGGTTACACTCTGCACCGTGGTCCAAGTTCATGGGGAACTGAGACCAAAACCTCCTCTGAGATCACTCAGCCCTTCACTCCTAAACTGAGGCTTTCACATGCTTTTGTTATTAGTTTATTTAGAAGCAATTATGAACTTAAACAGAAATGTATGGTTTACATAGAGAACTGCTGCATAACCTTTTTCCAGATTCACGAATTTTAAATGCTTTGCCATGATCGCCTTTCTCATATCCCGTTGTCTCTCATTCCCTCTCTGCCTTTGTACGTCTATACGCACACACATCCATATGCACACACAGCACACACTCAGGAACACAAAACATTTATTTTCTGAATCATTTGAGAGTAATTTGTATCTATCAGCAACCAAGCCTTCATATTTTTTCTTACATAGGATTCATAATCCATAACATACATCCTTTTAAGGTGAATGATCCAGTGGTTTTTAATGGAGTCACAGGTTTGAACATTCACTAACATTCTATCTTCCAGGATATTTTTCATCCTCATAAAAGGAACACCTCACCTGTCACCAGTCAATCCCCTTTCCTTAGTCCCTTTATTTCTTTTATTTATTTACTTTGGGCTGCATTGGGTCTTCATTGCTGTGCATGGGCTTTCTCTAGTTGTGGCGAGCGGGGGCTACTCTTCGTTGTGGTGTGCAGGCTTCTCATTGCAGTGGCTTCTCTTGTTGCAGAGCACGGGCTGTAGGCGTGTGGGCTTTCGTAGTTGTGGCACGTGGTCCCCAGAGCGCGCGGGCTTCAGTAGTTGTGGCACGTGGGCTCAGTAGCTGTGGCTCGCAGGCTCTAGAGCGCAGGCTCAGTAGTTGTGGTGCACGGGCTTAGCTGCTCTGCGGCACGTGGGATATTCCCAGACCAGGGCTCGAACCCGAGTCTCCTGCATTGGCAGGCGGATTCTTAACCACTGTGCCACCAGGGAAGCCCCTCGAAACCATTAATAGACTTCCTGCCTGTTCTAGACTTTTTACATGAATGCAACCATACCGTATGTGGCCCTTTTCGCCTGGCTCCTCTCACTCTTTATAATATTTTCAAGGTTCTTTCCCATTGCGGCACATATGAGTACTTCATTCATTCTTATTGCCAAATAATGCCACATTGTCAGCATCGACCTACCTGCCTGAACATCTGGGTGGACCCAGGCATAAGCACCAGATGGCTTGCCCATCTTGTGAGAACTTCCCCAGTTTTAGCTCTGAAAGTGCCCTGTCCTGCCCGGGACTTCAATCTGGGGCAAATCATGGTGGATCGTCGCTGAGATGGTTAATTTTATGTGTCCCTTTGACTGGTCACAGGGGACTCAGATGAAGCATCATTTCTGGATGGGTCCGGGCAGGTATTCCTGGATGAGATGAGCATTTGAATCTGGGGACTCAATAAATACATTGCCCTCCCCAGTGTGGGTGGGCATCGCCCAATCTGTTGAGGGTCTGTGTAGAGCAAAAGGAAAAGGCAGGAGGTTTCAAGTCTGTGTTCTCTTCTCACTGTATGAGCTGGGACATTTCACCTCAACTTCTCCAGGCCTTAGACTGGAATTTACATCACTGGCTCCCCTGGTTCCCAAATCTTTGGACACAAACTGAATTACATCACCAGCTTTCTCAGCTTTCTAGGTGTAGAGAGTGGCTCCTGGGACTTCCCTGCTCAATAATCAATACTAATCTCTCTCTCTCTCTCTCCCTATGTATATATATTCCTTACAAAAAATTCTTCTTTATTTATATGTAAATTTTTTTATTTGTTTTGTTTCCCTAGAGAACCCTGACTAATACAGTCCTCTTACCAGGAAGCTCAATCTTCTCCTAATGTTCTCATCATAATTATTTTTTCTAAGCTTTTACCTGTTACCTCCTTTCTTTCCCTATAAACACATAGGTCAGTATCAGCATGCTTGAATCACCTTGGCTGGAACAAGGTCATACAGGGACCCCCAGCAGCTGGGTCACAGCACAGGGAGAGGGGTCTCAGCTACTGGACACCAAACAATGTCCTGAGTCAGGTCCCCTTGTGTGTAAGGCTGGTGAGAGGCTACACCTGCGCATCAGGTGTGTGTCCTGGTGGAGACGACAGAGGTGGCACAAAGGCCACTGTCTCAGGATCCTCTGTGGCACCTGCGGGGAGACTTGCTCCCTGACTGTAAGGGCATCAATGGGATCTTTACCAAGAGTCACCTGTGCACAGGCAGCAGGAGCCACCATGGCCTCTACGAGTTCCTCCTGTAAAGGTGGGAACACAATCTCCTGCTGAGAAATTGGTCGCTGTTTTTACAACATGGAGAATTTCCAACAAAACCACAAGGCAGATGTGGAGAGCAGAGGATGCTCCAATAGGAGATTTCTGGAGCCACGACCGTCCAGGTGTGCGATGTGTGGAGTCTCAGGCTGTAGTGGCAGCTTCCTGTGAAGCTTCAAATAATTATACTATATTTGAATATATGAATATATTTATACAATGATGAGAGGAATGTCACTTTGGGTGGAGGTAACATGAAATGGTTTAGCTGTCCCTATGGTCAGGGTATCCGCCAGGGTTGTTATTATTCACCGCGACGAGGGATCAGCATCACTGGCCTGGTACCTTCCTGTGTCCATTGAATTTGGGTCAGGTGTCATTAAACTTTTCTGGCTGTTATGACGTTCCTTTCTTAAACTGTTGGTATTTTTTGAATCCCATATTTAATTTTTCCAGAAAGGTAAGAATCCAGTCATTGATTTCAGTGATTCTTAATAGGTATATGCTTTTACTATTGCTATGCCTCCTATTGTGTGTTAGTGGTAATTTCCCTCCTTTAGTGGCAGTCATTCTTATTATATTTCCGTCGTGTCTTATTGAGTGGGCGCAGACGTCTCAGGAATTTTTAATCCAACCTTGACGCCCGAATCACGAGGGGCCCTGAGTTGCTGCTTGTATGAACAAACGTGTGGCAGAGGCAAGACAGCTCCCGTGACCGCGGGGTTTGCTTCTTGCAGGAAGCACTGGACACCTGGAGTGATCACAGGAGGCCTGTCCACAGCAGTCCCCAGATATAAAGATCCAAACTGCTGGGTTCTGACCTGGTGTCAGATGCCTGACTGATTGACCTGTGAGAAGGTCCTGAACCAGTCCCCGCTTCATTACAATCTCAAAAAAAGTCATCGTTAAACGAATGTCTACATAGTACAGCACATACCTCTGTGAAACACACGCCAACGTTTGTCTCAAATCCAGGGCTAACACACGTTTCCTTTCCCGCCCCCAGAGGCTCCCCTTCACCCACCCCAAGCTTGGCCAGGGCCTCACCCCCTTAGCTCCTGGAATGTGGTCATGTGATATGAACAGTGACACTGAAAACCTTCATCAAAGTATTTGTGTTTCATAAACTCCTAGTCCATTGCCTGAGGGGTCATGTCCATTTCCATCCAGAAAGGACCCGTCATCCGGAGTGTAATATATACTGCAAACTCAGCTCTTTCTGGAAAAACACCCTTGGGGAAGCGTGTCTGTGATGATGAGCCTTTACTTCAGGAAGGTGCCAGGCTCTGAGGTGAGGGCGTCTCAAGGGCACAAAGGGAAGACAGAGAATGTCCGTGTCCTCAAGAACTGACCCCTCCTGCGGAGAAGACCCAGAGCTGGACCCCCAGGCCCCTCCTGACCTGGTCCCTCTTTCAGAGCCTCAGCCCCAGAATCTCCCCCTTGATTCCCTGGGTCATTCTCTATCTGGACAGAGCTCTCCCTCTGTCTCACGTTATCCTTATTTTGTCTATATGTAAGGATTCTGGCATCTTCTCGGGGGCCCGTTTCTCTCATCTGCATCCCTAACGGGACTGGATTAATTTATGTCTCAGGTTCCCTCATCCTTGAGCCCACGTCCACCTCCCATGTGACAAGGCCATCCTGGGACGAGCAAGGTGACCCCAAGGGGGGCATTTTGGCTTCCTGATTTTGCAGGTGATGTACCTCATTCTGGAGGAAGTTGAGGGAAGGTGAGGCTTGTCTGCAGGCATGGGGGCCTGGCACTGAGCTGGGGAGGGGGAGGGGAGGCCTGGGTGTCCAGCCCTCACTCATCTGTCTCCCTGGGCTCAGCTCTCACCACTGAGGCCAACGGGAGGTAGCAGGGCCCAGATTTAGGGGAGGTTGTTGTGCTGTCATCCTGTCCTGTCCAAAGGCCCAGCAGCTTCTTCCAAGCCAGTCCTAAGGGGGTCATGAGGAAGGGGTGTCCAATATCTCCCGTATCCCATAATCACTCTACTGGACATGCCAGGGAGCATCTCCAACCTCAACCACCACAGAGCAGCAGAGAGGGTGTTGCATTAGCACCTTAGACTAGGGGACTGGGGAGGGCATGAGGGACAAGGCAAGTATCCCTGGCACTGCCTGGGTCCCTGGAAGAGGGGTCACTGGATGTCCCCTCCTCCGCAGCATAGATGCCCTGCTCCCCTTGTCCAGCAGATGGAGGGGAGTTCTTGCTTCCCTCTGTATCCACCACGACCCCCCACAGGAGGAGAGGACACAGCCAGCTGGGCTCCATGCTCTGGGCTCTGTCACCTCCTCAGTCTGTCTTGAATCAGAAAATACATGACAGTCCATTTTAATCTCTCAGGCAGCTCTGCTGTCCAGGGACTCAGACGTTCCCAGAATCAAGGGCCACAGTAGAGGCGGTGCGGAAGGGCAGGAGCAGGAAGCTGATTTGCATGGAGGCCCCTCCCTCCTCTGTGGGGGAAGGGATAAGAGAGGTCTGGGGGACCAGGCGGAGGGCTGGGGGCTCAGAAGGCAGCGTCTGGGGCGTCTCTGCCATGGCCTGGGCTCTGCTTCTTGTCACCCTCCTCACTCAGGACACAGGTGAGGCCTCCAGGGAAGGGACCCCAGGGACATCTGACTGATTTTTTGGGTCTTTGTCCTCAGGGTGACCTGGGTCTAGTCCGGAACTGACCAGAGTGTGTTTCTCCTCTTTCCAGGGTACTGGGCGCATTACGCCTTGACTCAGCCTCCCTCAGTGTCTGGGAATCTGGGAGAGATGGTCACCCATCTCTTATGCTGGAACCAGCAGTGAGAGCAGGGGTAGCAGTTATGTTAGCTCTTAACAACAGCGCCCGGGCACGCCCCCCAAAACCTTGATTTATGAGGTCAGTAAGTGGCCCGCAGTGATCCCTGATCGCTTCTCTGTCTCCAAGTCTGGGAACACGGCCTCCCTGACCATCTCTGGCCTCTAGGCTGAGGACGAGGCTGATTATTACTGTAGCTCAGTTACAAGTAGTGGCAATTTGCAGAGTGGTCCGAGTTCATGGGGAAGTGAGACCAAAACGTCCCTGAGCCACAGGCTCCCTGTTGCTCTGAATATGCTTCTCCTCCCTGAGCTGCCAGCCTCATGCAGCTCGGCCGTGAGAGGTCAGTGGTCTCTGAGCTCCTCCCTCTGCCTACAGTGGAGGTGGTGGGAAATATGATCTTGGGGTTATTGTCTTGGGATGGTAACCACTTCCTCATCCTGTGTGATGTGCCACTCTTGCCAGCTCTTCCACAGCAGTGTGAGGGTTAATTTTATGTGTCTATTTGCATGTTATAAGAGATGCCTAAACTGTGGTTAAAACATTATTTCTTGGTGTCTATGAAGATGTCTCATGAGGAGGACATTGGCATTTGAGTCCACAGACTGAGTAGAGAAGATCACTGCCACAGTGCACTGGGCATCATTTTTGAGTTGAGAGCTTGAATAGAAAAAAAGGGGGAGGAAGGGAACGTTTGCTCTCTCCTCGTCATCAGAGGCTTCACCTTCTTCTGACCCTGGACATTGGCACTGCTGCTCCTTCAGCTTTCAAACTTAGCCCAGGACTTACATCCTAGGCCCCCGAATCACAGGCATCTGACTCAGATTGAATTATATCACTGGCTTTCCTGGTTCTGAAGCTTGCTGATAGATTGTGAGACACCTTCATCTTCCATTATGGTGTGAATCAATTCCTATCATAAATTATATATATTTTTTCCTGCTTCTCTGGAGCCATGTGACTAATCACGATTTTGGTACCTGGAGTTCTTCAAGAAAAATAGAATTTTAAGGATGATTTTTCTCAATTGATTCTGAGGTTTCTGGAATTGGCTGTCTAATCTGGTTCTACTGAATGGTGCTAATGGCTATTTCCAGTAGTACAGAGAGCACAGCTAGTGTATGTCATGAACTGTTCGTTGGAATGAGAAAAATCCCTGCCTTGGCTTCTTCTAAGCAACCACTTGTAAGAATCGAGGAGCTGGGTGACGCTGTATATGCTATTTTGGAACGTTCTGGGAACCCTACAGAATATCGTGGCGTCGGTAACTGCTCGGAATGTTGCTGGATAGAGTAGGGAGAGAAAAAGATGAGCTTAGTGATTCAAGATCCCATCCCAAGGCCGCACAAGTGGCACGCGAGCTTTCCGGAGAGCCCTGGAGGAGAGCCCCAGCTCGTGCAGCACCTGGACTGAAACAGCTGAAAATCCACCCAGACCCTCCTCCTTCAACTGGCCACATTCCAGCAAAGTTGAGTCCCAGCCTTGTAGTGAAGAAGGTGCTTGGGAAAGAACCGGATCCTGCAGCTTGGGTGGGGATGTGTGGGAGGACCTGAGGGACCTGGGGACATTGAGCCCCTCAGTTCTCATGTGTCTTCTTTGCCTGTGGAAGGCGCCTCCCCACCCTCAGCGGTACAGGTCTTTCCACATCTGTCTGGCGCGACTGACCCTGCATTGCCCAAGGAAAAGGTCTCGGCTGCCCTGAGGAAGCTGCCACGTGAGGCTGTACTGATTCTCCTCAGGACCCCCCGCCCCCATTGCCCCTCTTTGCTTCTGGACCCAGAATTAGACTCGGGTCCCAGCAGTCTCCTAAGATGAGAATAGAGTGTGAGCCTCGAGAGGGGCACTGCACTCCAAGAACTGCTTGGTTCTCCTAATTCACACAGACAGAAATCCCCAGAACACGTTGGGAAGGGATTCGAGGGTGGGGGGCAGTGGTGGGAGAAACATCAAGCTGGGTCAGCTGGATCTGTGATCTGGGCTCACTCCACAGAGACTCTGCGTTTCACATTCCCTGCAGCTCGGGGAGGTAGAAAGAGCCTCAGCACTTTGCGGGTTGGTTGGCGGAAGCAAAATCCAAGATGGCCTCTAGTGAGTGAACTAGAGAAGCCAGACCTGCCTGGAGACAAAAGGTAGGGAGTTTGTAATGTTAGAGTGGATTTGTGTTTTAAGACCTGCTACCCACTCCAGGAGGGTCTAGAAGATGCGCTTCTCACCAACAATTTAAGAAACAAATCTGTGAGGGGAACCCCACCGTCCTTGAAGAACTCTGTGCTCACCCTATCTAGGCCAGACCTTATAATGGGAACTGCAGCCCCTTAGCTGGAAATCCTAAACACAATGAGAGGAATTGGATCCTGGGTGGCAGGGGCCTAGGGGCGGCCCTCGCCTGCAAGGGCAAGGCTACTGTCACAGCGGAGTCACAGCAGCCCTGAGAAGAGTGTGACGCGTACAGATCTATGTCATGGCTTGTTCATCGTGGTGTTTCTAAAAGTGAAAAAGGTGGGAAGACTGCTAAATTCCTACTTGGTCAGAAAACCTTCTGGGTCAAGTGAACAAAAGATCATGAAAATGCTGCACTAGTTGCTTTGAATCTGGAGTGTGTTGTCCTTGGGTTTTCTGTTCAGCTCCACGGGGAGCAGGGCATTGTCAGCCTCCCAGGGGTCAGACTCCCACCCCAGGGCAGGTGCAGCAGGGCAGGTGCAGCAGCGCCGCCCTCAGGCAACAGGGAGAACTGACAGGAAGAATCTACAATTTAGGTTGAGAATTTCCCACACCCCCTCCTAACCCAGACATGTTCTAGAACACTCAGAAGAGGCTATTATTTAGGGATTAAGACCCCTGTCACTGAGGAACTGTGATCCAGGGCAGGACCTTACCCCTATCTAAGTCCCAGCTTGTCACCCACAGAATGGGTTCAGAGAATACAGAGAATACAGACCCACCTCTGAGCTCTCAGTGGCCAGGCCCGTCCAGGAGTGAGGCCAGGACTCAGACTGGAGTGGAGATGTCACCCCCAGACTACGGGACAGCAGGTGGAGGAGGATCCCCCAGGCCGAGGCGGGGTCTGCAGGGGCCACCCCTCCCTCTCCGTGTCCCTGGGGGCTGAGCCCTTCTCTGAAACCACAGAGCTCTCCAGGCAGACCCCCTGGGCCCGGCTGATTTGCACCCCCGGCAGCTCTCTCTCCAGCAAGGGGATAAGAGAGGCCTGGGAGCCACCCTGCTCAGCCTAGGCCTCGGGGAGCAGACTCGGGGTGCCTCCACCATGTCCTGGACCCCCTCCTCCTCGGCCTCCTGGCTCACTGCACAGGTGCTGCCCCCAGGCTCCGCCCACCCCTGGCCCAGGGCTCGGGGACAGACCTGGCCTTGACTCTGAGCTCAGCAGGGCGCTGCCCGTGGGGACAGGAGACTCCTGGCCCTGCTGCAGGATGGGGGGCTGGAGGGGCTGAAATCTCCCCACTGTGCTCACTGCTGTGTGTGAGCCCCGAGGCGCTGCGCCTGCCAGAGAAAGTGAGGCTCCATCCACCAGCCAGGCCCATGGGCCCCTGGGGCTGAGACTGACGGGAGGGGGCGCCCTCGGGGCCCAGAGAATCTTTGGAGCTTAGTCCAGGCCAGGCAGGTGGGGGTCTCTGGACATGGGTTCTTCACCTCCAGCCCACCTGTCCTTTTCTCTCCTGCAGGCATTGTGTCCTCTTATGAACTGACTCAGTCGCCCTCGGTGTCGGTGTCCCTGGGACAGATGACCAGGATCACGTGTGGGGGGAAACAACATTGGAAGTAAATATGTTCAACAGTACCAGCAGAAGCCGGGCCCTGTGGTGGTCATCTATGGTGATGGCAACCGTCCCTCGGGGATCCCTGACTGGCTATCTGGCTCCAAATCGGGGAACATGGTCACCCTAACCATTAGCGGAGTCCGGGCTGAGGACGAGGGTGACTATTACTATCAGTCATATGACAGCAGTTATAATCCTCATGGTGACACAGGCAGATGGAGAAGTGAGACACTAACCTCCCTGCCTGGCCGGGCGCTCACTCCACCCGCCTCGGAGCAGCTGGAGGGCAGGCCTGAGGCTTGGGCATCCTCTCTGGTCCTGGCCCGGCTCCTCCAGGGCTGGACACTCTGTCCTCTTGGGGCCCTGGTTCGTCCTGATGAAAATGGAGAAAGGTGTCTGCTCTGAGCTACAAAGACTGCTGTCAGGGTTGAGAGGAAAGGAAAGTTTTAGGGGTCATGATGTGGTCCAGGGCCCGAGTGTGATCCCGTGTCTCAGGAGAGCCCACACTCTCTGAGCCGGCGGAGCTCTGTGGGGATCCGTCTCCTCCTGGTGGGACCCGCTGCAGGAGTCCTGGGGCTGGGTTCCCTGCTCTCCTGGATGAGGCGCCCCATGTGCTGCGGGGCTACCTGCAGCCTGGAGAGGCCTGAGACCTGGCCCTGTCCCCTGGGACCCTTCCTCTCCTGAGATTTCACAGAAACCGCAGAGGAAGTGCTGAGTCCACCTGGCTTCTCCTGGGGACACTCTCCTGGACACACTGTCCTCAGGTTGGACCCCAGGTCCCAAATGCCCCAAAATTACTGTCTGATGGGGGCAGAGTTTCTGTTTGGGGTGATGAAAAAGCTCTAAAAATAGATCGTGGTGATGGGTGCACAACGCAGTGAATGTGTTTTAGTACCACTGGATTTTCACTCAAAAATGATTGTATTATCCAGGTTTCTCCAGACACAAAACAAATAGGATAGGTATGAATAGACAGAGATTTATTGTGAGCGATTTTTTAATGAGGATTTATTATGAGGAATCTTCCCATGAGGTTTTGGAGGTTGAGAAGTCCCAGGAAGCATTGTCTGCAAGTGGACACCGGCAGAGCCAGGGGTGAGATTCAGTCCGAAGGCCTGAGAAGCAGGGAAGCTGATGTGTGACTCTCAGTCCCAGGGTGGGAGACCGATGTGCCAGCGCCCCCGTCAGGGAGGAGGGGGACTCTACCTTCCTTGGCCTTTTGTTCCTCCCAGACCAACACGGGGAGGGCCGCCTGCTTCACTGAGCCCACAGGTTCAAATGCTCATGTGCTCCAGAAACACCCCCGGACACCCGCAGAAATAAATGTAAGTGGGACCTCGGTTTCCGAGTCAAATGGACACACAAAATGAACCATCACGGTGATTAAAGTAATAACTCTTATGTATGTATATTTTACAATATTTTTTAAATTGCTCAGTCTGAAATAAAGCACAGGAATTTGAATTTTGAAGTCATTTGACCAACAAAGCAGAAGAAGAATTGTGTAGTGATCACCCATATACCCTCTCCCTGGTCGTAACATGGGTTACATGGTGCCCTGGACAGTTGCAGCCTTTCTCTCTCTCCATATATATGTACGTATGTACGTATTTCAGAGAATTCACATTCTTCGGTCCAGTCCACAGCCGCTGCATTCCCAGGTGCCCAGAAGTTTCTTTTAGCTGTTAGTTTTGTTACCGGATAAGATCCTCAAGGTTCCCGCCCTCACATTTGGTTATCACTTCTCTCTGATCCAGCATTTATCAGCTAAGATTCCTTATGATTCTAGGCTATGGGATCTTTTGCAAAAGTTCCACAGAGAGGAGTGTGTTCACTGTGCACAGGGGGACAGTGGTTCTCTATTGTGAGAAAGGCTAACAGAGCCCTTCACACAGACATGAAAGGATCAGAGATAGTAACTACAGTCATTCTAAGAAATAAGAACTATAATAAAGGCAACACATAGGTTAATTTTAAAAAGGCTGGTCTTAAGGTACTTTTGGTAAACCTGCAGGCCCTACAGACCCCTGAAGACTCAGCTGTCAACCGATAGATTGGCCATGAGACACCAGTCACTCCCACCTGCTCAGGAGAATGAGAACGAAGCATCACGGCAGCAGAGGCAGCAGGACCCAGCCAGGCCCCTGAATGGCCAGGCAGCGCTGCATCCCCACAGATTCTCCAGCTTAATCTGGGGTACAGCCCCGTTGACCACCCCCACATGCAGGCTGAGGGGGCTTCTACTGACAGAAAGGATGTGGTGGGGACGACAGTGATCCTGGGGACCCTGTCTCTCCTCCCAGCCTGGCCCTCATGCTCCCCTCCCTCCCTGATGAAGTTCTGCCCCGAAGGGCCAGGGTCTGAATCCAGGACCCCTGGGCTCCATCCTGGGCTCACCCCACATTTCTCTATTAATCTGGGGACTTACTCTTTCTGGGCCACAGCTTAACCTGCTATAAAATGGGGAGGTATGTACTGACCTTAAGAAATTTTTTTTCCAAGTTAAATTATAAAAAGGCCACCAAAGTGTATTGTTAACTAAAGAGGGAATCAGTGAGTTATGAGGTCCTAGAGTTTCCTGTCGTCACCCTGCAGGAATCCGAGGAGAGGGGTTCAGCCATCTGTATGATTTCTGGATAGAATCCCAGTGGAATAAGCAGGAGATCCCCAGTTTCCTTAAAAAGGCAGACTATGCTAAGATAGAAATGCTAGCACCACAAACTCTGAGAGGTGTGAAGTGACATAAAAAAATAAAAATAAAAAAAGGAGGAGAGATGGTGGAGATCATGATGTTGATGATGGAGATGATGGTGGTAATGATGATGTTGATGATGATGATGTAAGGGCTTAAATGACCTCAAGTGCCAGGAACATCATCACTCAACTGACCTCCTGGGGAGGGGATAGTATCAATCTTGGTTCCCAAATACAAGGATCCTTGGGTCCTGAGGGGATTACACACGTTGCTATGGAACTTGACACTTTGCAGCTACAGTTCATCCTGCACACTCTACTCTACTAACAAAACCAAAGGGACAGGAAGGGCATTTCTACCCTGAGACATGGTTACAGGAATAACAATTGCACTGTGTAGGTGACCTCTCCGTGCTGGGCCGGGCAAGGCAGGGGTCACAGCTGCTCAGAGTCAGGGCCGGACTCCCTGGTCCATACTCTCTCAGGTGGTTTTGGGGGTGACCTGAGGGAGGGGAGCCCCGGTCTGATTCTACTCCACAGCAGGGGGAAGCAGAGCGCAGCCAGGAGCATCAGGACAGAGGGTAGGGCTGCCCAAGTGGAGCCCCAGAGGGAACCAGCCCTCAGGGTCCACAGGTGTCCAAGGTTCAGTGCTCGGCAGGAAGTTGGGACTGACTGTGCCACCCGCTCAGGACACAGTAACCATATTAAAGGGTCACATTCACAGTGAACCCCAAGACACCCAGTGAAAGGGGCACAGTGGCCATGGCCAGGATGCTGCCAGGCTGACAGCCCCACTGGGCCAGCCCAGGAGAGACCACTGGATGGTTTCCAGCAGCGGTCATGTGGTCAGACATAAGGAAGGTGACTGTGACCTCAGACCTTGGAGGCCAAGTCTGATTTTTTGGACATGCAAAGCCGTGGAGGAAGCTGGGTGACAGTCACCTGGGCTGATGGTTTGGGTGACTCCCATCTCAGTGAGGAGCCCCGGGGGATGTAAATTTGCATAAACCCAAACCCTCACTGCCCCCCTCAAAGCTCTGAGAGGGAATAAAAGGATATGAGTAGAACCCACAGCTGCTGTGGTGTCTCGGGGGCAGAACTCAGGACGTCCACACCATGGCCTGGACCCCTCTCCTGTTCCCCCTCTTCATCCTCTGCACAGGTGCTGCCTTCCGGCCCTGCCCGCAGGCTCAGGCCCCCCAGGACCCTGGGCTGGGCCTGCCTCAAACCCAGAGTTCAGCCCAGGCACAGCCTCAGAGTGGGACCCCTCCCTGCGAATGGGTCCTTCATTCTCAACCCCTCTCCCATCCTCTCTTACAGGCTCCGTGGCCTCCTATGAGCTGACCCAGCCGCCTTTAGTGTCCGTGGCCTTGGGAAAGACGTCCAAGATCACCTGCTCTGGAGACCTACTGGACAAAAAATATACATATTGGTACCAGCAGAAGCCAGGCCAGGCCCCTGTGCTGGTCATTTATAAGGATAGTAAACTGGCTTCAGGGATCCCTGACCGATTCTCTGGTTCCAGCTCAGGCAAAATTGCCACCCTGACCATCAGCAGGGCCCAGGCCGAGGACGAGGCTGACTATTACTGTGGGTCAGCTGACAGCAGTGATTATCTTCACAGTGACACAGGCAGACGGGGAAGTGAGACACAAACCCCCTCCCTGTCTGGCTCTCACTCTCCTCCAGCCCCAGGAGGACTATGAACAAAACAGTGACAGGTCTGGCCTGGTCCCTCACGTTGTGAGACCCCCAGGCTGCCCCTCCTCCCAGCCCTCCAGCCAGGCTATGCACAGGGAGCTCAGGAGTGATTATGGACTGGCAGGACCAGGCTGGCTCAGTGTCTGGGCTGTGGTGTTGACTTGAGGAAATAAGGCCTGAATGAAGGACAGACAGCGAGGGCAGAGACCCAGTGCTAGTGGACCCTGGATGTCCACATGGTGCTGACTGGCCATTCATCAGCCCAAATCTCTTGGATGGATGCCCAGAACCACCCAGCTCGTCACAGCTCTGGAACCTCCAGGATCCCGTGACAACATGGGACTCCAAACGAGGCAAAGCAGCACAGTGGACAGAGTGGGGGCCGCCACGTCCCTCCTCCGGGCTCACCCGCCTCACACCCATGTTGGAGCCCCTGGCAGCTCCCAGCTGTGCCCTCCCTGGGAAGGGCTGTCGTTGTAGAGACAGTCCCCCCTAGGTCGTGTCCCCGGTGCCATCTAAAAAAGTGTAAATGCAAGTACAGAAAGGATTTAACTGTGACCAAGTACCTTTGTTGAAACTAAAAACAATAAGAAAGAAAGAACATAGGGAGAAACAAAATATCCCATACCCAGCAAAGAAAGATTCACAATACCTGAATATCAAAAATTTCCTGTAAGGAATCAGAAAAATAAGAGTCAGAATAAGTACAAAAATCAGTTAATCCGAACTTGCCCTGAATGGCCCAGATGATGTATTTGATAGACAAGGACACAAAAGCAACTACTATAGTTATAGTCCATTTGTTCTTGAGGTTGAGGAAAGATTGAACATGTTAAATGGAGACACAGGGTGTAAAAACATGATCCACATTGAATTTCTGCAAATGAAAACTACACATCTGAGATGAAAATAAACTGGATGGGACTGAGAGCACATAGATGCTGCAGAGGAAGACCACTGAACTTGATGAAATAGGAGCAGAAACTACTCAAAATCAAACACAGACCCAAAAAAAAAATGATGAGAGACGTCATCCCCTGCCCCACACCCACCCATGTGGCCTGAGAAAAAGTCTCCTCTTAACAAATTTTGCCCATCGTTCCAGGGTCTAGGGTCTGACAAGCTCAGTTTGATGAGTTTAGGACAGTTAAGCTCCAGACCCCAGTGGCCTTAGAAAGACTAAGGAGGCCAGCAGGAGGGGCTGAGGGTGTCCATGGTGACCTGGAACAGAGCTCCTGAGACCTGGTGGGCGCACTGAATGGGTTTAGGGGCCCCTCAATCCAGTATGAACTCACCTTAAGTAATTACATCTGAATGGACCCTATTTCCAAATAAGGTCCCACTCCTGGGCACTGGTGGTTAGGACTACAACTGGCAATTGTTAGAGGTCCGACAATATGTTTGTGTATTTTGGTGTGGCCAGAAAATGTTGTCAGTGGCAAATCCCAAACCCAAGACTTTTCCCATCCATCCCATTCCTACATCCACTGTTCCACCGTCTCTGCTTTCTATTAAGTGTATGGGTAAGGCATAAGGATATTCATAGATGGAAGAGGAGTAAATATTCATGTGTGCTTAATACATATCAATACCCATCCGCGTTCTTCCTACTTATTAACTTGTTTAATCACAAATAATCAATGAACAAGCATCCCCATTATATCCCATCATACAGATGCGGAAGCTGAGGCACGAAGGACAGAGCAACTTGTTTCAAGTCAGAACTGGAACGGGGCAGACCCGGCAGCAAAGAGGTCCCTCCACACGAGTTCCTGGACTTCCCCACCTTCCTGTGGCCTCTCATGGTGCTTCCAAAGCTAAGACATGGCTTTTCCTGAATATGCTAGGAAGTTCTTTCTCCTATTTCAGACACAAGCGACTGACGTTGTGACTTTGCAGCGCTGCCCTATCCATTACATACACTATTTGAAACACATATGTAATTTTAAATTATCCAGTAAACGTTTTTTAAAATTTAGGACAAACCCATGCAGTTAGTTTCCATAATAGATTTTGCTTAACTAAATTACTTGAAAATATCATTTCAATATGAATTAAATATAAAAATATTGATACGTTCTACACTACACTATCGTAAATCTTTGAAATGTGCTGGGTATTTCAGATCTACAGCACATCTCACTGCGACCACCCACATTGCTTGTTCAGAAGCCTCATTGGCTTGTGGCCACCATGTTGCACAGAGCAGGTGAGATGGATGAGGTTTCCTTGGGGTAACCGTGCCTGTAGTACATACTCACCACACCAAGAGGTGACGGAGGGTCCCAAGCCCAGAGTCTTTGCTGGAGAGGAACTGCTGAGCCATTTTCCACCCAGACCAGGGATACTGAGGGTACCTCAAAATGAGGAGATTTAATACATGTATCCGTGTGACTTCTTTCCCAAAGGCAAGATAGTAAATACAACTACAATTTTCAAGGTGCTTCTGAATCGTTAAACACATTTTTATTACAGTCTGTGAAATGAATGACAATAGTCTGTACCTTTTTAAGTAAATAGTGTCACATCATCCCTTTCAGTAGGGAGATCATTTCCATAAACCACACGTCATAAAGTTATGTTTTGTGAATAGATCTAGATGGAAAGGTGGACCATAAGGAATATTTTCGTGACATTGGATACGGATCACCTGATGACAGAACAGAAGGTGGGGAAGGAGGGGCTCAGGGGGCTGGAGTAGGGATGCAGGAGACTATGGGGGGTTTGAGGGGGAGGGGGGAGGGGCTGAAACGTCAGGCTCTGAACTCAGTCCCTTGGATGGAATCTTGACCCATGCATCCCTGTCTGGGGGAATCTGGGAAAATCATTTACCCTCCCAGTGGTTACTCTTCCTCATTAGACTGGGGAGAGGTTGTGCCTTCAGCAGAGGGCGCTGTGGGATTATTTGGTGCCCGGTGAGGTGCTGCAGGAAACTCACCAAGGGTCTGGCATGTACTGGGGGCTCAAAAGTTGTCATTCTATTAAAGTAGCTACATGTGTAGGAAGACGTCCATCCTGGGGGCACCAAGGGGCACTGTGGTCCTGACTGGGACCCTCGTAGGTCCACGTCCCCTGGGAAGGGCTCAAGTGCAAAGGGCATGACTGACGCTTCCTTGAAGACACCTCTCTTGAGGAGAGTAAATGTCTCTCTGAAACCCACACGTGGCCCTTCTTCTGACCCCAGGGAGTCCCCAGCGTGAGGCCTCTGGGCTCAGGGCTCAGCCAGGAGCTGAGACACAGGATGGGCAGGGAGGAGTAGATTTGCATTCATGCTCCTCCCTTTTTGAGCTGCAAGGGGAGAGGATAAGACAGAGACCTGGAGAGGCCAGTCCAGCTGGGCAGCCTCAGTGCAGAGCTCGCAGAAGGACCTCCGACCATGACCTGGGTGCCCTTCTACCTCCTGCCCCTCCTGTTCAACACAGGTCAGAGTGGCCCAGGGACGCGGGGGCCTCCCAGCCCCTCCCTCCAGCACAGTCCTGAGGGTCACCTGCCCAGTGTCAGTGCCGTCAGCCAACCCTTGCATTTCTGTCTGCAGGTCTCTGTGCTGTGCCTGTGCTGACCCAGACCCTGTCTGCATCTTCATCCCTGGGAGGCTCGGCCAAGCTCACCTGCACCCTGAGCAGTGAGCACAGCACATACTACATTGAGTGGTATCAACAGAGAGCAGGGCAGGCCCCCAGGTATCTGATGAAGCTGACCAGTGACGGAAGCGTCACCAAGGGGGATGGGATCCCCGACCGCTTCTCAGGCTCCAGCTCTGGGGCTGACCGCTACCTGACCATCGCCAACATCCAGTCTGAGGACGAGACTGAGTATATCTGTGGTGTCAACTATAAAACTGATGGCCCATATGGATACCACAGTGACACAAAGGGGAAGTGAGGCCAAAACCGTCCCACGTCCCACGGCACCAGGGTGAGCTGCTCCCTGTCTGTCCCCGGAGTCCTGACCTTTGAGTCTTCCCCTTGCAAACCCCTCACCCCCAACCTCTCCCCGAGTCACCCCCAGGGAGAGGCAGACGCACATTAAAATTTAGGTGGTTTTGACGAGGTGGGATTCTGGGTCCTCCTCACAGGCCTGTGTGGGCAATGCTGGGAGAGACCGGCTCAGCCCAGGGCGGAACAGGACACTGGGAAAGGGCTGAGCTGAGATGACCCTGTCCCCAGTAGCCCCCAGGCCCTACTCCAAGTCTCTCAGGGAAGGAACATGGATCTTGGCGTCCAGAGGCGACATGCAGGTCATGGTACCAAGTGTCCTGACTTGGGTGCCCCGGGTGCACAGCAGGCCCCTGGCCAGGACTGAAGGCTCAGCAGGAAGCACTGGGCCTCTGGGGAGGGAGGATGGGAACCTTGACCCCATGGTGGGTGCAGAGCTGGGTCCTTAGGGAGTCAGGTGGCGGTGAGGGGGTCTGTGGCAGTACAGACTTGGAGCTCGGCCGGGATTCTCTTGCTGGGGATGGGTCTCAGCTTTGGTGCCAAGAATGGCTCCCCATTCACCCACAGGACGTTCTAAGGACCGGCCAGCACCACGTCCACTGGGACAGCAGCAGGGATGGGGAACGGGGATGCTGAGCTGGAGAATATGGTCCCCTTACCCCAGTCGGACCCCCAGTGACTGAGGCCTGAGAGGCAAAGTCCAGGAGCTGCCCGTGTTCTGGAGGACTCCACAGGGGCAGGAGGGGAGGAGGTGGCTGGTCTTCCGTGGAGGGATGGACTGGGGGCTGGGGGCAGGACTGGACAGGACATCAGAGCTCCATGCTGCAGTGACCTCTGTCCCCGACTCTGCTGGGACTCACAGGGGACACAGGGCCCTCTCCTGTCACCCCATCCCGGAAAGGGTTGTTCTCTCCAAGGGTGTGCTGTGACTTTGTCCCAAACAAGGCCTTCTGCAGGTCCCTCTAGTGGGGAGTGTCCTGCCCCCCTTACACTGTACGAAAGGGAGCCAGGAGGATGGCAGTGAGTAAACCACCTCCCATGCAGGTCCCACCACATCCACACGCCCCGGGGCCTGTGCTGCTAAGAACTGAAGACAGCAGGAGCCTGTGACGGACACACAGACGGACAGACGGCACGATGTGAGGACAAGGATGGAAAAGGGAAGACGATGAGACCATACCCCGCTGTGCTTAGATGGCGACCCACCAGGGAGGGGTCTGCCCCTACGGACTCGATCACAGAGAGATGGACACCCATTCGAGGGCATCTCTCTGGTCAAGGTCATAATAGGGTCAGGGTCTGGGTGAGAACTGTCATCCTGTCTGTGAAAGTGACTGATGAACAGGGTGGAGGACGGTATCTCCTCCCAGGTTGGTCCACACCTGTGGACATAGGATTAGTGACCTTATAAGAAGAGACCAGAAACACACCCCCAACCCCGAGTGAGCCACTGAGACAGACCATCTAAGGACAGAGCCAGAAAGTGCCTTCAGGGAGCCGGGAGAGAGCTTGCACTAAAAACAATATTAGGGCATCTTGATCACGGACTTCTGACCTCCAGAACCTTGGTAAAGAAATTTGTGGTGTTTTAGCAACATATGGGTGGTATTTTTCCATGGCTGCCTGAGCTGACTAAGACAGGAGCTGGGAACACTTGTGTGTAGGTGTTTATGGGAGCATTAGTCTTCATTTCTCTGAAATAAAATCCCAAGGGTACAATTCCTAGATTGTACAGTAATGGCATGTTCAGTTTCACAGTAGCTGCAAAGCTGTTTTCTAGGGTGGCTGTGCCACTTTATAGTCCTACCAGCAACACCTGAGCCACCAGGCCCTCTTCTGCGCAGCCAGCATTGGTTCTGCCACTGTTTTTTACTTTAGCCCATCTGCTCCATTCTGACTGGTGTGTAGCGGCAACTCTTTAGGGTGTGATTGACATTCCCCTAATGACTCATGGGGACCATCTTCCCATGTGCTCATCTGACATCTGGACATTCCCGAAAAAATGTCTGTTCACATCATTTCCCAAATTCCACTTGGATTTTAGTTGTTTTGTTTATTGATTAGTTTTCAAACATTTTTCAATGTATATACAAGTTTTTGGATGAATATGTGAGTGGAAAGTATTTTCTCCCACTTTACTGGATTTTTCAACTCCATAAAAAGGACTTTTATAGAAAAATGCTTTTCAATTTACTGTATTTCAATTTATCTTCTTCCTTTCACAAATCATGCATGTATTGTCAAGTCCAAGAATTGTTGCCTAGGTCTAGATAAGGAAGACAATTTCCCTTTTTTTCTTAAACATAAAATGAAAAAGAATGTATATGTTGATTTGAATCACTTTGCTGTGCACCTAAAACTAAAACAACAGTGTAAATCCACTATGCTTCGAAAAATAAAAATTAAAAAACTTTAAGGAAATAGAATAAAACCTCTGCCAGACGTACCTGACCAGGGTCACTGTGTCTGCTGCTGGGATTCTGGGCTCTCGCAGCAGCATGACCGTGGTCCCCGCAGTGCCAGCTTCCAGCACTGTCCAGCCCACCACACGATAACCTCATCCCCAGAGAGGACGCTTGTGTGTCCCCAAGGCCCAGAGGGGAGCCCAGGATCGGACTGAGAGGTGTGTACACACGCTGGGCCAGGGGCAGCCTTTCTCACTCAGCACCAGAGAGTTCTGGGGACCTGGGCTCAGGCCTGGAACTCAGGTGCCAGTTTAACTCCTCCTTGGATCCCAGCTGTTCTCTGCTCAGCAGGGAGCCGGTCACAAGGCCAAAGGTGGCAGGAAGGAGATTTGCATGAAGACACCCCTTCTGAGCATAAGAGAGGCCCAGAGGCCCCACCCCAGCTGTGAGCTCAGAGGCAGAGCTCGGGCGTCCCCACCATGGCCTGGACCCGTCTCCTGCTCCCCCTCCTCGCTCTCTGCACAGGTGCTGCCCCCAGGCTCAGCCCGAAAAGTGACCAGAGCTCAGCCCGGTCCAGAACTTCAGCTCAGCACAGGAGCTGCCGCAGGGGGCATGAGGCTACAGGGATGAGACCCTCTTCCTCACCCTCACTCTCCTCTCCTATCTTGCAGGTTCTGTGGCCTCTTCTGAGCTGACTCAGCCACCTGCGGTGTCCGTGTCCTTGGGACAGACGGCCAGGATCACCTGCCAGGGAGACAGCTTAGGAAGCTATTATGTTCAATGGTACCAGCAGAAGCCAGGCCAGGCCCCTGTGCTGGTCATTTATAAGGATAGCAACCTGGCTTCAGGGATCCCTGACCGATTCTCTGGTTCCAGCTCAGGCAAAATTGCCACCCTGACCATCAGCAGGGCCCAGGCCGAGGACGAGGCTGACTATTACTGTGGGTCAGCTGACAGCAGTGGTTATCTTCACAGTGACACAGGCAGACGGGGAAGTGAGACACAAACCCCCTCCCCATCTCTCTCTCACTCTCCTCCAGCCCCCAGGAGGATTGTGGAAGAACAGTGACAGGTCTGGCCCAGTTCCCCCAGATCTGAGACCCCCAGGCTGCCCCTCTTCCCAGCCCTCCAGGCAGGCTCTGCACAGGGGGCTCAGGGATGGATTATGGCTGGCAGGACCAGGCTGTCTTAGTGCTGTCTGGCCAGGTCGGGAACTTCGGACAGAGGCCCTGTATGGAAAGACAGACAGAGGGACACGTCCCTCCAGTGGTAGTTTTCCCCACATTTCCATATCGTGGTCCCTGGGCCCCTCTTGGCCCAACTGTCTAGGATTTGACCACAGAATGTCCTATCCCATCTGATGCTGAAGCCCCAGGCTCCCATAGCAGCTGGGATTCTGAATAGAACACGCCAGAGCAGTGGGCATTCTAGCATCTACCTCCTTCTCTCTTCTGGCCTCGTCTACTCATCCACGGCTGCTGGGAGCCTGTGAAAACTCACAGCGGCGCCCTCACTGGGAAATGCTGTTGGTGCAGAAAATGGCCCCCCACCCCGGTTTATCCCCCTGGTCAGAGAGGGTCAGGTGCGTGATGCCTGAGGCCACCATCCCCAGGCTCTGATTCAGTTTAGGACGACCCGAACGGACCAGCTTTAACTCTCCTGCAGAACCCCGAGTCCTCATTTGTGTGACCAAATCCCGGGTCCCCTCCCCTCTGCCCAGTCTCCCCTCCTCATCTCCTTCCAGATTTCCAGGACATGCACTTAACATCTCAGAATCAGCTTCCAGGGAACCCGATCTAAGTTGGCCAGCTGTTCCCAACATGTTCACAGGGTCCCGAGGAGGTTATATATACCCCCAAGTCTCTGTTTTCCTGCCTAAATCCACAGTGTGCTCTTCAAAATCCCCAGTTAGATCTGATTGTCCTTGAATTTTTATAAAACTGTGCATTGGAGGCCAATAAGCTATGGTGAGAATGTTTGTGAAAGAAACTGGCAAAAAACGATTTCTCTATCCAAAGTGATGACTGAAAACTCACCACTATCACGCTGTCCTATGATTAGGTGTTGTAAGTGATGGGGACCACCAAGAACATCTGTTCTGTTTCAAACTAGGGCCCCAGTTTCACAGTAGACACCCCCATTATACCAAAGCCTCAGTCTTCATCTGAAACAGGATCCAGGGAGGAACTGGGTTGATTTTTGCACAGCTATTGACCCATCAGTTGACTGGATATGTTTCTCCTTCTTGTAAAGAAATAAAACCTTGACATCCTACAATGCATGGCTTTCCTCACAAAAAAAGTCAGTGTCCAAACTCGTAGACGTACAATGAGGAAATTTCTGGGTGACCTTGGAAAACAGTGAATTTACACCCAAAGACCATTTCCCTGGAAAATGCTTAAACAAACATGTGACAACCTGAACAATGGCACATAGATCTCCTGCTTCACACAGAATTCTAGATTCTCCAGGGGAAAGGTCCACATTAGAAATATTAAAATGCCACCTGTGGATTTTTTTTAAAAGAAAAGCCAAAAGTTTCCTCCAAGTGCACTCCTGTCTTGCATGAGGGTGGATGTCTAATTTGGAGGATGGAAACCACATGGGAAAAAATTACGTTCAAAAAGTATTGACAATTACAGATTATTAAATGTACAATTAACTTGTCACACTAATGGACCATGAACCAGCAACAGATGATACTGTATGCACCGAATCCCTAAGACCTAAGCAGTAATTCCAGGATTCCTCCAGAGGAGAGATCATGAAAAGGCTGCTGTCGTTGCTTTGAATCTGGAGTGTGTTGTTCTTGGGCTTTCTGTTCAGCCCCACGGGGAGCAGGGCGCTGTCAGCCTCGCAGGTGTCAGACGGCCCCAGGGGAGGTGCAGCAGCGCCCCCAGAGGCAGTGGGGAGAACTGACAGGAAGAATCTACAATTCAGGCTGAGAATTTCCCACAGCCCCCTCCTGGCCCAGTCTGGTTCTAGAACACTCAGAAGAGGCTATTATTTAGGAATTAAGACATCTCTCTTCTCTCTAGCCCCCAAGTGACCTTGGCGTTGTCATTCCCTCTCTCAGCCTCTGCCTTTCCCTGTCAAGTGAGCTCCTCGAGTCCTGGGCTCCCAGTCACAGAAGCAAATCTGCAGACATTTATGGAAGACAGTGACTGGTCAGCCACATGGGACAGTAGACAGGGCTCAGGACCAGAGGCACATGCAGCAGCTAAAGCCCCAGCACGGCTGCATGGTGGATACTTGGCAGGGGAGAGGCACTAGTAACCCCCCCGAAGGTCTTCAGCCCTCAGGTAAAGTAGGGAAGGCCGAGGGGTTTGTCTCAACCCACCTGTGTCAATCCTGTTCCTGCTCCCTGGGCTCCAGCCTGTGCTAAGGAGCTGCAAAGACCCGGATTTATTACGTGTGAATCCCCTTTGCTCCACCTGAACACATGTCACTTCTACCCCTCAAATTCTTAACTCAGAGAACATATTACACTGGCCCTGAGCTGGGTTTACATCCCAGATCCCTCAAGTTTGCCCTGTCCTTTCAGATCCTCCAACACACCCGACTCCTCCCCACTGGCCAAGTCTCAGCCCTTCCCACACTCACTTCTTACTACTTGGTTCACCCCAGTCCTGAGGGCAGCTCCAGAGTTATCCCTTTGGAGAGGCCCCCAGCCTCTGATTACAGGACAGCCTGCCTGTCATTGTCTGTCTCTTCTCTGGATTAATTATCCCCACAGCACGCACCACGATGGGGTTCTTTCCCCATCACTAGTTTCGTTAACTGATGCATTTGTGCTCAGACTTTTCCTGCTTGGTCGGAATACATTTTTTTCTTTTTAATTTCAGGACTCACTGATGAAAAGCAGAGGCATGAACAGGCGGGACCTATTGTAGTCTCACCAAGATAAGTTCTCTGGGTGATCACAGATTCCACGTGGGACCCAAGATCTTGCCAGCATCCAGGTCCCTTGTCCCTATATGTTGGCCTTGCTTTCATTCTTGTGGATGACAGACCTCAGGATGGCTGCTGCAGCTCCAGCTATCACACCATGTTCAAGAGGAAAGGATCTGCGTCAATTCCTGCTATTTCTTTCCTTTACAAGAGCAAGAGTTCCCCGAGATAAACTCCAGCCAACTGACCCTTACATCCCATAGAACAGTGCTGGGCCACCTGGTCAAACCTGATAGCCAGAGACCTGAAAGAAGCAAGTGTTTGGCTTTTAAATAAACACTGCAGGCAATGTGTAGGTGACCGTGGTGGAGATTCTCTGCCAGGTGTGCAAAGCCACTGTGTCCCCTGCACTGCCCCCCACACAGGATGGAAACACCCTTCAAGCAGGGACTGTGTCCTGTTCATGCTGAATTCCCTGGAGGGAATGTGCCAGCCCAAAGTGGGTCTGAATGAACATTTCCCAGTGGGTGTGGTCCTAACCGTGCCTTTGGAACTGTAGCCGCCACCCCGCATCAGGCCCATACCCAAAGCTGGCACCAATAAGAGTCACCCCCTGAGGGAGGTGTCCCCAACTGCCCATCCCACCTGCGTGACCTCCCACCACGCCACAGACAGGAGCAGGGATGCCTCTGTGAGCCCAGCCCCCTCCTCTTCCAGATGAGCCTGTTCATACCTTCACGGGTAATCTCAGCCCCTCGTGCCAGGACGTGAGGCAGACAGAGCCATGGAGGGGGAGTAAATCCTGATTGGGGTCACCATCCCTGGATCAGGGAAATCACCACCTGAGCAGTGGGCTCTGAAATCTACACCTAGAACTGAGTCTCCGCCTCCAGTGTGGAGCAGCCACCAGGGGGCAGCAGAGGTAGCCCGGCAGAGCCACCTGGAGGAGGGGTGTCCTGGGCATCAGGGCTCCAGTACAGGGGAAGAAGTAACCAGGACCTCACACCTGATGACAAGTGTCCTTCCGTTTCTACAGTGTCACCTTCACTCTCAAGTACATGTTTCTGTCTCCGTGTGTCCCAAGTCCTGCTCTTGGAGACGGTGCCTGTTTCCTTGCCCCACACCCACTGCCAGCACACCTAATACTGCTAAAAAGCCACCGCTGTCCAGAAACGCTCATCCTCCCTGTGACCACGTTGCCCCTCCCTTCCCTGTACTCGGAGGCCCCGTCCTCCAGACACAGCTGCTCCTACTCCCTGGAAGCTCTCCCACTGCCCCCTACCTGTCCCTCCACTTACCCCTTACAGGGAAGGGGGGGAACCAGAAATTTCCACACTTCCTGTTTCCCAGTGTCTGACACACAGCAGTCACTCAATCAGCTTTCCGTAATTGTGATGTTTATGACATATATATTTTCCCAGCAACTGAAGGGAAATGGATTAGGACTGACATTCCCTTGCAGAGTTATTAAACCCTGAAGCCCCCTCTCATTCTCTCACAGAGCAAACATTTCTTTTAGCCCCTTGTCTGTTCCTGCCCCTGAGGCACAATGGGGACACTACAGCCCCGGGAGCTCACAGCCCAGGGTAGACACAGCACCGCAATGGCCTGGAACACTCCATGTGCTTTGTCAAACCGTGAATTTTATTCAGTCTTGGGCCCAGGAGCTGTGATGGGGGGGAGAATCCTGTACAGTCTAAGCCTCTTAGTGTCGCCCATGGAATGAGTTCAGAGAATACAGACCCACCTCTGAGCTCTCAGTGGCCAGGCCCGTCCAGGAGTGAGGCCAGGACTCAGACTGGAGTGGAGACGTCACCCCCAGACTACGGGACAGCAGGTGGAGGAGGATCCCCCAGGCCGAGGCGGGGTCTGCAGGGGCCACCCCTCCCTCTCCGTGTCCCTGGGGGCTGAGCCCTTCTCTGAAACCACAGAGCTCTCCAGGCAGACCCCCTGGGCCCGGCTGATTTGCACCCCCGGCAGCTCTCTCTCCAGCAAGGGGATAAGAGAGGCCTGGGAGCCACCCTGCCCAGCCTAGGCCTCGGGGAGCAGACTCGGGGTGCCTCCACCATGGCCTGGACCCCCTCCTCCTCGGCCTCCTGGCTCACTGCACAGGTGCTGCCCCCAGGCTCCGCCCACCCCTGGCCCAGGGCTCGGGGACAGACCTGGCCCTGACTCTGAGCTCAGCAGGGCGCTGCCCGTGGGGACAGGAGACTCCTGGCCCTGCTGCAGGATGGGGGGCTGGAGGGGCTGAAATCTCCCCACTGTGCTCACTGCTGTGTGTGAGCCCCGAGGCGCTGCGCCTGCCAGAGAAAGTGAGGCTCCATCCACCAGCCAGGCCCATGGGCCCCTGGGGCTGAGACTGACGGGAGGGGGCGCCCTCGGGGCCCAGAGAATCTTTGGAGCTTAGTCCAGGCCAGGCAGGTGGGGGTCTCTGGACATGGGTTCTTCACCTCCAGCCCACCTGTCCTTTTCTCTCCTGCAGGCATTGTGTCCTCCTATGAACTGACTCAGTCGCCCTCGGTGTCGGTGCCCCTGGGACAGATGACCAGGATCACGTGTGGGGGGAAACAACATTGGAAGTAAAAGTGCTTACTGGTACCAGCAGAAGCCGGGCCAGGCCCCAGTGCTGGTCATCTATCATGATAACGAGAGGCCCTCTGGCATCCCTTACCGGTTCTCAGGATTCAGCTCAGGGAACACAGCCAGCCTGACCCTCAGCGGAGCCCAGGCCGAGGACAAGGGCGACTATTACTGTGCAGTAGCTGATGGCGGTAGGAGCAGCTGGCAGTGACTCACGGTGACACAGGCAGATGGGAAAGTGAGATCCTGACCTCCCTGCCTGGCTCGGCGCTCACTCCACCCGCCTCGGAGCAGCTGGAGGGCAGGCCTGAGGCTCCGGTGTCCTCTGTGCTCTCAGGACCTCTGTTTATCCTGCTGAGAAATGGCGAGTGGGGATTCGGTCCTGAGTCATGGAGACTGTCGTCAGCACCCTTGAGCCAGAGGGTTCCCCTTGCCAGCTGTGTCCTAGGACAGCCGTGTCCCCTCTCCAGGCTCAGCTTCTCCACTGGCTTCTCTCAGGAGTGGGGGGAAGATTCCAGATACAGGAAGGAAAGCTTCCGGCGCCTGGTGGCTGCTGGTGGCCCCTGACCCACGGAGGTCATTCTCGTCACTTGTGCCTGATCGTCCTGCACTGAGACCCAGGGCCTCCCTGCAACACCCTGAGGCGGGCCCTCAACACCATTGCCCACAATCCTCTAAGAACTGGGCTTCCCCGCGATGCCTGTTCCTTTGTAATTTGACATCTGAAAATTGTCATCAGAAGATTGCAAAATGTTCACATCACTTCTTTACATATATTCATCGGAGTCTAAAAATCGTCGTGATTTGATATCCACTGTCCTTAAAATTCTTCTATAACATCCATCTTTCCTTCTGCTTAGACTTGTTTCCATTCCACATCCCTTACTACATTTGGTCTGCTCATACATTTTCATACCTGAAAATCTCATTCATTATCCTGTCATACATCTCTGTCATAATAATGTACATTCATTTAAAATTTTTGAATTTGTTTCATTTCCCGTGATTTTAAGCGCTAAAAGGTTTCTCCCACATTGTTATATCCTAATTATTAGCAGCAGAGTTTGATCAAAACAACATAAATGCATTGACATTTTCATAAATAACTATTAACTAGTGTTGATTCGTGGATCCATCAATTAATATAATTTACCTCTAGAATGAAGTAAGTCCAGCAACAACGCTGTCCTGGCTTGCGTTTCTATATGAAACAGAGAAACTTTGGTCCATCAATAGGAGTCTTGTAATACAGTGTCACTGCCTGATATGAACTCCTTCCTAGTTATACGCCAAAAATCGTTCTTGGTTGATGGTCAAAAATAGTTTCTCTAAATGATTTATCAGCTGACAGCTCCGTTTCATACTCTTGTAATTTTGTGGAAAGCAAAGGATTGGACGGACACCACCCGACTTCAAGAGGACTCGTGTGGGAGGCAGTTCGATGCACCTCCAGACCCCTCAGGGATGAGGGCTCATTGCCTCACATACTGGGAGAGCCTGCAAGCCGGCTCCATCCCAGAGTCAGCTTTTCGGGGAACCACCCTCAGAGAGGTGTCACCCGGCCACTTGTCATTCATTTTCTCGGGGATAAACACCGAGAAGGCTTGAGCAGAACTTACTAGTTAAATGTATTACTCCTTTACTTAAGAGGCCCCTTGTGTAAGAAGATATAAAGATTGGGGAAAATTTAAATATCACCTTAGTGCAGCTTTGCCAATATGATATCTTTTGAGAAAAATACTTGCATCTTATCATGTGTTTTGAGTATATGCTTCCTCCAAAACCTGAGGCTGCTGACTTGAATCATTTAATCTATGGAAGAGTCTGACCGAGTGATCTAATTTGCACAGCCAGTCCTCACTGCCAAATGTACTATTCGGACGAAGTCCTGTTAGAAGCCTTCCCACTGTATTTGTCAATACAAGTAAACGTGTTAGTGGGCATTTTGAGGAACATCATAAATCACTTTTAATCAAAAGATGTATCTGGTGAGATCAACATTAAAATGATGTAGATCTTCTGCGTTCACTTATCTACATTTATAACTTTTTAAAAACAAGGTAAGTCACAAGGCTATTTGTCGTTATTTAATTAGCCACAGATACTATTGGACACCATGTGAGAAATAAATGTCAGAGTATTTAGCGGTTTGGCTTTTAGTAAGAATGAAGTAAGAATCGAATATAAATCACATTAGTCTTGTTACCCATCAGGACGGAAGCATTTCCTATGAATGGAACAAGGATGTGAGAATGTGTAAGTCTGGACCACCCTCCCAGGGTCCCAAGAGGATTCACCCGGCAGATAGCTGCTGGTGGAACAGTTAAAGGACCAATGGCTGCTACAAAGCCACCACCTGCCAAAGTGGGGTCTCCTCACCGTGGGAGTGTACCCCTCCCAGGTGTCAGTCCAAGCCTTTGGAAAGGACCTGGAAAACAGGTTCTGCCCTACAAATATAAACCCACCTGGTCAGGTGGGGCAGGACCTGCTGGGCACTGGCCATGCCCACTCCAGCACAGGGAAGGGTTGGGCAGACCCTGCAAAAAGCAGTTCCTTGAGCTGGAGGTAACTAGTTTCTCCCAAGTTCCAGACACAGCCAAGACTAGAGTGAGATGAGTAAGACACCCTCCTTGTCTGAGAAATTTAAGGAAGTGCCCCAAAACTCAGTAATCAAGAAAAATAATATTTTGGGAATTCCCTGGAGGTCCAGTGGTTAAGACCGCATGCTTTCACTGACGAGGTCACTGGTTCAATCCCTGGCTGGGGAACTAAGATCCCATAAGCTCCATGGCACGGCCAAATTAAAAAAAAAAAAAAAAAAAGATAAATAATACTTAATGCAATATTTTTAAAAATTGAAATTAAAGCCCCCCCAAATCCATATGAGTAAAGCACTGAAACAGTAAGTAAAATGAGGATCTGACCATGCACTGGTGTGACTCACCTTAAGCACCCCCACCCCAGGACAAGCCGGGACTCCAGGAAGATGAAGAACAGAGTCCAGCCCCTGCACCCCTCCTCCCCCTCACGGGAACCCCCCGCCCCCACCCTCAGGTCTCACGCCTCCCGCGAGCCACATTTTCTGGGCGTTGCCTCCCTTGACAGCTGGTTTCTGCTGCCCTGTACCGGGCCCTCCCCCTCGGGCTGCATCCCCGGTGGCTGGACTGGGAGAGTTAGAGGTTAAAGCATGGAAATTTTCCAAAGCCCCCAGTTCCAGGCTGGGTCCCACCACCATGTCCAAAAAGGCTGGTCCTCCCAGGTCTCCGGCTGGTACTGGTAAGTCCCAGGACACGGTCTTTACACCAAGTAGCTGTGTGTCTTAGGAAAGAAACTCTCCCTCTCTGTGCTTCAGTTTCTTCATCCGTAGAAGCTACCAGGTCGGTGAGTCTGTGGCGTCTCCAGAAGCAGCAGGATTCTCTCCCTATTTGCTGGAGGACAGTGCAGGTAGGGGGCTGTACCCCCAGGATCGCCAGAGGAGCTGGGATCTTCAGGGTTCCCCGGGCACCCTTCAGAGGGGGCTCAGGAACCACAGAGCCAGATCCTGATTCCAGAAACTTTGTCATATCTCCAGATGGACACTTTGTCCCCCTCTGCCTCAGACCCTCCAGGCCCCAAGAGTAAAACGCTGAAGATGTTAAGAGAAGGACCAGCCGCTTAAGTTTTGGGGATGGTGGGGAGTGGGGAGCTGGGGAGACCTAGGCCTGGGAGAGAAGACTCCACTGTGACTATAGGCAGGTGTCTGGGGCCTGTGGGATGGAGAATGGGCAGGGGGCTGACCAGCAGGAGGCAGGGGGCGCCCCTGACACGGGAGCAGGGCAGAAGTGACGGGGCATGACACACCCCTCCACTCCAGGGGAGATGGGTGGGGGCGGGGCACAGAGGAGCCAGGGACCCTGAGTAGGGGATCTGCTGAGCAGGACAGCTGGACCCAGACCTCTCTGGCTCAGCCTGAATCCAGCCCTCGGCCATTCTTGGTCCAGGGAGGGGGTGGGGAAAGTCTGGGCGGCCAGAGCTGCAGCTGCACCAGCTGGGAAGGCCCTGCCCATCCCCCGAGGGTTCCCAGCGTCCAGCCAGACCAGAATTTCCAACCATGGCCACCACAGGAGGATGTGGTCTGCGGTGGCGGCTGCCCAGAGGCCGTGGCAGGTACAGGGTGGAGGATGGGGCACAACTGGAATCACCGAGTTCAGGGACAGCCCCTTTTTCTCCCCGAAATCTGGGGCTGTCCCCAGTGGGTGGGGGGAACCACAGCTTCTGGGCTCCGGGCAGTGGGTGAGTGTCACACCCACACAGGGGTGCGGGGAGGGAGCAGATTCAACCTGGACTCTGGGGCAGGGGCAACGCAGCCCCCAAGGTGCAAGGGGCCCAGGTCCCATGCTGGAGTGGGCCAAGCACCACAATGGGGAGAAGCTGGACTGAATCAGGGCCTCCCAGGGGCTCCCCCATATCCTGCATGATGGCTGGTAGGGCACCCACACCCCGTTACTCTTCAATGCCTGGCCCATGTCCAAGGACAGGGATCTGTCTGTGTGTGCTGTATAGTCCAGCCCTCAGCACCCGGCCCGGCAGCCTGGGGTTCCTCCAAAGCTGCTTTATGAGTTTGGTCAAACTGTGAGGTTTTGATCACCATCATCACCTTCCTTCCCTCCTTCCCCCATCACAACCGTCATTATCAAGAGCTGTGGAGGGTCTGGGATTTGTTCCCGCCCACAAGCTAAAAAGTGAGCCTGCCGCAGTTGCACAGATGCTGGCGGACACAAGATGCTGGGTTGGAGACAAAGGCCAGCATGTTACTCCCAGCAAGAGAGGCAGCCGGCATATCGGCATCACCCTGCACTGGTTCTCTGAGCCCCACAGGGAGATGCAAAGGGGCCAGGAGACACCTGCACATCCACGCTGGGGACCTCAAATCTTTTCTGCCGGACAGTAAGCATGTTTTGCTCCAGAGGGAGACGCTATCTCTACCCTCCAGGGTCATTCATTACACACACATACTCGAAAAGATGATCCAAAACAAAGGCAATCCGTTCCTTTGCTCGTGAGACGTGCAGAAATACAGAGATCCGTGGACATTGTCTCCCAGGGACCCTTATCTATATGAAGAAAATGAAGTCCCAAGCTGTGTGCCTGTTAACGCATCCCATGGAACAGGCTGGACTGATTTTCACCAGATGTAGCAGGAAAGATAAGGAGCATCGGCCTCAAAACATGGGCCAGGGCTTCCCTGGTGGCGCAGTGGTTGAGAGTCCGCCTGCCGATGCAGGGGACATGGGTTCGTGCCCCGGTCCGGGAAGATCCCACATGCCACGGAGGGGCTGGGCCCGTGAGCCATGGCCGCTGAGCCTGCGCGTCTGGAGCCTGTGCTCCGCAACGGGAGAGGCTGCAGCAGTGGGGGGCCTGCGTACCACAAAAAAAAAAATCACGGGCCAGACACCTCTGAAAGGGCCCTCCCAGGAAAGTCACTTTGGGGTCCATCCCTGGGAGGCCTCTTTCAGATTTGCTGAAACAGAAGATTGGGAGGGCTGCAGAGCTGGACTTAAGTTGACATAGGTATTAGGGCTCCTGTGGCCAGAGAGCAACTGGAAAGCCAGAGGGTAGGTGCTGGCTGTGACGAGTGGAAACTTGCAAGCTGCCACTTGGAGTTCTTCCTATACCCAGCAGCCTGACAGCACCAGGACCTAGAGGGAGGGGCATGCCCTGGAGCTGTGTGAGGGCCAGGCCTCTTGACGGTGTGGCATCAGGAAAGTACGGAAGTTGCTTGAACATCAATTTCTTCGTCTTCAAACAGGGGAGAAAAAACAAAATCTCAGCTCAGCAGGGAGCCGGCCCAGTTGTCAGCACTGGATAAACAGCACCCCTCTCATCACTGTATCATGTGTTATCTTCCTGGGCTTCAAAACGGACCCCAACCTAAGCAGACACGTGATCACACTGATCCTCAAGGCCTTCCTACGGCAAAGGAACTGCCCCTATTTTACAGATAAGGAAACTGAGGCCCAGAGGGAACCTCGGTCTGATTGGTGTCAACATTCATGACTTGACATTTCTCATTGAACGCGGGGTATAGAATCACTCCCGCAGGGCCCTTGCCTGGCTGAGAAGCTGAGTGAGGAGTTGACCAGGGACACTACCCAGGCTTGACCAAACCAACCAAGGAAGGGCGATCTTGACTGGCCGGAGTGAAGGCTGCAGGGACCAAGCCAGAGGACTGGTCAGAAGAGAAGCCCCAGCCCACTGCACTCAGGCCTCACTGACTCTTATTCCACGGGAACTCGGCTGCCCTCCCCGGCTCCTCCAGGCCCCAGGGAGATGCTCCACAGCCCAGGGACGCAGTTGCAGAACAGGGAAGGAGAATAGGGCAGGTATGCCCGACCCAGGGACCCGGGGGCGGGGCTGGTGGGCGGGCTTTGCTGTGAAGCCCTTGAGCCCTGGATCCTGACCACAGCAGAGCAGTTAGCAAAGGCCCCCCTGGGAGAGGCCCCAGGAGTAACAGCCATTGATCCTGAAGGGGGCCAGGTGCTGGGGGCAGGGACAGAAAAGGCCCAGGCAGAGGACAGGGCCACGAGGGCCAGGATGCACTGGGACGGCCACTGCCAGTGAGAGGAACTGGGGGCACCTGCCGATCCCCCTCCAGGGAGCCCACACCAGCAGGTCGGCCGAGGCGCCTTTGACCCTGAGGGCACATGAGGCCCAGGTCAGGCCAGGTGGGCCCATGAACACCCCAGGGGTCAGAGCTCTGTCCCCAGGCAGTCCTGGCCTCTAATAGTACTGGGCCTGGCCATGGGCACCCATGGCCTGCTGCCCCCGAAGGCAGCATGGCCCCCCACATGGAAGCCCCGGGAAGTCTCCAGCCTCTGGAGACTGTGGGACAGGTAAGAGGCCGAGGGAGTTGTGGTACAGGGGGACTGGAGGTCCCTTTGACGGGGTGCAGGGGTGAATGACTATAGAAGAGAGGGGCAAGAAGGGAGAATCATCCGTAAAGAAGGGGCCTGAGCAGACAGTGGCTTTATTTAAAGTGTTGACATTTTGTCTAGTGTGAATTTGTTTGTATTGATTTTTTTCTTAATATTGTATTAAAGTATTATTTATCTCAATGACTGGATTTTTTTGGTGCCCCTTAAGTTTTGTGCCCAAGACTGGTGCCTCACTTGCCTCGCCCTGGACCTCTGAGCAGGGAGAAACAGGGTAGCAGGGGCAGGACATACCCAGAAGACACTAATCACTTTAGGGGCAGCAGCCCCACAAGGCAGGTCCTGCCATCATCCCCGTCTTACAGACAGGGATAGAGGTCCAGAAAGGTGAGGCAACCTGCCCAAGTTCACACAACACATGGGCACGGTCCCAGGACTGTGGAAATCCCGGGACTGAACAGGCACCAGCATGTCCTGTGTTTTAAGAAAATGGTGCAAGAGAAGGGGCAGTTTACAAGGCGTCCAGAGAAGGAAGCAAGGGTTTGGCTTGTTGTCCCCCAAGGAGGCCAACTCCTCAACTAAATTCCTGAGTGTTTAACTGGGGCCAAGACTGAACCAAGCGGGGTCATGTCCAGGCATTGGGCAGACCCATGGGTCATTTTAGGAGCAGTAAGATGGGAGGGGGGGATGCCCGAGCTGGTCTTACAGATCCAGGGTGCTGACACATGACGGGGCGCTCCAGGCAGAGGGAATGGTCGGGGGTCCGAGGAGGACAGTGAGGTGGCACAGGCCCACAGGGAGCCTCCAGAGCCGGGGAGAGCGGGGTGCAGACTGCTGGGGTCTTGTACACCTCATCCTTTATCCTGGGGTCCAGGAGGAGTCACTGAAGGATTCAAGTGGGGAGCTGTCAGAGTCAGGTTCATGTTTTGAAAAAATGGCTCCAGATCGGAGACCAGTGTGAGTGAGGCCAGATTAGAGGATGGAGAAGGGGCAGTGGAAAGGGGATGGGGAGGGGGTGCTGGTCCATGGTGACCAGGTACCGATATCTCCTATGGAATTGGCAGCTGAATTTAAAGTGACATTATCATGGTGGGGAGAAACGGGCACAGTCACGAACTGTCTATAAAAGACTAAAATGTCCACCCTTTTTAGCAATATGCAATGAGTCATAAAAGAAAGCGTATTTCTTTAAATTGTGTAATTCCACTTCTAGGAATTCACCCTGAGCAGAGGGTGGGGGGAACAACCAAAGATGTAACCAAAGGTTTACAAGCAAGAAACTCAACATTATTAATGATGGGAGAAAACTGGAAATAACCTAGAAATCCAGCAGAAAGGGTGTGACAAAATACAGCATGGAATATCCATCATAAGGAATCTTGCACAAACCTCCAAAATTGTATTTCTGAAATTGGGTTTTTAAAGTATGTGTGCATTTTCAAAAGCCTGTCAGAAAATGTAGAAAAATGTCAATTGTGTGTCTCTGGCAGGTGTGATTTCATCTAGTTTCAATTTTTTACTTTATAATTTTCTGTAGTTATGAAAATGTTCACAAGAAGATATATTTCATTTTTATCTTCAAAAATAATTTTTAATACCAGAGTACTATGTGTTTTAAAAAAAGATTAAGTACAGAAGTATATTAGCCTGCAACTAGCTTTTTCAACAGTCTGTTGAGATTTTCTGTATCAGCCCATATGAATCCCCCATGTTCTCCACACAGCTTTGTAAGACTTCAAAATTTGGATGAAGCAGCATGTCTATAATGATTCTCCTGTTAATGAACATTTAGGTTGTTTCCACTTAAAAATGTGAATTACAAGAGATGCTACATGGAGACCCCCAACGTGTGTAGCTGTGTATCCATACTAAGTACACTGTGTATCTCCACGGGATAGATACCTAAAAGTGGGATTGCTGGATCAGAGAGAACAGGCTTTGAAATTTTCATAGGAGATGCCAGTGGTCCTCCCAAAAGTCTGTTCCAACTTACTCTCACCACAGTGAATGACAGTGCCTTTCCCTCTCCATTGTTGCCAATAATGTGACAGGGTGGATCTTTTTTTATTTTGCATGTCTGATGAGCAAAAATGAGAACAAATGTGTTTGTTTATTTGATCGTTGGTGAAACTTATTTTTCTTTCATATTTTTATTGACTGATTTTATTTCTTCTGTGAATTTCACCAGTCATAATTTTGCCTGGTTTATTTTTCATTCGTTTGGTTGTATTTTCTTAAAGATCTATAAGAAACTCTCCATCTATTTGGGATAGTAACCCCTTATTAAGTATGTACATGGTAAATATTTTTCCCTGATCTGTTTTACACCTTTTGTTTGTGGGGTCTTTCACCATAAAACCTTTTTGATTTTTATATGTCAGATTGGCGGTTTTTCTTTACAGTGTCTGTGATCTGCGGCAAACATAGGGAAGGCATATTCATTTCTATTTTTTTCTATTTTATTCAGGTATTTTCATTGTTTTGGTGTTTGTTTTTACTTCACCTGGAGTTTATTTTTGCGTAGGTAGGAATATAACCTTATATATTTTCCAAATGGAGAGCCAATCATCATATGTTTGTTGAATACAAACATAGCTTTTATCCAATACTGAATTATGGATTTATCACATCCTCTCTGTGGTTCTGTTGATCTAATGATCAATTCCCACATCCTTTCCACCCTGTTTTAATTATTGTAGCTTTACAATGTGTTTCTGTACCTGGTAAAGAACAACCCCGTCATTATTATTCTCATTCAGAATATTTGTGTCTCTTCTCCATTATTATTCTTACTGTTGGACTTCAGAATCGGTTCGCTAATTTTCAAAAATTATTCCTTTGATGTTGTGCTTGTAATTTCATGAAGTATATGGATTCATTTGAGGGGAATTGATGTCTTTGCTGTTGTGTCCATTAGTCAAGTTGTGTTATATTTTATCCATGCAAATCTTGCACATTTTGTGTTAGGTTTATTCCTAGGACTTTTAATAGAATTTTCATTGAGGTTGTCAGTGTTTCCCAAATTTCATCTCCTCAATAGTTACCTATTGCTCTTGTGTTCAATCATTTTGGTTAATTCTTGTATTAGTTCTAATAGTCCTTCAGCTGATTGTCTTGGGTTTTGTTTTGTTTGTTTGTTGAAGTAAACTAGCCCATCATCTGCAAAGAACAATTTTATCTCATTTTTCCTAACACACTCTTTCCCCCACCTCATCTCACTTCATTGGCTCAAATCTGTAGAATATGATGAATAATAAAAGTAAGAGTGGGAACCCTGACCTTTAAGATGGTTTTACCTTTAAATGTGAGGGTTGCTATAAGTTTTGGGAGACTCTTTATCAAGTTGAGGATGTTTCCTTAGATAATTAACTTAATAAAAGTCTGGATATTTGCTTTATTTAATCAGAAATAAGTGTTGAATTTATACTGCAGTTCTGTTAAATTTTGTTTCAAAAATCTTATGTGCACACCTTAAACACAACCATGAACAAATAGTTCCACCGCTGAATTAAAAAAATTCTTGTCCCAATGCAAAGGGTTACCTTCTGATTTAGATAAACTGCATTGGGAGATACAATCAGATTTGTCAAAGTTTGAGGATTCTTGTCATCATAAACTCTCAGGGTGAGATTTGGGTGTTTTTTCTTTTTCTGAGTATTTTAAGGGTATTTTGTGTTTAGTAGGATGCCTAGAACACAGAGGGTGATTCAATGAGGGGAAAGCATTCTGGGATGACTCCAGGCCTCTGGCTTGAGGAGAAATCTACTGAAGTGAGAACAATGAGGGGCAGCAAGTTTTCGGGGAACTGTGAGGAGTTTAGATGGGGGATGTTGAGTTTGAGGTGTCTGGAGGGCATTCAAGCAGAGATGCATTCAGGAGGCAGAATGTGCATAAATCTAGAGCCAGAAAGAGAGGTCAGGACTGGAAATAGAGATGCAAGACCCCTGGGCAGTTGTCAGAGTGCACAATGTGGGTCAGAGGCAGAGAGAATGGGAAAACACAGGGGACTGGGAAGGGACCTCAGACTTGACCAGGATGGGGACCTTGTTGGCGTTGACCTGAGAAGTTTCAGGGAGAGATGGGGGTGAGAGGAAGAGGGCTCCCCATACCACATCCCAGCCTGTGAAACAGTGCCAGGCAGACAGGTGCTTGGGGACCATTGTTGGACAGATGGACAAATGATGGATGGATGATGGATACATGGATGGATGGATGGATGGATGGATGGACGAATGATAGATGGATAGATGGATGATGGATGGACAAACATACGGACAGAAAGACAGTGAACTGAGAGAGCAGAGAAGGCTTCATGAAAGAGGAGGAACTGAACTGCATCTCAATGTATGGAGACAACAGGGCAGGGGGTCCCCACATGGGGGCCCCCCAGGAATGACCTGGTGTCCACAGGCCCAGGGAGGAAGCTACCTGGCTGGACTGTGGGAAATTATGGGGAAGGAACACCCAGAAGCCCTAAAATGAGGCCAGGAGAGGTCGGGCAGGTCCAAGCCAGCTCAGGACTCACTCTGCCACACCACATGGCCACCCGAGGGGACTGGGCACTCAGCAGCACCATCAGCACTGAGGATTCAGTGGTCACAGGACAGCCTCAGAGTTGGGGGACACACTGGGTGACAAGGTGTGAGTGGCTCCTTCCTCAGACAGGGGGCTGGGCATGGGGACACCCAGGCGTGCCCCAGCCTCTGGGGGGCTGGCTGCCCACACCCCAGCCCGAGGACACAGCTCCGCCTGCTACAGCTCTGAGCCCGTCACGCCCAGCAGTTCCCTGCTCCATCCTGGCCCCCGGAGGGACAGGCCCCAGGTGCTGGCCCGGCGGGTTTTGGTCCGAGTCTCAGTCACCCTGCTACGTCTTCGGCGGCGGGACCCAGCTCACCGTCCTAGGTAAGTGGCTCTCACGTCTTTCCCAGTCTGTCCCACCCTTGGCTGTCTCGGGAAAGTCACTTTTTTCTCTCTGGGGGCTGCTTCCCCTCTGCCCTCCCAGCTTAAGGACCGACCCCACCTTTCTCCTTGGGGCCTGGGGAGGCAGGTTGGTCTTGGGGTAACCGGCAGGAAGGACCCCAACAGCAGGAGCAGCCACCTCCAGGGTCCAACTGTTGGACATGGCCCATCCAGGGGCCTGGGCTGGGGTTTGGTCCAGGAATGGGGGCTCCTTCCCCTTTTCTAGGGCAGACATTGGCGTAGGGACCAGAGGCTTGTTCTGACAAGAGGCACTGGGGTGGCCTTGGAGACAGTCTCCAAGCCCCAGGGTCTGGGCTGAGGGCCACAAGGGAGGTCAGGGACATAGCGGGAGCTATGACCCAGCCTCCAGGGACACAGAGGAGCAGCCCGAGGGAGGCCCGTGGAGGGCAGAGAGACGGGTCCCACTCACTCTGGGCTGAGGCTCTCTGGGCCCTGGCTGGGCTGTGAGGACACAGGGACATGGAGACACAGGTGAGATGGGACAAGGTGACCAGAGGCTCCCAGGATGGTGGTCAGAAACGAGCGGGTCCTGTAGGGCAGAGACTTCTCCGTCCCTGGAGCGCCGACCCCCTGGGGCGCAGGGATCACACCTGTCCAAGGGTCAGCCTCCACCTGCCTCAAAGATTTCATTAGACTCAGGAGATCATGAACAGGGGCTCAGAGCTCACAGCAGCCCCATAAAATCAGAGTCGTCAGAAGTGCTGCATGGGGGCAGCTGTGCCATCCTCTGGGGGAGCAGCTCCAAGAAGACAGCCAAGGTGAGGGGCTTTGCAATCAGGGCAGAGGGATGGGGAGATGGGCAGAGCCTCGGAGGAGTCCCTAGGGCTTTGGTGAGGCAGACCCAGCCCTCGGCGGAACGGCTGAGGCCAGGCTGGGGCAGAGCCAGTTCCCGTCAAGGAGAGGAGGCTCCAGGTCCCGCTGTGCAAATGGCTCTGCTTCGGTGCCTCTCCATACACAGTCAGGATTCTGGCACGTGGGGTGGGGGACCCCGGTTGACAGAGGAGGCATCTGGGCTCCTGAAGGATGAAGCCATGTGGGGGCCTGATGCTGGGTTGAGGGCTCAGGAGGTCAGGACCAGATTCCAAACTCAGACTCCAGGTACCAGGAGGAGGGAGGAGAGCTGCCCGGGTTACACACAGGGACACTGAGGCTGCAGATGGAATGGCTTGGCCGGGTCACCTGGGAGGGTAACATGGAAGTTTCTTAGGATCCCCCGACAGAAGGTGAGCAACCCCAGCCATGGCTGCCTGACCTCAGGGGAGCAAGGGCCCGCCTGGGATCCATGCACTGGACTTTGGGCACCTGTGCCCGCTTCTCCTGAGCTCAGGGGCTCCCGCGATGGACGCTGCCCCAGTGACCTCCCGTCTCCCCCTCACTTTGCAGGTCAGCCCAAGTCCCCGCCCTCAGTCACTCTGTTCGCGCCCTCCACTGAGGAGATCAGCGCCAACAAGGCCACCCTGGTGTGTCTCATCAATGACTTCTACCCGGGCAGCGTGACGGTGGCCTGGAAGGCAGGCAGCACCACCATCACCAGGGGCGTGGAGACCGCCCAGCCCTCGAAACAGAGCAACAGCAAGTACGCGGCCAGCAGCTACCTGGCCCTGACACCAGCGAGTGGAAATCTTATGAGAGCGTCAGCTGCCAGGTCACGCACGAGGGGAGCACCGTGGAGAAGACAGTGTCGCCCTCCGAGTGCTCTTAGGTCCTGGTCCTCACATCCTCAGGGGACTGGAGCCACAGGACCCCTGGAGGGTCTACCCACCCACCCTGGTCCCCCCAGCCCTTCCTCCTGCACCCAGTCAATTCTCAATAAAATGTCCTCATTGTCATTCAGAACTCGTGCTCTGCTCATGTTTCTTTCTGCATTTGGTGTCCTGAACTCAACCATCCTCGAAGGGGAACAAAATCCTCCTATCCTTTAAGAAATCAAGATAGAGGATGGAGTCTTGGGACTCTTGTGAGGGATGGTTTCACTGTCACCCAGGAACCCCCTCCTCCAGAGAACATTCGAGAACAGGGAATTGGGTCGCTGCAGGAATGGAAGTCTGTCCACCCTCCCCACCCTCTTCCATGTTTCCTCCTCTGTGTGGACCACCTCCACATCTGATTGTCCCGGTCACACAGTGTTTGGTTGCCAGGGTCCCCAGGACAATACCTCAGATCCCTTCCCTGGAATCGTCAGCATCACATTCTGGGTTGTGTACCCCTCAGGAGTCCGTCGGTTCTGTAGATGGTGACCCACCGATTCCACGTGTCCTTTTGCTCAAAACCCACCCCGGTAATTCCGCATGACCTCGTCCTAGAGTTCCCACCCCTCCTCATGGCACCTCCTGCTCGCACCTCCCTAGGGAAACAGCCCTGTGCCCCTCCCCCAGGCCTTCCTGTCACACTCTGCACAGGACCCACAGCCCCTGACCTTGATCCCTCATCCCACACTCCCTCTAGACAGTCCTCCTCCCACTTGCGTCAGGAGGGTCCCGGCTGCCTTCAAGGCTCCTGGGACGAGGCCAGCTCTGCTCTCACCAGTCTCTCGGTGGCCAGCCCACCACCGACCCCACCACAAATGCCAGTAAAAACCATGTGAGTGGTCGACGGGGCCATGAGTCTAACGTCAAGTTTCGGTCTAGGACGGTGCCGTGGACTTGACTGTGTACTGATTCACCATCTTAGATCTGGAATGAGATCTCAGATCAGTGAGATTATTGCTGTAGGAGCTACACAGGACAGGGATCCGAGTGGTTAGAAAGGCAGACACACACGCACATGCACACACACCGGCACACACACGAGTTACTACAAACTTGGCCGTGTTGGACATGCCTCTAGGGCACTGGAGCCTCCAGAATCCCTGTGGCCTCGCTCTGCAGAGAGCACAGCTCCATCCCCTCAGGATGCTAAACAGGCTCCTCACCCTCCCACCATGACGCCCCCCATGCTGCAGACCAGGGGACCCCACCTCCTCCAGGAAAGGAAGGTCCCTGGGAGGTGATGTGACACCCAGATGTCTCTCCTGCACCTCCCATGCCTGGGGATGGATGGAGCCCCGCTTCCCAGGGCTGAAGTTGCTGGTGGGGTGGGGTCCCCCCACATCCTCCCCGAGGACAGACCAGCCCCCATGACAAGGAGGGTGGCCCTGGGGCCTCTGTGCAGCTGCAGCTGGGCCTGGGCAGGGGGTGGAGGGGTTGTCAGGAGGGTTTATGTTCGAGGCTGTGTCACTGTGTGATGTGTTCGGCGGAGGGACCAAGCTGACCGTCCTGGGTGAGTCTCCCCCTTCCCCTCCTCTTCGGAGTCCACAGTGAAATTTGGGCAGATTTTCTTGTCTTTTCCCTCTTCTCTGGGGCTGGGGTCTCACCCTCCGGGGTCTGTCACCTTCACCCTCTAGGCTGTCCATTGCCCCCAAGCCTGTCATTCTTCACAGAACCTGGTGGCCATGGTGGGGACAGGCTCAGTGACCCTCCTGCCACGCCTCGCTCTTCCCATCCCGAGCCTTCCCTCCAGGCCCTTCTTCTCTGGATGCTGGGATGTCAGCTCCCTCCTCAGGGTGCCCAGCCCCAGGGTCTGAGGAGAACGGAGGGGCTGAGGCCCAAGGAATGGGGGTCTCAGGCTGGGGCACTGGGTCCAGGGATGTGGGAAGGACACTGGAAAGAGCTGGACAGAGTATGGGTGTCATCCTGGGACCTTTCTGCTCAGGGACCCAAATGGGGGCTAGTGAGGGACCCCAGAGCCAGGGGCCTTGGAGAGTGGAGGAGGGAACAGTACACGGGGGAAGGGTAGACGAGTGTCCCGTTGAGAAGGTGGCCTCAGAGTGCTAGGTCCCCATCATCCTCCCAGCAAGCAGGCCACCCCAGGCCGCACACATCTCAGGACACTTGGGCCTTAAGGGTCACTGCACCAGTTACACACTGGACGTGAGCCCCTAGCTCAGACGCCCAGGGTGGGGACTCCTCATAGGGACAGGTGACAGGAACTGACTCAGCCAGGCAGACAGATGTCCCAGGACAGACAGATCCCCAGCGGGACTTCACAGGTCAGGGGACCCCTCAGAACAGACACAGCCCCAGGCTCAGAACATAACATTTACCCACATGGAAACTCTCATTTGTGGGACTCCCTGGACCCCAGCCCTGGGACTGACGCTCCCTCCACCCTGGCAGCCCTGGAGGGGTCTCTGTGGTCTCTGTGGCAGCCCTAGAGGGTTGGGGGCTGCGAGGCTGGCATCAGGGGGACTGTGGGCAACAAACCCCCCCCGCCAAAAGGGAAGAGAGCCTAAACGGGAGACAGGCAGACGACCTGTATGAGGACACCGGACGAAAACCAGGGGAAGATCTCAGACAGACTGATGCCCAGGACACACAGACACCCAGAGGAAAGAGAGGACCTCAGGGTAGACGCCAGGCAGCACCAGGGAGCAGAGGGTGGGATGTGGTTTATGGGACGTGGGAGCCTGAGGAAGAGATGGAGACTTGCAAGGGAGCCCCGAACTCCCAGGAGTCGGGCACTGAGGATCCCCCGACAGAAGGTGAGCGACCCCAGCCATGGCTGCCTGACCTCAGGGGAGCAAGGGCCCGCCTGCGATCCATGCACTGGACTTTGGGCACCTGCGCCCGCTTCTCCTGAGCTCAGGGGCTCCCGCGATGGACGCTGCCCCAGTGACCTCCCGTCTCCCCCTCACTTTGCAGGTCAGCCCAAGTCCCCGCCCTCAGTCACTCTGTTCGCGCCCTCCACTGAGGAGCTCAGCGCCAACAAGGCCACCCTGGTGTGTCTCATCAATGACTTCTACCCGGGCAGCGTGACGGTGGCCTGGAAGGCAGGCAGCACCACCATCACCAGGGGCGTGGAGACCGCCCAGCCCTCGAAACAGAGCAACAGCAAGTACGCGGCCAGCAGCTACCTGGCCCTGACGGCCAGCGAGTGGAAATCTTATGAGAGCGTCAGCTGCCAGGTCACGCACGAGGGGAGCACCGTAGAGAAGACAGTGTCGCCCTCCGAGTGCTCTTAGGTCCTGGTCCTCACATCCTCAGGGGACTGGAGCCACAGGACCCCTGGAGGGTCTACCCACCCACCCTGGTCCCCCCAGCCCTTCCTCCTGCACCCAGTCAATTCTCAATAAAATGTCCTCATTGTCATTCAGAACTCGTGCTCTGCTCATGTTTCTTTCTGCATTTGGTGTCCTGAACTCAACCATCCTCGAAGGGGAACAAAATCCTCCTATCCTTTAAGAAATCAAGATAGAGGATGGAGTCTTGGGACTCTTGTGAGGGATGGTTTCACTGTCACCCAGGAACCCCCTCCTCCAGAGAACATTCGAGAACAGGGAATTGGGTCGCTGCAGGAATGGAAGTCTGTCCACCCTCCCCACCCTCTTCCATGTTTCCTCCTCTGTGTGGACCACCTCCACATCTGATTGTCCCGGTCACACAGTGTTTGGTTGCCAGGGTCCCCAGGACAATACCTCAGCTCCCTTCCCTGGAATCGTCAGCATCACATTCTGGGTTGTGTACCCCTCAGGAGTCCGTCGGTTCTGTAGATGATGACCCACCGATTCCACGTGTCCTTTTGCTCAAAACCCACCCCGGTAATTCCGCATGACCTCGTCCTAGAGTTCCCACCCCTCCTCATGGCACCTCCTGCTCGCACCTCCCTAGGGAAACAGCCCTGTGCCCCTCCCCCAGGCCTTCCTGTCACACTCTGCACAGGACCCACAGCCCCTGACCTTGATCCCTCATCCCACACTCCCTCTAGACAGTCCTCCTCCCACTTGCGTCAGGAGGGTCCCGGCTGCCTTCAAGGCTCCTGGGACGAGGCCAGCTCTGCTCTCACCAGTCACTGGTGGTGGCCAGCCCACCACCGACCCCACCACAAATGCCAGTAAAAACCATGTGAGTGGTCGACGGGGCCATGAGTCTAACGTCAAGTTTCGGTCTAGGACGGTGCCGTGGACTTGACTGTGTACTGATTCACCATCTTAGATCTGGAATGAGATCTCAGATCAGTGAGATTATTGCTGTAGGAGCTACACAGGACAGGGATCCGAGTGGTTAGAAAGGCAGACACACACGCACATGCACACACACCGGCACACACACGAGTTACTACAAACTTGGCCGTGTTGGACATGCCTCTAGGGCACTGGAGCCTCCAGAATCCCTGTGGCCTCGCTCTGCAGAGAGCACAGCTCCATCCCCTCAGGATGCTAAACAGGCTCCTCACCCTCCCACCATGACGCCCCCCATGCTGCTGACCAGGGGACCCCACCTCCTCCAGGAAAGGAAGGTCCCTGGGAGGTGATGTGACACCCAGATGTCTCTCCTGCACCTCCCATGCCTGGGGATGGATGGAGCCCCGCTTCCCAGGGCTAAAGGTGCTGGTGGTGTGGGGTCCCCCCTCATCCTCCCCGAGGACAGACCAGCCCCCATGACAAGGAGGGTGGCCCTGGGGCCTCTGTGCAGCTGCAGCTGGGCCTGGGCAGGGGGTGGAGGGGGTGTCAGGAGGGTTTATGTTCGAGGCTGTGTCACTGTGTGCTGCGTTCGGCGGAGGGACCAAGCTGACCGTCCTGGGTGAGTCTCCTCCTTACCCTCCTCTTCGGGGTCCACAGTGAAATTTGGGCAGATTTTCTTGTCTTTTCCCTCCTGTCTGGGGCTGGGGTCTCACTCTCCGGGGTCTGTCATCTTCACCCCCTAGGCTGTCCATTGCCCCCAAGCCTGTCATTCTTCACAGAACCTGGTGGCCATGGTGGGGACAGGCTCAGTGACCCTCCTGCCACGCCTCGCTCTTCCCATCCCGAGCCTTCCCTCCAGGCCCTTCTTCTCTGGATGCTGGGATGTCAGCTCCCTCCTCAGGGTGCCCAGCCCCAGGGTCTGAGGAGAACGGAGGGGCTGAGGCCCAAGGAATGGGGGTCTCAGGCTGGGGCACTGGGTCCAGGGATGTGGGAAGGACACTGGAAAGAGCTGGACAGAGTATGGGTGTCATCCTGGGACCTTTCTGCTCAGGGACCCAAATGGGGGCTAGTGAGGGACCCCAGAGCCAGGGGCCTTGGAGAGTGGAGGAGGGAACAGTACACGGGGGAAGGGTAGACGAGTGTCCCGTTGAGAAGGTGGCCTCAGGGTGCTAGGTCCCCATCATCCTCCCAGCAAGCAGGCCACCCCAGGCCGCACACATCTCAGGACACTTGGGCCTTAAGGGTCACTGCACCAGTTACACACTGGACGTGAGCCCCTAGCTCAGACGCCCAGGGTGGGGACTCCTCATAGGGACAGGTGACAGGAACTGACTCGGCCAGACAGACAGATGTCCCAGGACAGACAGATCCCCAGCGGGACTTCACAGGTCAGGGGACCCCTCAGAACAGACACAACCCCAGGCTCAGAATATAACATTCACCCTCGTGGAAACTCTCATTTGTGGGACTCCCTGGACCCCAGCCCTGGGACTGACGCTCCCTCCACCCTGGCAGCCCTGGAGGGGTCTCTGTGGTCTCTGTGGCAGCCCTAGAGGGTTGGGGGCTGCGAGGCTGGCATCAGGGGGACTGTGGGCAGCAAACCCCCCCCGCCAAAAGGGAAGAGAGCCTGAACGGGAGACAGGCAGACGACCTGTATGAGGACACCGGACGAAAACCAGGGGAAGATCTCAGACAGACTGATGCCCAGGACACACAGACACCCAGAGGAAAGAGAGGACCTCAGGGTAGACGCCAGGCAGCACCAGGGAGCAGAGGGTGGGATGTGGTTTATGGGACGTGGGAGCCTGAGGAAGAGATGGAGACTTGCAAGGGAGCCCCGAACTCCCAGGAGTCGGGCACTGAGGATCCCCCGACAGAAGGTGAGCGACCCCAGCCATGGCTGCCTGACCTCACGGGAGCAAGGGCCCGCCTGGGATCCATGCACTGGACTTTGGGCACCTGTGCCCGCTTCTCCTGAGCTCAGGGGCTCCCGCGATGGACGCTGCCCCAGTGACCCCCCGTCTCCCCCTCACTTTGCAGGTCAGCCCAAGTCCCCGCCCTCAGTCACTCTGTTCGCGCCCTCCACTGAGGAGCTCAGCGCCAACAAGGCCACCCTGGTGTGTCTCATCAATGACTTCTACCCGGGCAGCGTGACGGTGGCCTGGAAGGCAGGCAGCACCACCATCACCAGGGGCGTGGAGACCGCCCAGCCCTCGAAACAGAGCAACAGCAAGTACGCGGCCAGCAGCTACCTGGCCCTGACGGCCAGCGAGTGGAAATCTTATGAGAGCGTCAGCTGCCAGGTCACGCACGAGGGGAGCACCGTAGAGAAGACAGTGTCGCCCTCCGAGTGCTCTTAGGTCCTGGTCCTCACATCCTCAGGGGACTGGAGCCACAGGACCCCTGGAGGGTCTACCCACCCACCCTGGTCCCCCCAGCCCTTCCTCCTGCACCCAGTCAATTCTCAATAAAATGTCCTCATTGTCATTCAGAACTCGTGCTCTGCTCATGTTTCTTTCTGCATTTGGTGTCCTGAACTCAACCATCCTCGAAGGGGAACAAAATCCTCCTATCCTTTAAGAAATCAAGATAGAGGATGGAGTCTTGGGACTCTTGTGAGGGATGGTTTCACTGTCACCCAGGAACCCCCTCCTCCAGAGAACATTCGAGAACAGGGAATTGGGTCGCTGCAGGAATGGAAGTCTGTCCACCCTCCCCACCCTCTTCCATGTTTCCTCCTCTGTGTGGACCACCTCCACATCTGATTGTCCCGGTCACACAGTGTTTGGTTGCCAGGGTCCCCAGGACAATACCTCAGCTCCCTTCCCTGGAATCGTCAGCATCACATTCTGGGTTGTGTACCCCTCAGGAGTCCGTCGGTTCTGTAGATGATGACCCACCGATTCCACGTGTCCTTTTGCTCAAAACCCACCCCGGTAATTCCGCATGACCTCGTCCTAGAGTTCCCACCCCTCCTCATGGCACCTCCTGCTCGCACCTCCCTAGGGAAACAGCCCTGTGCCCCTCCCCCAGGCCTTCCTGTCACACTCTGCACAGGACCCACAGTCCCTGACCTTGATCCCTCATCCCACACTCCCTCTAGACAGTCCTCCTCCCACTTGCGTCAGGAGGGTCCCGGCTGCCTTCAAGGCTCCTGGGACGAGGCCAGCTCTGCTCTCACCAGTCACTGGTGGTGGCCAGCCCACCACCGACCCCACCACAAATGCCAGTAAAAACCATGTGAGTGGTCGACGGGGCCATGAGTCTAACGTCAAGTTTCGGTCTAGGACGGTGCCGTGGACTTGACTGTGTACTGATTCACCATCTTAGATCTGGAATGAGATCTCAGATCAGTGAGATTATTGCTGTAGGAGCTACACAGGACAGGGATCCGAGTGGTTAGAAAGGCAGACACACACGCACATGCACACACACCGGCACACACACGAGTTACTACAAACTTGGCCGTGTTGGACATGCCTCTAGGGCACTGGAGCCTCCAGAATCCCTGTGGCCTCGCTCTGCAGAGAGCACAGCTCCATCCCCTCAGGATGCTAAACAGGCTCCTCACCCTCCCACCATGACGCCCCCCATGCTGCAGACCAGGGGACCCCACCTCCTCCAGGAAAGGAAGGTCCCTGGGAGGTGATGTGACACCCAGATGTCTCTCCTGCACCTCCCATGCCTGGGGATGGATGGAGCCCCGCTTCCCAGGGCTAAAGGTGCTGGTGGTGTGGGGTCCCCCCTCATCCTCCCCGAGGACAGACCAGCCCCCATGACAAGGAGGGTGGCCCTGGGGCCTCTGTGCAGCTGCAGCTGGGCCTGGGCAGGGGGTGGAGGGGGTGTCAGGAGGGTTTATGTTCGAGGCTGTGTCACTGTGTGCTGCGTTCGGCGGAGGGACCAAGCTGACCGTCCTGGGTGAGTCTCCCCCTTACCCTCCTCTTCGGGGTCCACAGTGAAATTTGGGCAGATTTTCTTGTCTTTTCCCTCCTGTCTGGGGCTGGGGTCTCACTCTCCGGGGTCTGTCATCTTCACCCCCTAGGCTGTCCATTGCCCCCAAGCCTGTCATTCTTCACAGAACCTGGTGGCCATGGTGGGGACAGGCTCAGTGACCCTCCTGCCACGCCTCGCTCTTCCCATCCCGAGCCTTCCCTCCAGGCCCTTCTTCTCTGGATGCTGGGATGTCAGCTCCCTCCTCAGGGTGCCCAGCCCCAGGGTCTGAGGAGAACGGAGGGGCTGAGGCCCAAGGAATGGGGGTCTCAGGCTGGGGCACTGGGTCCAGGGATGTGGGAAGGACACTGGAAAGAGCTGGACAGAGTATGGGTGTCATCCTGGGACCTTTCTGCTCAGGGACCCAAATGGGGGCTAGTGAGGGACCCCAGAGCCAGGGGCCTTGGAGAGTGGAGGAGGGAACAGTACACGGGGGAAGGGTAGACGAGTGTCCCGTTGAGAAGGTGGCCTCAGGGTGCTAGGTCCCCATCATCCTCCCAGCAAGCAGGCCACCCCAGGCCGCACACATCTCAGGACACTTGGGCCTTAAGGGTCACTGCACCAGTTACACACTGGACGTGAGCCCCTAGCTCAGACGCCCAGGGTGGGGACTCCTCATAGGGACAGGTGACAGGAACTGACTCGGCCAGACAGACAGATGTCCCAGGACAGACAGATCCCCAGCGGGACTTCACAGGTCAGGGGACCCCTCAGAACAGACACAACCCCAGGCTCAGAATATAACATTCACCCTCGTGGAAACTCTCATTTGTGGGACTCCCTGGACCCCAGCCCTGGGACTGACGCTCCCTCCACCCTGGCAGCCCTGGAGGGGTCTCTGTGGTCTCTGTGGCAGCCCTAGAGGGTTGGGGGCTGCGAGGCTGGCATCAGGGGGACTGTGGGCAGCAAACCCCCCCCGCCAAAAGGGAAGAGAGCCTGAACGGGAGACAGGCAGACGACCTGTATGAGGACACCGGACGAAAACCAGGGGAAGATCTCAGACAGACTGATGCCCAGGACACACAGACACCCAGAGGAAAGAGAGGACCTCAGGGTAGACGCCAGGCAGCACCAGGGAGCAGAGGGTGGGATGTGGTTTATGGGACGTGGGAGCCTGAGGAAGAGATGGAGACTTGCAAGGGAGCCCCGAACTCCCAGGAGTCGGGCACTGAGGATCCCCCGACAGAAGGTGAGCGACCCCAGCCATGGCTGCCTGACCTCACGGGAGCAAGGGCCCGCCTGGGATCCATGCACTGGACTTTGGGCACCTGTGCCCGCTTCTCCTGAGCTCAGGGGCTCCCGCGATGGACGCTGCCCCAGTGACCTCCCGTCTCCCCCTCACTTTGCAGGTCAGCCCAAGTCCCCGCCCTCAGTCACTCTGTTCGCGCCCTCCACTGAGGAGCTCAGCGCCAACAAGGCCACCCTGGTGTGTCTCATCAATGACTTCTACCCGGGCAGCGTGACGGTGGCCTGGAAGGCAGGCAGCACCACCATCACCAGGGGCGTGGAGACCGCCCAGCCCTCGAAACAGAGCAACAGCAAGTACGCGGCCAGCAGCTACCTGGCCCTGACGGCCAGCGAGTGGAAATCTTATGAGAGCGTCAGCTGCCAGGTCACGCACGAGGGGAGCACCGTGGAGAAGACAGTGTCGCCCTCCGAGTGCTCTTAGGTCCTGGTCCTCACATCCTCAGGGGACTGGAGCCACAGGACCCCTGGAGGGTCTACCCACCCACCCTAGTCCCCCCAGCCCTTCCTCCTGCACCCAGTCAATTCTCAATAAAATGTCCTCATTGTCATTCAGAACTCGTGCTCTGCTCATGTTTCTTTCTGCATTTGGTGTCCTGAACTCAACCATCCTCAAAGGGGAACAAAATCCTCTTATCCTTTAAGAAATCAAGATAGAGGATGGAGTCTTGGGACTCCTGTGAGGGATGGTTTCACTGTCACCCAGGAACCCCCTCCTCCAGAGAACATTCGAGAACAGGGAATTGGGTCGCTGCAGGAATGGAAGTCTGTCCACCCTCCCCACCCTCTTTCATGTTTCCTCCTCTGTGTGGACCACCTCCACATCTGATTATCCCGGTCACACGGTGTTTGGTTGCCAGGGTCCCCAGGACAATACCTCAGATCCCTTCCCTGGAATCGTCAGCATCACATTCTGGGTTGTGTACCCCTCAGGAGTCCGTCGGTTCTGTAGATGATGACCCACCGATTCCACGTGTCCTTTTGCTCAAAACCCACCCCGGTAATTCCGCATGACCTCGTCCTAGAGTTCCCACCCCTCCTCATGGCACCTCCTGCTCGCACCTCCCTAGGGAAACAGCCCTGTGCCCCTCCCCCAGGCCTTCCTGTCACACTCTGCACAGGACCCACAGTCCCTGACCCTGGTCCCTCATCCCACACTCCCTCTAGACAGTCCTCCTCCCACTTGCGTCAGGAGGGTCCCGGCTGCCTTCAAGGCTCCTGGGACGAGGCCAGCTCTGCTCTCACCAGTCTCTCGGTGGCCAGCCCACCACCGACCCCACCACAAATGCCAGTAAAAACCATGTGAGTGGTCGACGGGGCCATGAGTCTAACGTCAAGTTTCGGTCTAGGACGGTGCCGTGGACTTGACTGTGTATTGATTCACCATCTTAGATCTGGAATGAGATCTCAGATCAGTGAGATTATTGCTGTAGGAGCTACACAGGACAGGGATCCGAGTGGTTAGAAAGGCAGACACACACACAGACACACACGCACATGCACGCACACCGGCACACACACGAGTTACTGCAAACTTGGCCGTGTTGGACATGCCTCTAGGGCACTGGAGCCTCCAGAATCCCTGTGGCCTCGCTCTGCAGAGAGCACAGCTCCATCCCCTCAGGATGCTAAACAGGCTCCTCACCCTCCCACCATGACGCCCCCCATGCTGCTGACCAGGGGACCCCACCTCCTCCAGGAAAGGAAGGTCCCTGGGAGGTGATGTGACACCCAGATGTCTCTCCTGCACCTCCCATGCCTGGGGATGGATGGAGCCCCGCTTCCCAGGGCTAAAGGTGCTGGTGGTGTGGGGTCCCCCCTCATCCTCCCCGAGGACAGACCAGCCCCCATGACAAGGAGGGTGGCCCTGGGGCCTCTGTGCAGCTGCAGCTGGGCCTGGGCAGGGGGTGGAGGGGGTGTCAGGAGGGTTTATGTTCGAGGCTGTGTCACTGTGTGCTGCGTTCGGCGGAGGGACCAAGCTGACCGTCCTGGGTGAGTCTCCTCCTTACCCTCCTCTTCGGGGTCCACAGTGAAATTTGGGCAGATTTTCTTGTCTTTTCCCTCCTGTCTGGGGCTGGGGTCTCACTCTCCGGGGTCTGTCATCTTCACCCCCTAGGCTGTCCATTGCCCCCAAGCCTGTCATTCTTCACAGAACCTGGTGGCCATGGTGGGGACAGGCTCAGTGACCCTCCTGCCACGCCTCGCTCTTCCCATCCCGAGCCTTCCCTCCAGGCCCTTCTTCTCTGGATGCTGGGATGTCAGCTCCCTCCTCAGGGTGCCCAGCCCCAGGGTCTGAGGAGAACGGAGGGGCTGAGGCCCAAGGAATGGGGGTCTCAGGCTGGGGCACTGGGTCCAGGGATGTGGGAAGGACACTGGAAAGAGCTGGACAGAGTATGGGTGTCATCCTGGGACCTTTCTGCTCAGGGACCCAAATGGGGGCTAGTGAGGGACCCCAGAGCCAGGGGCCTTGGAGAGTGGAGGAGGGAACAGTACACGGGGGAAGGGTAGACGAGTGTCCCGTTGAGAAGGTGGCCTCAGAGTGCTAGGTCCCCATCATCCTCCCAGCAAGCAGGCCACCCCAGGCCGCACACATCTCAGGACACTTGGGCCTTAAGGGTCACTGCACCAGTTACACACTGGACGTGAGCCCCTAGCTCAGACGCCCAGGGTGGGGACTCCTCATAGGGACAGGTGACAGGAACTGACTCGGCCAGACAGACAGATGTCCCAGGACAGACAGATCCCCAGCGGGACTCCACAGGTCAGGGGACCCCTCAGAACAGACACAGTCCCAGGCTCAGAATATAACATTCACCCTCGTGGAAACTCTCATTTGTGGGACTCCCTGGACCCCAGCCCTGGGACTGACGCTCCCTCCACCCTGGCAGCCCTGGAGGGGTCTCTGTGGTCTCTGTGGCAGCCCTAGAGGGTTGGGGGCTGTGAGGCTGGCATCAGGGGGACTGTGGGCAGCAAACCCCCCCCGCCAAAAGGGAAGAGAGCCTGAACGGGAGACAGGCAGACGACCTGTATGAGGACACCGGACGAAAACCAGGGGAAGATCTCAGACAGACTGATGCCCAGGACACACAGACACCCAGAGGAAAGAGAGGACCTCAGGGTAGACGCCAGGCAGCACCAGGGAGCAGAGGGTGGGATGTGGTTTATGGGACGTGGGAGCCTGAGGAAGAGATGGAGACTTGCAAGGGAGCCCCGAACTCCCAGGAGTCGGGCACTGAGGATCCCCCGACAGAAGGTGAGCGACCCCAGCCATGGCTGCCTGACCTCAGGGGAGCAAGGGCCCGCCTGGGATCCATGCACTGGACTTTGGGCACCTGCGCCCGCTTCTCCTGAGCTCAGGGGCTCCCGCGATGGACGCTGCCCCAGTGACCTCCTGTCTCCCTCTCACTTTGCAGGTCAGCCCAAGTCCTCGCCCTCAGTCACTCTGTTCGCGCCCTCCACTGAGGAGCTCAGCGCCAACAAGGCCACCCTGGTGTGTCTCATCAATGACTTCTACCCGGGCAGCGTGACGGTGGCCTGGAAGGCAGGCAGCACCACCATCACCAGGGGCGTGGAGACCGCCCAGCCCTCGAAACAGAGCAACAGCAAGTACGCGGCCAGCAGCTACCTGGCCCTGACGGCCAGCGAGTGGAAATCTTATGAGAGCGTCAGCTGCCAGGTCACGCACGAGGGGAGCACCGTGGAGAAGACAGTGTCGCCCTCCGAGTGCTCTTAGGTCCTGGTCCTCACATCCTCAGGGGACTGGAGCCACAGGACCCCTGGAGGGTCTACCCACCCACCCTGGTCCCCCCAGCCCTTCCTCCTGCACCCAGTCAATTCTCAATAAAATGTCCTCATTGTCATTCAGAACTCGTGCTCTGCTCATGTTTCTTTCTGCATTTGGTGTCCTGAACTCAACCATCCTCAAAGGGGAACAAAATCCTCTTTTCCTTTAAGAAATCAAGATAAAGGATGGAGTCTTGGGACTCTTGTGAGGAATGGTTTCACTGTCACCCAGGAACCCCCTCCTCCAGAGAACATTCGAGAACAGGGAATTGGGTCGCTGCAGGAATGGAAGTCTGTCCACCCTCCCCACCCTCTTCCATGTTTCCTCCTCTGTGTGGACCACCTCCACATCTGATTGTCCCGGTCACACAGTGTTTGGTTGCCAGGGTCCCCAGGACAATACCTCAGTTCCCTTCCCTGGAATCCTCAGCATCGCATTCTGGTTTACTTTCCCCCTCAAGTGTCCTTCTGTCCATTGATGAAGACCCACTGATTCCATGTTTCCTTTGGTTTAAAACTCACCCTGACTATTCCGCATGACCTCGTCCTAGAGTCACCCCCACTTCACCCCCTCCCAGCTCCCTCCTGCTCCCACCTCTCCAGGGACACTGCCTTCTGCCCCTGCCCCAGGCCCTCACTGTCACACTCACAGGAACCTCCATTCCCTGAGCCTGTCACTCATCCCACACTCCCCCGGGGTATCCCTCCTCCCGCTTGTGTCAGGTGGGTCCTGCCTCCATTCAAGGCCCCAGGGCCGAGGTCAGCCTTTCTCTCTCTGACCCTTAGAAGTCAGCCCAGCACTGACTCCACCACAACTGTCTCCTGTCCAAGTGTCCATGGTGGTCGATGGGCGCCATGAGCTCGAGGTCTGGCATCATTTTCTAGGAAGGTGCCGTGGGTTCGTCTGTGAACTGGAACTGTGGAATGGGATCAGAGACCCTCCCAGATGACTGTCCTAGGTGCTAACATAGGATCTCATAGCTGCCCCTTTCATCGCACACACACACACAAAGTTACTAGAAACATGGCCCTGTTGGATGTGCCTCTAAGGAAATGGAGCCTCCAGAATGCCCCGTGGCCTTGCTCTGCAGAGAGAACAGCTCCATCCCCTCAGGGTGCTAAACAGGCTCCACCCTCCCACCACTGACACTCCCCTCAAGCTGCTCTCCTGAAAGGGAGTTCCCTGGGATGTGATGTGACACACAGACATCCCTCCTGCCCCTCCCACAACTGGGGATGGATGGAGCCCCGCTTCCCAGGGGTGAAGTTGCAGGATTGGAGAGGTTTCCCCTTCCCTCCCCAAGGCCAGACTAGCTCCCATGACAAAAAGGGTGGTCCTGGAGCCTCAGTGCAGCTGCAGGTGGGCCTGGGTTAAGGGCTGGGTGGCTGACAGGTGGGTTTATGCTTGAGGCTGTGTCACTGTGTACTGTGTGGACCCAGCTGACCATCCTGAGTGAGTCTCCCCCTTTCCATCTTCTTGGGGTCAGGAGTGACAATTGGGTAGATTTTTCTGTTTTCTCTGTCCTGTCTGGGGCTGGGGTCTGAATTGCTCTGGGGCCTGTAACCCTCACCCTTTAGTCCGTTCACTGTTCTTAGACCCCGGTTGGCGGCAGGATGGGATGGTCTCAGGGAGCCTCTTGCTCCCGGTACTGTGACCCCGAGGTCTCTCCCGGGGACCTTCTCCTCTTGATTCCTCATGTTTCCTTGAGGGATAGTTTCACTCTCACCCAGAAAAGCCCAGAGAATATTCCAGAGCAGGGCACCAGGACCCAGGAGAGCCCACCTCTGCAACTTCCCTACACTTGCTGTTCTTGTGTGGACCTCGCCCACCGCCAGCCCTCAGGCCCTCTCCCCCACTCCCCTGCCCCCAGGATAATATCTGAACTGCTTCCCTGGATTCTTCACAATCTGAGACTATGAGGCAAGAAACCCCCTCCCCAAAAGGGCGGAGACCTGACACCAATACAAATGGATGGATGGACATGCTGTATGAGGACATGGGGAGAGGGTCTGGGGGGAGGGGATCTTCAGGCAGACAGATGCCCCGGGAAGGATGAGAGGTCACAGCTGATGTCGGCAGCAGCAGGGAGCACAGGGCAGGAGGTCAAGTTATGAGGACGTGTGAACCTGAAGGGTCAGGGGCCAAAGAGGGTGCCCAGAGCTCCCATGATTAGGGCATCGAGGACTTCCAAGTGGGTCCAGTGGTTAAGACTCCGCGCTTCCGCTGCAGGGAGCACAGGTTCCATTCCTGGTCGGGGAACTAAGATCTTGAATGCCACACAGCAGGGCCAAAAAAAGAAATTAGGGCATAGAGATTCTCCCAACAGGATCCGGTAGGGTCTCCCCGTGCCCGACCTGGGCCCACCGCAGCCCTCTTCCTGCACCAAACAACCTGCAATACAATGTCCTCATCGTTATTCAGAAATCATGCTCTCTGCTCATTTCTTTTTTTGTCTCGTATTTAATTTTCACCCTCTCCAGAATTCTGGGGGTGGGGTGGGGAATCCTAGGCGCCAGTGAGAAAGTAACTGAAGGGAGAGGCTCACAGTCTCCTGGTTGCCTGGGCATCTCCCAGGCAACCAGCCAGGACACATCACCCATCCGCCCTCTCCTTCTTTCCACTCCTCCTCCAGCACAAGGCCGTGCCCACCCCCTGCCACCTTCCTGGCCGGAGCTGCCCATGACTGGTGACCTCCAGATGAGCCCTCCCTCCCTGCCCTGGTGGGGACGCTCTAGACCGCCCCCCAACCCACATCCTGTCTTTCCTGCCGTAGCCTGGACCCCCTCTGCTTCTGGCCCTGCCCCCAGGATGCCCTCCTCCCTGCCTTCCCAGCTCAGCTCCTGCCCCCCCTCACCCTCCCTGTCACTCCCTAGGGCTGGACCACCCACGGGGGCCAGGACACTCCAGCAACATTGGATTCATGGGCTCTTAAACCTGGGGTCCACCTCAGTTCTTCACCCGATGGCAGGTGCAGGGCTGCAAGAGGAGTAGGAGGAAGCTAGGAAGGAAACTGTCCCACAAAAGCCCTGCCTGGAAGCTCGGGCACGTGACAAAGATCAGCTCTGAGCTCCCCAGGAGCCAATGCGAGGAGGGAATAGGTGCCTCAGAATCTCTGAGATTCAACAAAGCTTTTGCTGGAGGGAAACTGGTATCTCAGCACTGAAGCCAGGTGTCTTGTACCACGGTTAGAAGTGGGGACATGTTTTACACAAGGCCTCAGCGTTGACGGGAACCGGGCTCTGACACACACACAGGTGATCACCTGGCAGTCTCATGACATGGTAATGACCACCAGGTGGGACAGCTGCCCCTGTATGGGGAGCCCTCCATGTTCCTGTCTCCGGTACAACCAGGTTACCATCTCTGGGGGGTTACATAGTAACTGTACATAGTACTGTTAGGTACATAGTGTAGTTACATAGTAACAGTCCCCTGATTTGGCTCCCAGGGGTGTAGCCAGGAAAGTCCCTGCCCCTGGACCCAGGGTGGACCACCACCCTGCACACACCACACACCCAAGTCCTCTCCCACCCCTGCCTGAGGCCCTCCTGGGTGTCCTGGCACCCCCAAGCTGCCCCCCACTCACAGCCCAGCTATGCCAGGTGGGAGCAAAGAGGTGAGGGGCGTTCTCGCAGGTCTGTGCCAGAAAGGCACGTGCCACCTTTCTGGGGCTTGTCTACTGGACGCCTCCTCCCTTCCGTCATGTTGTCAGTGGGAAAGCCCCATCCCGTGGAGGGACTTGGTGTCTCTGCAAGGCCCCTGGGGTCTGGGGGCTCCAGCCACTTTGACGATGAAGGGTGTGGTGAGAGACCCAGCCCCAGCCCCGCCCAAGCCCTTCATGCAGGGACCCTGGGCTGTGGAGACCCCACTGCACTTGGGAGTTAGAGGGGTGGGCCATAGAAGTGGGTGACTCTGTCCCTCGGCTCCTGGCTATAATGAATCACCCAAACTCAGAAGCTTTAAACAACATTTATTCTTACAGGTTGGGGGGCAGAAATCCAAAATGAGTCCTACAGGCTGAATTTGAGGTGTCTCAGGGCCAAGCTCCTCCCAGAGCCCGTTTCCAGCCTCTAAAGGAGCCCTAGTCCTCAGCTCGGGTCCCTCCCTCCTGCTTCAAAGCCACAGCAGCTTCTAACCTCTCTCCCTTGCCCCCTGACCTCTGTCCCCATCGCCACACCCCGTCCCCTCCCTCTGACCCTCCCTTCTAAAGCCCCTGCATGGAGCCACCCAGATAATCTAGGATAATCTCCGCATTTCAAGGCCCTTAACTCCATCACATCTGCAAAAGCCCTGTCGCCCCATAAGGGACGTACTCACAGGGTCTGGGGATTAGGACGTGGACAACTTGAGGCCTTATTCGTCTGACCACAGCTCCAGCTCCCAGATCCCCGAGGTCTCGGGGACCTTTGCCCACGTTCCTCTCCCTCTGTGTCCTTCCTGGTCCCTGGGCTGGGCCACTCCTGGGGGCCTCCCAGCCCAGGATCCCCCCCCGTTCCTCCCTTGCCTCCTGCGGCCCCTTCTCCTGGGCTCACAGGAGGAGCCCGGTGTTAGCTTCAGCTCTGGGGCACTGCTTCCCTCCGGCCCCAGCTAAATGCTCTCCAGGCCTTACTTGTCAGTCATCAAAACTCCCTCGGAGGAAGACCCTATAATGACACACGCCCTACGGATGGAGACACAAGGCCCAGAGACCCTGAGTGACCTGCCCACGTTCACAGCAGGACTGAACCCCATCCGCCCACCCGACCCCAGAGCTCAGCTCCTGCCCCCAGGTTCCCAGCCGCCCCCAGTGCCCTGCCCACCCTGGCCAGGCCCTCCTGACTCATCCAGCCTCCTCCCTGGGGACCTCCGAGCCCACCTGAATCAGGTCCCCCTCCCTGGGACCCACGGCTTAAGGGGACAGAGTTGCTGGGGCCCGTGAGGGACCACGGGGGACAGGGGCCTTAGGTCAGAGTGGCTGGCTTCCTCATGTTCTGGGTCAGAAATCAGGGTCAGGGCACTGGGGGAGGGGCCGAGAGAGGGTCGCCTCTTTCTGAGGACCCCACCTCAGTCCAGGCTCCCAGGGAGGGTCACCGCAGGGCTCACCCTTGGTTGCCCCAACACCAGGAGGGTCAGTCCCCAGTAGGTGGCTTCCCAGGCCCAGCCACCCCCCCAACTCCCTGGTCTCTGAAGATGCAGGAACTGTCACGACACCTTCAGTCAGGGGCTGCTCTCCGAGGAGCTGTGGATCTGGGCTCCAGGGAAGGGAGCCCAGTGCTAAGTACAGCAGGAACTCAGAGGCCAGGACAGCCCTCCCGCAGCCCCCCAGAGCAGCAGGCCGGCTCCCCTTCTCCCCCAATGAGGCCCCTGTGTCTGCCTCTGCCTTTTCCTGCCAAGAACCTTTGGGGTCCCCACTTCCTCCGGGATGTGAGACTTCACCACAGCTCCTGGGGGGCATGCAGAGGGGCATACGGAAGAGGGGCCCTGAATTCGGGGAATCTCAGGCCCCATGATGACGGACGCCCTGCCGCGGAGCAGCCACTGGGCTGTCAGCCGTGGGGATGCTTCACCCCTCGGATGTCCCAGCCCCTCCGTGAAACCTCAGAGACACCCCACTTCCCTGCGGTCACTGTGACCGCATCCCACTCCAGTCCCCTTCCCTGCAGTTGACACTGGGGCTGGAATCACTACCAGCCCGCGCATGACTCAACCCCTTCCAGGTCTCAGACCACTGGCTGCCAATCAGCTGCTGTTTCCCAAGTGCCTGAGCAAGCCCTGCCCCAGCCGGGACCAGTCCTGGCCCTGCCTGGCCCCGATATGGCAGTAACGGAGGACCCAGACACCAGGCCAGCGGTCAGAGAGCTGGAAGGCCGTCTCCGGGGCCCAGCACCAGCTTTCAAGCCTCAGCAGCTCCCAATTTCCCTCCCGATGGCCATTATAGGCCCACAGACATGATCCTGGGGAAAGAAATAACCCGGAGGTAATGAGATGCCCAGACTCGAGGATGGCCTCTGTGACCTGACAAAATCCTGAGGATCGTACTTCCTCATATGAAAGCGGTAGGGCCACCGAGTGTGAACCCACCCCCCTGAGCCCACCACACAGGGCCCCCCGGCAGGGCCCCTGACTGTGACCTCACTCAGTTAGCAGGCAGCCCCAGTGGCTTCCAAGGCACTCGGTCGCTCCAGGGTAAGCCATCTGGCTCACCCAGGCTGCCCCTCTTGGCAGCCATGCACCCACGCTCTGATCCTCAAGGATGGCACCTTGAGGCCAACCCACTTTCCTGTCACCCCCTCCAGGTGGACCTGTCTCCCACTCATGACCCAACTCGGGGCCACGTTCTCTCCAGCCACATCCTCCTCCCTTCAGCCCCTTACAGCACAGCTCTGGGGGCTCCACATTGCCCTCCCTTCCTGCCGTCACCCCATCTTTCCCTGCACTCCTAGGTACCAGTGACCTCCAAGGGGCCCAATCTAACCATCCCCTCTCTGTCCTCCCCACTGTCGGCCTCTGAGTGGACTTGAGAACCACAGTCCGTTCTTTCTCTCTTGAAACTCCTCAGCCCCCAAATCCCCTCTCCTGGGTCCTCTTTCCTCTCCTCTCTCATCCCCTTCCCCATTTGTTCTGTGTTGTCATCAGGTCCCGGGGAGCCAGCGGCCTGGATGCCCTTCCTTCTCTGTCCACGGGAGCTAGAAACTGGCTGCATCTAAAAAGGGCTCGTGGAATATGACTCAGCCATTAAAAAGAATGAAATAATGCCATTTGCAGCAACATGGTTGGACCTGGAGATTATCATACTAAGTGAAGTTAAGTCAGACAGAGAAAGACAAATATCATATGATATCACATATGCAGAATCTAAAAATAGCGACACAAACGAACTTATTTACAAAACAGACACAGACTCACAGACTTAGAGAATGAACTTATGGTTACGGGGGGCGGGGGGGGGCGAGGACGGGAGGGATAGATTAGGAGTTTGGGATTGACATGTACACACTGCTGTATTTGAAATAGATCACCAACAAGGACTTACTGTGTATAGCACAGGGAATTCCGCTCAGTATTCTGTAACAACCTAAATGGGAAAAGGATTTGAAAAAGAATAGATACACGTATATGGATAACTGAATCACTGTGCTGTACACCTGAAACCAACACAACATTTTTAATCAACTGTACTCCGATATAAAGTAAAAAAAATTTTTTAATTAAAAAAAGAAAGGGGCTCCTGTTTCTTTATCCATCCAATCTCCCAGCCCGACCAGGGCTCTGACCTCGCTCCAGGAGGTAGGTGCCCTGAGGGCAGGGGCTGCACCCCCACCCCCTCAGTGCCTCAGAGGATCAGCTGGGTGCTGGACAGGCATCAGGGAGCCTCTTGACGATTGCTGTCAACTTACTGCAGAACTGTCCCCAGCTCTGCCCAGTTGTGGGACTGACCATCCCCAGCTCTGCCTGGTTATGGACTGATTGTCCCCGGCTCTGCTGCAGGTGTCTGTCATCTCTCTGCCACGAGGAAAGAGCCCCAGGTGGGTACTGCCTGTGGATCGTGTTCTAACTCCCCCATACCAGCCCAGGAAGTGGGTGCTAACACCCCCTCACCTAATGGATTAGGAGACAGAGGTTCCCGGAGCTGGGGCAGCTGCCCAGGTCCCGCAGGCACTCAGGGCCACACACACGGTGGGCACCCGGGCCCCCCTCATGAGGTCACCTTCGCGCCCCGAGGAGGCTGTGCTGTGCCGGCCGGGAGATGGTGCTGAGCACACGACCCCGCAGCCTCTGGACATCAGAGGCAGCCTAAGGCTCTGTGGGGTGGGGGAACCCTGGCTCCTCAATCTATACTGACTCGGTGCAGGTAGGGGCAGGCAGGAGGGGGTTCATGGACCTCTGAGTCCATACAGCAAAGCAGTGTGGGTATTGTGGGCCCAATTCACAGAGGAGAGAACTGAGGCTCTGTCAGCGGGATGGGGGTTGGGGGACCTGCCCAGGGTTACAGGGTGAGCTGCTGGCTGACCTGCACCCCCCACCCCCAGCTCTTTCCACGGCTCCTCAGCCCTGCGAGACATGTCATTCATCCATTCACTCACTCATTCATTCAGCAAACCATCAGCGAGCACTGCTGTGGGCTGGTGCTGGGAGCAAGGAGACAGGACCACCTGCCCTGAAACAGCTCATGCACTGGGGGGACACCCGTAGAGCCCACCGCTGACCCCACCGTGTCCTCAAGCACCCAGGTCAGCCCCCCGCCCGGGGAGCATCTCTCCGCACACCTGAGATAAGATTTCATCCACTGCCCGACCCCAAGTGGCGGATCCCCCAGCAGCCGGCACTGGCACATCTACAGGCTCATCACAGCCCCTCAGGGAGCCTTGAAGTCCCCATCAGGGCTGCCATTGCCCACTTCACAGAGGCGACACTGACCATGAGGGAGGCACCGGGCCTGCCCTGCTCAGCTCCGAGCCGGGACAGCCCCTGCGGACTGGTGGCCCCAGGGCACCGGCAGGGGGGGCGGGTGTCCATGCTGGGCTGACTCTTTGTGGAATAAAAGAGTGTCAGGTCAGGGGAGGGGGCTTGGCCTGGCCCTGCCCTGCCTGCTGTGCAACCCTGGGCAGTGCCCTCTGTCCGGGGCTTCCTTGTGGGAGGCCAAGACTGGGGGAGGTGACTGATGGGGGAGGGTGGTTGTGGCTTCCTTCACAGCAGAGCCTGGAATAGCCCGGGGGGAGGGGAGGGGAGGTGACTGCTGGGGCCCTGGGGGTGGCCTGAGCTGAGCTGGGTGATTCTCCCGGCCCACTGTGAGACTTGCAACGTCACCAAGAGAGCGCAGCCGGGCCAGGTCTGGGCAGGGGGACACCCTTGTCCTTCACCCCACAGTGTTCACCAGAGTGCCGCAGTGGTTGCAAGGGGCTCTGCCCCGGCCTGTGTCTCTCTGGATACAGACCCTCACTCCCAACACAAAGGTCTAAACCCAGGTTTCCAGCCGCTTTGAAAATACAGCTTCCAGGGGTGTCCGCGGAGCAGTCAGCTGTCTGTTGCCACACCCGCTGGTTCAGTGACACAGGACACAGCAAGGTGATGTCTACATCTCTCAGAGCGTGCTGTCCTCCTCCTGGTCAGGTCCTGCGTCCCCAGCCCACCTGTGCCCGTGATGGGGCATCAACCTCCTCCCTGCAGCTCCTGAGCAGGACGGGTGGGAGGAACGGGCCAGGTTACCAGGGTCCCTGGCTGCGCACAGAGGAGCATCCCCCACTGGCATCCACGCGCCAGGCTAAACACTGCTGTGCAGGAGACTTTGTGAGGCTTCGAGGGGACGCGCTCCCTCGAGGTGGCCAGAGAACCCCCGCTTCTGTATGGTCACCTGGAGGGACTGCACACCAGTCTCACGGACACAAACGCAGTGATGTGACAGAGGGTAGTTGGTCCTGGCAGGGCCAGTCTTTGGACCAGTTTTTCTGAAAAGCCAGTTGGTCACCTGGGATCACAGCAAACCTAGTCCTGTTTGGCCAGGAATCCCCCAGTGACAGCCTCCCCCAGAACACCTGGCCCAGGGAGGGGTCCAGGGGGTGACCTGCCTCCTAGATTTCACTGACGTCCCCAGTTCATGCCCATGTCTTGGTGTGATTATTTTTTAAATTAATTTGTATTGAAGTACAGTTGATTTACAATGTTGTGTTAGTTTCTGCTGTACAGCAAAGTGCATCAGTTACGTTGCTGAAACCCTGGCCTCTGTTCACCGGTGCTAGATAGAAACGCGGAGACAGAGCTTTGGAGGACTAGAAAAGAACAGCTTTATTACTTTGCCAGGCAAAGGGGGCCACAGCGGGCTAACGTTCTCAAGACTGTGAACCCCTTCCTGGGAAATAGGAAAGGGTCTTACGGTTTCAGGGTGGAAAACAGGGCTGTAGAAAAGGATCGGGACTGACGTAGTCTTGCATTCTTCTTCCCTCCTGGAAACATTGAGATCATTAGGGCTGGCGTCCGGTGGTTCCGGAACAGGTTCTGGTGGTCCTCGAGGTTATCATCCCGTCACCTTTCTGGAATAAAGAATGCTCCCAAAGGAGAGGAGTCTTAGGGAGTGTCGTCTTGGAGAAGTAAACATCAGGTGCATAGTACAACTTTAGCTAGAGGGCAATCATTTTCAGCGGGCAATTAAGCAAGAAAGAGAGGGGAAAAACATATCTGTAGGAGACAGTTTGAACAGGCAGAAAGAATAAGGGCTGAATAAGGGCTAACATAATGGGGGTACCTCAACAAACTTCTGCTACAGCAGTTATACATATACATATATCTACTCTTTTTCAGATTCTATTCCCGCGTAGGTCATTACAGAGTATTGAGTAGAGTTCCCTGTGCTTTACAGTAGGTCCTTATTAGTTATCCATTTTATATATAGTAGTGTGGATATGTCAATCCCAATCTCCCAATTTATCCTTCCCCCTCCCTTACCCCCCGGTAACCATAAGTTTGTTTTCTACATCTGTGACTCTATTTCTGTTTTGTACATAGGTTCATTTGTACCATTTTTTTGGATTCTACGTATACGTGACAAACCCACAGCAGACATCATCCTCAATGGTGAAACACTGAAAGCATTTCCTCTAAGATCAAGAACAAGACAAGGATGTCCACTCTCTCCACTTTTATTTAAAATGTGTTGGAAGTCCTAGCCATGGCAGAGAAGGAAAAGAAATAAAAGGAATCCAAATTGGAAAAGAAGTAAAACTGTCACTGTTTGCAGATGACATGATACTATACATAGAGAATCTAAAGATGCTACCAGAAAACTACTAGAGCTAATCAATGAATTTGGTAAAGTTGCAGGATACAAAATTAATACACAGAAATCTCTTGCATTCCTATACACTAACAACAAAAGATCAGAAAGAGAAGTTAAGGAAACAATCCCATTTACCATCACATCAAAGAGAATAAAATACCTAGGAATAAATCTACCTAAGGAGGCAAAAGACCTATACTCCAAAAACTATAAGATACTGATGAAAGAAATCAAAGATGACACAGATGGAGAGATATACCATGTTCTTGGATCGGAAGAATCAATACTGTCAAAATGACTATACTACCCAAAGCAATCTACAGATTCAATGCAATCCCTATCAAATTACCAACGGCATTTTTTCACAGAATTAGAACAAAAAAGTTTACAATTTGTATGGAAACACAAAAGACCCCGAATAGCCAAAACAATCTTAAGAAAGAAAAACGGAACTGGAAGAATCAGGCTCCCTGACTTCAGACTATACTACAAGATTATTAATAGCGCTCCTTCCACTCCCAGAAATGTCCCAGTGTGGACAATAAATTTTGGTCGTCTGAGTGCAGGGAAACTGTTTGCTGAATGGCTGAATGACTCTCCTTATAATAAGTTAAAATGTGGGGCTCAAGGCCAGCACCAGGCTTTGTGGTCAGCTGACTGTGCAGCGCCATCGAATCCCCTGACAGAGGTGCAGGATGGGGGCAGCAGCCTCACCAAGGGCCACCCCCAGGGGGTCACCATGGGGCTCCTGAGCCCTGTGGACCTTGGCTGGAGCCCTGGTGTGAGCTCACACCGTACCAGCCCATGAGAGCCCTGAGTGTGACCCTGACACCATTTCCCACCCAGTGATAGATCCGCATGTGTGGAAACCTGCAAGGGACGGACCCTCTGGGCAGCCCTCGTCCCCAGGGAAACTGGGAGGAATCAGGGAGAATGTCTGGGGCAACCAGGACAGGGGCCAGGGGAGGGGCTCGGTCATCAGACGCCCTGTGTCCACTCCAGGGACAGAGTAGCTAATGGTCAGCGCGACCCACCAGGGCACTGCCATGTGTGTGCTTCCACACAGATCGGAGTGACACTCTCTTCCTGTGGCCACTCAACCCCCCAGGTCCCTTCTGCTCCTCAGCACGTGGCCTGGGGACACGTCACGTCAGGGCTGGCGTCCACTGAGTATTCTCTGTGCCCGGGCTGTGCTGGGCACCAAAGTCTGGATCCCCCTCCTGTCCTCACCGGGATGGGTAATCCCTGCCCGCCCAGGGCCCGGCCTCCTGGGGACATGCTGGGGCCTCCAGATTGTGCCGGGAGAAAGGAGGAAGCCTCAGCCAGACCCCAAACAGGCTCCCTAAGGAGGACGGAAAGGCTGCTGTGGGCCGGCCGAGAGCAGCTCTCCAAGGGAAGGTGGGACCCCAGAGCAGCCTGGTGAGCCCACCCGCAGGGTCTCTGGTCACACAGGGCCTCCAGCTCAGCACTAGTGTGGACCAAGTCCCTGCGTGGATGAGACCCACTGCGATCACTGCCCGGGGCAAAGCCACCGCTCAGCAGCCCTTTCCTGAGCACCTACGATGTGTGGGGACCTCGGCGGTGGCAACGCAGCTCTGCTGGGCCTCCTGTGGGCACTGGGAAGCAGCCTATAGAGAGGGAGTGGTGTCGTGGAGGATGGCCTCATGCCTTGGAGAAACCAACAAGAGTGAGGGCTGAGGGTGCCCAACTGGGCCTCACAAGGGGCCACGGCCGAGCCTGGAGGTGGCCAGGGGGCAGGACAGCTCTGACTCTGGGTTGGCGGCTTGGGGCCTGTGTCCCCTCCATGCAGCCGGGCTGGTGATAGTGGAAACTCTCTCCCTGGGGTCCAGGAGGGACGGTCAGATGGAAACTAGATGTTTACTGGTCTCTAAGGTTGACTGTTGCTGCCATTAGCATCGGCCTGATCGGGCCCAGCCGGCCTCAGGCCAGCACCCCTGGGCTCCCCATGGGCCCCACCCTCACCCTCACCCCCGCGCAGCTGGCCTGGTGAAACCAAGAGGCCCTGACGCCCGAAATAGCCGGGAAACGCCAACCGGCCCAGCCCGGGGAAGCAGGTGCCTCCCTCTCCCAAGGCTGGGGGGAGGAGTGGCTCCAGTTCTGGAAGCTTCCACCAGCTCCCTTGGAGAAGAGACCTGCGTCACAGCACCCAGGTTGCCCAAGCCCCTGCGCCCAGGCCTAAGCCTGGCAGAGATCACGTCAATCAACCATCAGAAGGGGCATCTTCTGTTCCAGAATCTTGTGTCTGTGCAGGTCATACCCCCTCCTCGGGGTCCCCAGGGACCTCTCTAAACGCTGGGCGTGCAGCTGTGGCTGATGTGGGACACAGCCAGACACTTGGGGCTCAGAGGAGCCCGGGGGGCAGGGCTGGCCAGGGCTGGACACGGGGCACTGCAGTCACACCTTCCCTGCTGTCCCCACACCTAGGACTCTTCTTGGGGAGGGACTGGGCCAAGGATGGGGAAGGGGGAGAAATGGGGACCCTCACAATCACTGCACTGGGAGCCCTGGGTCTGGGGTAATAATGAGGAGCCCAGAGCACAGATGTCCCCCAGGAGGCCTCATGCGGTCCTTCCCCAATGGACAGGACCTCAGATTGGTCAGTCACTCATCCATCTGTCTGTCCACCCATCCATCCACCCATCCATCCATCTACTCATCATCCATCAATCCATCCATCCAAAAAGCCTCCCTCAGGCCTCCTGGAGGCCTGGCCTGTGTGGGGCTCTCAGCTACTCATGTCCCAAGCAAGGCAGGACTGGCCCAGTCAAGGCCAAAGTCAGACCTGGAACGTGCCTGCTTCACCATGGAAGGAGGGGCCTTTGGACACTGGGTGCCCTGTTCCCTGCCCAGTCTGCCCTGTGCTTGGTCGATACGCTGAGGTCAAAGAGAGGGCAAGAGGTGTGACAGATGGGCCAGCGTGGTGAGGCCAGCTGCCTCCTGCCCTGTGGGTGACCTGACTCCCCACCTCACCCCCACCCACAGTTACAGGCCTCCCCGATCCACCCTCCAGGCTGACCCTCCCATTCTCTCCTCTCCTCCCCTGTCCTTCTCCAATCAGAGAGTTTCCCAGGACATTCCAGGGCTCCAAGGTCCTGATGGGAGTGGAGATGGGGGACAAGCACCCAGCCACAGTTTCCTGAGTTCACCCCCAAAGACAGCAGATCACTTCCACAGGGTTGACTCCACCAGCTCGTTCTCAGGGGACACTGCCAGTAGGTCCCCCAGCCCAGGGAAGCCGGGAGCCAGGCCACAGGCCACAGCCATAACATCGCATCACCTGACACATGAGCCGTGCAGTACCCGGGGGGCAAATGCTCCCACCCGAGAGCCTGGGGGAGTGTGGCCCTCACCCCAGCACTGACCAATCAGCTCATCAGCCAGTGCTCACTCCCATCGCCCCTCACCGCCCCTGCGGGCCCAGGTCGCGTCCTGGAGGTGAAGCTAAGACAGGGGAACTCGCCCCTGCCCAGCCCAGAGCCCATGGCGCCGAGAGATCCTCCCCCACCAGTAAACATTAGCAGGGAAGACAAGGACGGCGGATCCCGGGGTCCTGGGGGGTCAGCCAAGAGGAGCAGCAGCAACTTCAGCCACCTCAAAACAGGGCCTGGCGGGCTTCCCTGGTGGTGCAGTGGTTGAGAGTCCGCCTGCCGATGCAGGAGACACGGGTTCGTGCCCCGGTCTGGGAAGATCCCACATGCCGCGGTGCGGCTGGGCCCGTGAACCATGGCCGCTGAGCCTGTGCGTCCGGAGCCTGTGCTCCGCAACGGGAGAGGCCACAACAGTGAGAGGCCCGCGTACCACAAAAAAAAAAAAAAAACAGGGCCTGGGAGCTGGACCCCCAGGGCTGAGGGGCAGAGGGAGGAAGGGCCTCCCGGGGGGTCAGCATGAGCAAAGGCACAGAGCGGGGGGGCCGCAGCAGCCCGCGGCTGGCACACACAGGTCCCCAGTGGAGCACCCTGACCCCTCCACCTCGGAGACTCCAGACTCCTGTCTCCCGCACCGCCTGGCCCACCACCCTGCTCACCGCCCAGCAAGCCCTTGCATTCGGTGTCACACGGCAGGGCCCTGCCCTGGGGAGGAAGAGGAATCAGACACAGACTGGATGCCAGGCAGAAAGGGACGAGCAGAGGGTGCAGGGAGCAGGCCCAGGGAGGGACGGGGGGTGGGGGGGGGAGTTCTCCAGGGGGGACGGTTCTCTGTGCCGCACACAGTGAGGCCGGCTGGTTGGCCAGAGTGTCCCGAGCCCCGGAGCCCAGCAGAGGGACAGGGACGGGGCTCGGAAGAGGTGAGGCGGGGGGCAGAGGCCCTGAAGGCCTCAGTCCTGACCAGATCTGAGATTCCAAAAGGCAGCTGCGCCCTGAGGCTACTGAGTGGCCTACTGTCCCGAACCATTTACGAAACATGCAACACGAGTTACCCAGCTGAGCCACTTCCGGATTCTATGGGGCTCAGCTAGCATCACCATCCCATCTCACAGGTAGGAAAACTGAGGCCCAAAATGATTAACATGCCAGAGAGCGAGACAGAGCCAGCCCCCGGCGTTCCCCCTCCCAACCTGGGGCCTCCCCTCTGAGGGACAGGAAACTGAGGCCACACAGGGACAACCGGATGGAAAGCGGCCCTCTGCAAGGCCCCAGAAGCCTTCTGTGGGCAACCTCCCCCCATCACCTCCCAGCCCCAACCCGAGTCAGGGGAGCAGAAAGGAGGCCAGAGAGTGGACCCAGTGGCCACCCCCACTCCATGGCTGGAAGGAGGGAGGGCTGGTGGCAAAGGGCTTGGGAGTGTCCAGACCCCAGGGTGGACAGGGTGGGTCCCCCTCACCCACAGCCCTTCTCAGCCCTTGACCTTAGGCCATTTGCTTCCCTCTGTGGGCTCAGTTTCCTTATCCCATCTGTACAGGGGGTGATAAGTCTCTATCCCAAAGGGTGGGCTTGGGGATTAAAGGAGCCAATGTCTGTGAGGTGCCTGGACCATGGTGACCCTCACCCACCCCAGCCACTGCTGTCACGTCCTGGGCTCTTGCCTGGGGCCTGCCTCTGACATGCTGTGTGACCTTGGGCAAGATAATTCCCCTCTCTGGGCCCCAGCTTTCCCCTCTGCTCAGGGAGTGCTGGGTGAGGGGCCCTGTGGGCCAGAAACTACAGGAAAACTGTCGGATTCCTGGATGAAGGGGCTGAGCAGGGAGGCCCCGGGCCTGGAGGGGCAGTGAGGCCTGAGGTGGGAGCAGGGTGGGGGCCAGGCCAGGACAAGGAAAGGATGCAGCGGGGGCCCTGCCTGCAGCTGGCCACCGCTGGGAATCCCCAGGCTAAAGTTAACCCTGCGTTGGCCGAAACCAGAACTCAGGGTGACGAAAGGGAGAAGTAAGGGGAAGAGAAACTGAGCCCGTGGTCAGCGGGGCGTGGGACGGGTGACAAACAGGGCCAGGTGTGGCCCGGGACGACGGGACAGGGCAGTTTCAGGGCCGTAGCCGGATGTTTGTGCAGCTCGCAGGTGGGGGTAGCAGAGCCCTCCCCCTCCCCCACCCCCTCCCAGCCCCCTCCCAGCCCCGCCTGGCCCTGATGCCGCCCCCTGGCTGCCTTCCCACAACCTCCCCCAGCTCCATCTTGGGTCCTGGAATCCTGGAGGTCCCGACCCCAGGGGATCTCAGAACCACTCAGGGGTGGCCCCCACTGTCAGCATGGCCCTGGGAAGGGAATAACCCGGGGCACAGAGCGAGTCAGCATGGGAAGGGAGGGGCTCCGGTCCCAGAGTCCCAGCCCCGGGTCCTTCTGGCAGCAGAATGAGTGGATGGGTGGGCAAGGGGGTAAGCACAGGCCTCCGGCTGCCCAAGACTCCGTGATCCTGAGGGGCCCCAGGGAGCCGGACGCATCCCATCTTTTCAGGAGGGAAGGCGTCCCCGCGTCCGTGGGCTGGGGACGCACTCTCCTTTGACCAAGCAGACCCAGCAGTTCATCACCGGCCCAGGGCGCAGAGACGCCGAGGTACCCTGCCCTGCATCTCTAACAGAGATACCGTCAGACAGCCTGACATCCATAGCTCCAAACAGCCTTGGAGACGTGCCATGGGTGGATTCCACCCTGGGGGCCAGGGGACAAGGGCAGGTGACAAGAGGAGGTCTCGTCTGAGCCCATCTTTGTGAAAAGAACATGACTGTTATAGGGAAATGTCTGGAAGGATACACACCAACACACTGAATCCTCCCTGGTAGCAAGATCAGATGTTTATTTTCTTCTTTATGCTTCTCTGTACTTTCTCATTTCTCAAAGAGCGTGGATTACTTTTATCATCAGAAAACGAAACAGTAAACTGATTCAAGATCAACGACACTCTAAAAATGGTGTGTTAGAAGGTTTGAAAGGCATTGTGAAAATAACGTTATCCCCAAGAGGTCACAAGACAGGACCTGGCACGTGTGAGCGTGTCTCTGTATCTACATCCACATCCATGTCCATATCTCTTACCTGTGGCTACCTGTGGCAGTGGACCTACAGGTAGTGTTGGTTTTCATTCGGCACATTTGACTTTTCTGATTTATTGGGTAATTATGAAAAACAAGATTCTTTTCACTTAAGTAAGGGTATTTATTCCAACTCACTTAACGTTCAACAAATATTTATTGCTTGCCTGCTACATCCATGACAGGCTGGGTGCAGGCTTTGGGACTACAGTGATGAAAAGACAGAGAATCATCCCTCTTGAGCAGTGGTCCAATGGGAGAAATGTATGTGGAAAGAGGTCATTACAATGCTGAGATGGATTCTTACCTCTAGGTCTTAGGTCATGTCCAAATCCACGAAACTCTCTCACTGCGCCAGCTCCACACCCAGGCAGGAAGGTTACTGAGCCCCTAAAAACAGAGAGAAGGTGTTCCGGGGGTGCTGAATACCTAGCAGCAGGCATTGAGCAAGGAGGATCAGAGAAAAGCACCCCCCTTTTAAATACAGTTAAAAACAGAAGCCTGAGCGATTGTAAACAAAAAGTTTAAGCAATTTCTGCAAAGAGCAATAAAAACCTTCCCACCAATAAAGCAAATTGGCGTGGGACACAGTCCAGGATCGGCAGAACTTATGAAGGAAAGAGGCGCTGTCTGAAGCAGACCAGAATAGACTTCAAGAATTTTTACCCAGTTCTTTGGACAGGAAGAATTATGTGGTAGATCAGAGCACAGTCCATGTAGGTGAGAAGACCTAGGGTGACAAACTTCTCTGCCGTGTAGGCGACAACTTATCTTGGCAACTAATCTCTCTCCCTGTGTTCTGATCTGGCCGATGTTGATAATATTAGTGGCCACCTCACATTTCCATCTTGAGGAATGCAAGAGGGGATGTACCTAGATCCTTTCACAGAATACCGGGTTCAGTGAATGGAAGAAACAGGTTAGAAATGATTGTTGGAAACTCCCTCTCTGTCACGTAGAGTTTGTTAATCCTAATTACATTTACAGGTGCCATAGGAGCTTGTAGATATGTCATTTCTTTTCTTATACTCCTAAACTCTCTATTTAAACTCTCCACTTAAGGTCATTGCCAGCTAGCAGTCCTGTAAGTGACATGAAGACACCTCAGTTGTCCACTCCTCACTCTCTCCAGAGAAATACAAGTGTTTAACCCCACTCAGTGAGTCTGGTGCTGTGGCCCAGAGCCCCAAAAGGCAGGGACTCAACAGCCATCTCTCTAGCCTGCCTGCCTCCTGCCCCAGCTCCAGCTCCAGAATCCTCATGGACGAAGGAAGAGGTGCAGCCCCCTTCCTGGGCCTGCAGACTCTGCATGTCGCCCCCAGCCCAGTGCCTGGCAACTTCGAGGCTCTCAATAAACAGTTTGAATGAGGGAGGGAGGAAGATAAGGACAGGTGAATAGATGGATGAGTGGGTGGGTTGGTGGGTGCATGGGCAGGTGGGTAGTTGGGTGGGTGAGTGGATGGATGGACAGTTGGGTGGATGGGTGGATGGATGGGGAAATAGCTGGATGATTGATGGATGTGTGGGTGGATGGGTCAGTGGCTGGCTGGCTGGCTGGATGATTGATGGATGGGTAGATGAGTGGGTGGATTGGTGAGTTCATGGGTAGGTTAGTAATTGGATGGGTGAATGGATGAGTGGATATTTGTGTGGGTGGGTAGATCCTAATTATGAGAAACACAGAACCTTAGTGCCTGGCAACTCTGTGGAAAGGGGCTGAACGCGACACCCAGGTTCCAATCCCAGCTCTGATCCTGACTTGGTGTGACCTTGGGCCATTTCCTTAGTGCCTCTAAGCCTTGTCCCCTTGCAGGCAAAGATGATGTCAACCCCTGCCCTGCCCATCTCACAAACTGCTGGGAAGAACACCGAAAGGACACATATGCGTGAAGATGTTTTAGAAACCCGAGAGGCTTCTCAGGTGTACTCTTAGCCTTCGAAGGACCTTGCAGGGCATTGAGCTGACTCACCCCTGGCTTTGGAGCACAGCTGTGGGAAGAGCCTGAGCTTGGAGCCCAGACAGACCTGGGTTCCAATCCTGGCTCCACCACTTTCCAAGTGTGTGACCTTGGGCAGGTGACTGTCCTTCCCATGTCCTCCTCTGTGATGCGGAGGTGATGACAGCGGCAGCTACCCCTCGGGGCTGTGAGAGAAATCAGGGGGATCATTCAGGAAAGCACTCAGCACAGCACCCAGTAAAGGTGCAATGATGGATCTGAGGTCTACCATCTGGGGTCACAAAGAAGAGGCTCAATCCTGCCCTCTCTGTAGCAGTGTTCCCTGGAGGCCTGGAGGTGTTCCAGGACATCTAACTCAGGGGTTCAGAAACCCTGAAGTGTGTCTGTAAAAATGCTGATTGTGGGGAGAGGTCCAGGGCTTTGTGCAGAAGAGAGGCCATGGCCCGTGGAGGACTAACCGCACTGATCTAATCCAAGGCCCTCATTAAGGAAAAACAGAGACTCTAAGCCACCACAAGGGCACTCGGTGGGTCAGAGGAAGGCCAAGTACACAGGCATTCAGTCCAGCGTGATACCCTCCTTACCCAGCGGCGGGGGCCTGCCTTGGAACACAGGGCCTGAGATAGGATTACTGCCACCTGGTAGCAGCATGTACCAGGCAGAAGCCCCCAGGATGGGGGGGATGGCAGGGGGACCACAGGGGTCACCATTTGGATTGTGCAGTAGGATTGTGAGGAATTTCAACTTTCTTTTTAAATTTGTCTCTCAAGTTTGTTATAAGAGGACTTTAACAATAAATTAAAGTTGAGGGAGAAAGAGGTAGTGGCTGGTGGCAAAACATCTCACCCACTCCCCCAGGGGACTCACAGTTCATGATCTTGTGCTGATGAAAATCAACCCAGCGAGAGGCCCAAACAGAGGGAAATAGAGTTTATCAAACACAAGTGTGACCTGCAGCGGATAATCCAGGGAGGGAACTGCTGAGCCTGGGACAGATCTGTGTCCTGTCTCAGGGCCATCCTGGCAGAGAGGTGCAGGTGCCTCTGGGGCACCAAAACTCCAGGCCCAGCTGGAGGTAACAGGATGTAGATGAGCTGCAAGGACACAGGTGTCAGCTCAGCATCAGGGAGAATCACGTTGTTTGTTTTCTGAGTTCCTCTTAAAATAGAGTTTACTGGTCTTGGTCTTTGGTTTTAAAATAATAACTGCTCACTGTAAACAACGGGAAGACTACAGAAAAACAAACAGGAGGAAACAAAATGCACCCCATGTATTTCACCCAGAAGAGCCGCCACTAATATTTTGATGGATTTCCTTCGATTTTAATTGTAAACTGTAAAAGCCACGACATAAATCAATAAAATGTATCTGTAAAGTTTAAACAGTAAAAGCAACAGTGGCGATAGTTGCACAGCGCTGTGAATGTGCATTTCGAAACGGTGGATTCTCTGTGATGTGCATTTCCCATGAACTAACTTCACAGGCTCAGAACGTGGCCACAACCTCAGGAACCCTGATTTCATCATCTCTACTTTTCCTTATAGCTTTAGGTCCTCTGTGTCTGCCCTTACACCAACCACTTTCAACTTCACCTGTTTTTGAACTTCACGTAGATTAAGTTAGAGTGTGTGTCAGGGAACTCCGTTCAGTATTCTGTAACAACCTGAACGGGAAAAGAATTTGAAAAAGAATAGACACCTGTATATGTATAACTGAATCACTTTCTGTACACCTGAAACTATCACGACATTGTTAATCAACTATACTCCAATATAAAATAAAATTTTCTTTAAAAGTTAGACTGTGTGAGTCTTCTTTCTCTCAACACTGCATCTGATACCACCCACACTGCCCAGCGCTGCTTTCACTGTGGACATGGAGGGGCTCCCACCCAGCTGTGTGCCCGGCTGGCCACCACTGGGCAGATCTGCCCCCGGAGTAGGACCACCAACACTGAGGTGGGAGGGAGGGGTTCTCCAGGGCCTGTCATTGTCCAATGCATTGTTTCTACTTGTTTTGTTTTCAAAAATGGAGACAGCTTAATTTTTTCCTGATTATAAAAAGATATACAAAGATTCTTTACAAATAAAATGGGGAAAAAGGTATAGAGATGGGAAGTTTCCAGCACAGCCTGAAGATCCCGTTGGTTGTACCGGGTGTGTGTCCTTCCAGACTGGACCTCACATTCCACGCAGACAACAGATCAATGATAGATGATGGATAGACAGATGATAGGTACATAGATACATAGATGAAAGATGATAGATAGATTGATAGATAGATACATAGATGACAGAGAGAGGAGAGGAGATAGATGGGTAGATATTTTCCTTTCGTCACTGAACAGCCCACCCACGCATGTGTGGTAACCTGGGCGTGCATCACGCTTGTGAACCTGCGGCTCTCATGACACTCAGTGGGTCCCTCCGGGCACTACTGTCCCGCACAGGATGCAGCCAACGCCCCGACCTCCATCCCTGGGCAGGGATCCCACCACTGACTGCGGGTTGACCCTCCCCACAGGGATCAAAGGTCATGCCCGTCTAAGGCTTTGAGAGCTCATTCCAGAACGACTTCCAGCATTGCCCCCCACCCCTCAGAGCCCGGGAGGACCCCTGGATCCTAGGGAAGGGATGGCACAGGTGTAGACAGAGAGGGGCCTGAGGACACTGCCCCCCCACCTGTCCCACCCGACCCCTGCTCTGCTCTGAGGCGGGGGGCAGACAGGGGCCTCGAGGCCTCTTCCCAGCTCTTCAAAGCACCCACCACAAGCTGGCCTGAACCAGCCGGAAGCCCCCTTCTCAGGGAGTCTTCGGACCCCTCCCCTCCAACCGCGGTTGCCCTGCATGTCTCCCTGGCAGCACGGAGCCCCCGGTGAGAAGAGAAGGTGCAGAGCTGTGAGCTCAGCCTTCCGCTGCTCTTGGGTTTGACGGGGGTGGGGAGTGTGTGAATGCTGGGAGTGGGGGGCTGTGGGCTGGGGTCTGTGGAGTCTGCACAGGTGGAGCTGTGGGAAGGCCCTGTCGGTGGTCTCCACAATCAGAGCCAAAGGAAGGGGTCTGGCCCCTCTGCCCCAGATAACGTCTGGTCCCTCAGCTTCTGAGGCCAGAGACCGCCAGTTTGCCCTTGATGGGGGAGCGTTGGAGGGGAGGTCCCCAGCCCCAGCGTCTTCAGCAGCAGGGCCTGATTCCCCATCTCCCAGGCCCTGATCTCAAGAGTCTGGGGTGTCGGGCCCACTGGGGGTCCCGGCTGCCCAGCCCAGCTGCCCCAGGAGCCAGAGTGGGGCGAGGGTTACTGGGGAACCTGGAAGGGGTCTTAGAGATTGGGCCCTACCCACTCAGTTTTCACAGGAGAAACCGGGCCCACAGGGGGCAAAGGACTTGTCTGGGTCACACTGTGAGCCCAGCTGCTGGACTCAAGGCCCAGCTCTCCCCCGCCACACCCGTGATGTTCACACGCCCTTGGCGCTGAGGGGCCCCCTCTGCTCAGCCAGGCTCCAGCCCCGCGACCTGCACCCCAGCACTCAGCACTGGCCATTGTGAGCTGAGGAGTCCTCAGGATCCGCACCCAAGGCCACAGGGCCAGCACTCTCCCGGCCAGGCCTCCCAGCCAGGCTCCTCTCTGATCAATGGGCCCTGGCCTGGCTTGACTCCTGCAGGCCTAGTGCCTGTCTTCTTCATCTGGGCCTTTGGGGTCCCACCCACACCCCCAGCCACCATCCAGGCTCAGAGGCAGCCCCTGTGCGACATCCCCATAGGTGAGTCTCAGTCCCACCCTGAGCAGACAGCACATGAGGGGGCCGCAGGCATGGTGTCCTGTGCTTATTTATCATGAACGAGTGGGTACGCAGTGTCAGAGAAGAGAGGCCTTCCAGGCCTCAGGGAGCAGACTGAGCCCCCAGACCAGGGTCCCTTCTGACGGGCCAGGCCCCAGCCCGGCTCTCCCCCAGCCCGGGGGCCTCAGTCCTTGGCTGGGGCCTGGAGCTGGGCCTGTGGGGAGCTGGCCTGGGGGCAGGATGGCCGAGTTTGGGAGCCCGGCCAGGCCGTCACCATGCATCGCATGGAGGGTGTCACCCACACAGGGATGTCACCATCGTCACCTGACTGTGCTCATGGGCCACATGGAGGTGTCCGGGCTGCATTCCTGGTCACATACTCATGTCCCCATACTGTGCCACCCCAACATAGGCATACACACACATTCACACACCCCCACACAGGTGTACACACACGCACACATGCACATACATGCACACACGCTCACACAGGTGCGCACACAGAGGCTCCGGCCGACAGTGCCCTCTATTGGCCACTGTTGTCATTTCTCTAAAAGGTCGCAATCACACCCGCAAAGACCCAGGATGGTTCATTAGATATCCCAGATGCACAAGTCTGGGAAGATCGTTCTCTCCTTTCACAGGGTGGGGGATGTTACCTGGGCAACGTCACACAGCAGGTAAGCAGTGGAGTCCTGGCCCCCGACCCAGATTCCAGCCCATTCCAGCTCCCAAGGCCCTGCCAGAGCCCAGAGGCTGGACCCTCTGGGGCAGCGGAGCTGGGGGTCTTGTACTCCCAACCCCCCTCACGTGCACAGGTGCACGGACCCCCAGGAGGGAAGATGCACCATGGGGAGAGGAATCTCCAGACCAGAGAGTCCCCAAGACGGGCCTCCTCGGTGCTGATGGCATGGGGTGTCGGAAGGGGAGGGGGCTGGACTTCACAGAAACCCCAAAATGCCAAGAACACTGACACGGGCGTGCCACACACACCACACAGAAACAAGAAATGCTAACCTGTGGTCCAATAGCTTAGGTCTTCTCGCAAGAGAAGGAAACTGGTCATGACGGGTCCCCTTGTCCCCCAGGTCCATTGTCCCTCATTCCCCAGAAGAAACAAGCACCATCCACTCCACCCGTAGCCCCTGATCAGCTCCAAAGCCCAGCGCTGCCTTGGGGCCTGCAGACGCAGCAGGGGCCTGAGAGACCAAGTCCTGGAGCAAAGTCCCAGTGGGTGAGGCAGGCCAGACAAGCACATTGTATTTACTATAATATGAGGTGTGACAAGCTCTTTAGGAAAGGAAGGGGTTGGGGTGACAGCAGTTGGTTTAGGGGGATGGTCAGGAGAAGCCATCCCTGAATGAAGGAGGGGACCCCCAGGAGATGCCTGGGGAGGAGTGGTCCTGACAGAAGGGACAGCAAGTGCAAAGGCCCTGGGGTCATATGTCTGTTGCAGGAACAGCAAGGAGGTCAGTGTAGCCTGATCCAAGGAAGGGGACAGGGGAGGGAGCAGGGCCCTCGGGTGCTTGCAGAGCAGGCTGAGCACCTTAAAATTTGTCCACGTTTTCAAAGGTACCTGGACGATATCATGCTGCCATACCTGCTCCTTCTAACTTCCTGCACATACATCTCTGGGACTGGGATCCAACCAGTCAAGCAGGGGGAGCCAGATGGCTCAGCGTGTGGACACGGCAGATGCCAGCCAGTCTGCGCAGATGGACATTGGGCAGTTCGATCCTCCCCTCACAGACACGGCCCAGGGAGCCCTGTGCATCCCTGGTGTGCGGTCAGCACTCCTGGAGGGCACACGCCCACCTGGAGCTGCGGGGACACAGCGTCTGCGACCTGTAGCAGCCGGACTCACAGCCCCGGGGACAGCCAAGCCAGGTCCTGCATCTGCGCCACTGCTTGGATTGTGGCCCCTGGACGTTGTCCCCAGCGGTGCACCTCCCCCATGGGGTTAAGTGAGAACCCGGGCGAGGTCCACGGGAGTCACTCGCAGGTCCCTGAGCCCCGCCATCTGGGACCTCTTCCTCTGGGTGGTCGCTGTGGGTCCCCCTGCCATTCCAACGAGGGGACAGCGACCCCTGGCGGCCGAGGAGGGGGAGGCAGGAGGGCCCAGGTTAGAGGAAACGGGGCGGGGCGACACCCGCAGGACACAGGGAGCCCCCCCTCCCGGTCCCTACTCTCTGGGCTGAAGCTGGGACGGGTGTGCCCATGAGGAGACCCCCACCCAGGTCGCCTCTTCAGACAGAGAGGGAGAAATCTGAGTGGGCGACGCAGGGAACCAAGTCCTTCTGGCCATGACCTTGAAACTGCCCAGGTGACCAGGAAGAAGGAGAGCGCTCCTCTCTGTCAAGAGGATCTGAGCGTCTCTTAATTAGAATCGGCTCTTTGGCTTCTGCTCCCTAAAAAAGGTACAGGAATTCTGCACCTTGAACCAGTTCTGGGGGAATTTAGCAATCAATTTGGGGGAAACTGGCATCTTTACCACATTGAATCTTTCAATCCATAAATATCCTCTCTCTCTCTCTCATTAACAGGTTTTAATAATTCTCAATGAAGTTGTATGTAGAATTTTCGCCATAAACAAATGACTTGGGCATGTCTTTAGATTCATCCCTAGTAAACTTATATAAAGTTTTTTGAGATTTTATTGAAATGTAGTTGATTTAGAACATTGTGTTAATTTCTTCTGTACAGCAAAGTGACTCAGTACATACATATACTTTTTCTTATTCTTTTCCATGATGGTTTGTCACAGGATATTGAATATAGTTCTCTGTGCTGTACAGTAGGACCTTGTTGTTTATCCATACTACGTATACTAGTTTGCCTCTGCTAATCCCAAACTCCCATTTCCTCCCTCCCCTACTCACCCTCCCCCCTTGGCAACCACAAGTCTGTTCTCTATAAACTGATATTTTTAATGCAATTGTAAAATGTGTCCTTCTTAAATGCTATTCTCTATTCATTTGCTGTTATATAGAGATACAGTAAGTTTCTATATTTGAAATTGGACCTGCTAAAGTTGCTACAATTTTTTATAGATTCTGTTAATTTATCTACATTCTGTGGGACTTGCTACATACTTAAACTTATCATCTGTGAAGAATGACAGTTTTGCTGCTATCTTCCCAATTCTTATACATTTCATTTCTTTCCCAGTTATTTCAAAAGCCAGTTCGGGAGGGGGGAGAGTTCCACTTCTGGAACAGCAACACGAAGATTTCCACAGACCCATACCCCAGCCAAAGGGGTGAAAATTATTTTTTAAATTTCTGTATTTATAATAACATTTAAATGTATTTATTTATATGTTTATAATTATATATTTATAATATACAATATATCTATGTTTAGATATATATTTAGAAATATATTTATATTTATTATAATATATGTTTGTTATAATTATGTATTTATGATAATATATAAATATATTATATGTTTATAATCGTGTATTTATAATATATGCATATATTGGTTTTATATATTAATTTTAAATTTATGTATTTTAATAATACATAAATTTAAATTTATGTATTTTAAATAATACATAATTTTAAATTTATGTATATATTTTAAGAAATAATATAGTCTTTTTATAAATGTATTTATTTATTCATTTATTTAATTTTTGGCTGCATTGGGTCTTCGCTGCTGCACGCGGGCTTTCTCTGGTTGCTGAGAGTGGGGGCTGCTCTGTTGCGGTGCGTGGGCTTCTCATTGCGGTGGCTTCTCTTGCTGTGGAGCACAGGCTCTAGGCGCATGGGCTTCAGTAGTCGTGGCTCGTAGGCTCTAGAGCACAGGCTCAGTAGTGTGACGCATGGGCTTAGCTGCTCTGCGTCAGCTAAGATGTGGGATCTTCCTGGACCAGGGCTCGAACCCGTGTCCCCTGGATTGACAGGCAGATTCTTAACCACTGCGCCACCAAGGAAGCACACATAGTCTTTACATATAAATATTTAAAGTCTTTAAATATCATTAAAGTCTCTCTATATATATTTAAAGTCTCTGGAAACAGACCTAAGGGCATACAAAAAAAAATGTAATATTTATTCAAGAAAGTCTACTAAAACTTGGCAAGAGCAGTGAGAGTTTGTAACATTTCACCTATGACCTGTTTCCTCCCCCCTCCCAGCCCAACACGACGGCACCTCCACCCCAAGTAGGTGCAGAAAGAACACAGGGCACCCTCCCCACCCAGCTCCAGGTCTAGGTGATATCTTCCTGACATTTTCCCCAGGATAAATGGTTGCCTCTGGGCACGATGCAGGCTGATTGCTCTGCCCCTCAGCTAATAAGCTCCAAACGTGCTTCCTTGTAAAGGAGGATCATACTCACCTGGTCAGACATCATAAATAAAAGACCTGCCAGCTACCCCAAAACACCAGGCTGAGACCTTTCAACGCTAGAGAGCGCCAGAGACCGCCCAATCCCATCCAGGCTGCAGGGGCTGCCGCTCAAAACTTGTAAAAACGAATGTAGACTAGGTTTGAATTTCAGAAAAACAACGAATAATAGTTTCAGTATAAGTATGTACCCCGCAATATTTGGAACACACTTATACTAAAAAATTATTCACTGTCCGGGCATCCTGTATCTTACCTAGCAACCCTATTCATGACCGATGAAAAAAGGGAGAACGGCGGTGACTTTGCGTCTTTTTTTCTTTGCTCCTTATTGTGTGTGTATTTGTATTTATCAAACACGTTTTCTTTTCTTCTCAGTACTATTTTATGTAGGAGTTGTTGGAGGTCCGCAGAATATTCAGTGGAACTGTGACTGAGTTTCAAGAGGAATTAACACAGTTGGCTGTGGATACAATGACTCCTGGGAGCAGGTGTCCCTCATTTTGAGGAGAGGGCGAGATCCGGACGCCGAGGTTTGGCCAGCGGTTGCAATGCATGGCTATGCCAGCAGAGGGTGCTGGAGGAACGCGCAAGGCCACAGTGGCCAGAAACCGCCGCCCTGTTTTCCCGCTTTCCTTCCCTTTTACTGAGCACAGGAGCCAGTGATTGGTGTGAGGATGGCCCCGGGTCTGCTCAGCAACCCTGACCGACTGTTTAGCGTAAGTATGTCCCAGATCTCAGCACCTATGCCCCCACCCACGGTAGGATAGGTGGGGGATGAGGGCAGCCCCTGAGATAGTGAAACTGTGGGTCATGATTAGTCAAATCCATTCCACCTGCCGTCACTAATCAAGGCCGTTTTAAGACTTGCACGTCTTCCAAGCACGGAGCCCCAGAGATAAAATATCTGCCCTGGTTGTTTTCTAGAAACTGAGAGTCAGCTGCATCTAGTTGGAGCTGAGCTGGCTAAGACTGGATGGGACACCCCTGACCCTCCCACTGGGCGTGCGCGAGGGTCCGCTCCGTAAAAAGTCCGCCCCCAGATCGTGCTGTGAGCGTGCAGAGGCCGGGAGTTGGTTACACCTGCTCAGAACCACAGTCCCTGCTCCTTTTTCCAATCATTTCCCCCCACCACGCCTCAGACCGCACTGTCCTGCTGCTTGGTTCTCCATCCTGTAAACACCCAGCCCCTTGCTTTCACGGAGGCAGATTTGAGAGTGTTCTCTGGTCTCCTCATTGGCTGCCTTAAGGATAAACCCTCTCTTTGCTGCAAACCTCTGGTTGTTTAAGCGTTTTGGCCTGCTGCACTTTGGGGAAAAAAAAAAAAAAAAAAAACCTGGTTCCGTAACAATAGCAAAACCATTACGCTAATCCACCGCAATACCCCACAGATTTCTGACCACCAGAGGTTTGTCCTTGAATCCCTGCAATAGTGTATTCTTCTAGAAAGCTTCTGTTTAGCCCAGGCCTCCATTTTCCAGATCCCTGGAGGGGCAATGGGGGGAAAGTTTATTAATTCAAACTAATTCAAAATTAATTCAAAAGCAGAAATCCCCAGCTGCCATTTCTGCAGACCAGCTCCTGCTGTGTCCTCAGACCAAGTCTCCCCACCCGGGGGGCTGCTGACCCTGCAGACCTGGGCAGCGCTGCCCCCCCAAGGCCCTCCACAGTGGTGGCACTTCCAAGGCCCACCTCTGGCCACGTCCTGTGGCACGTGGCTTTGCCTCTGGCAGGCTGCACATCGCTGCAAAGTCACACCCTCTTGGGAAAGGTCTGAGTCTCAGCCTGTGTGAGTCCCTTCACTGTCCAGCCTCCCTCTGCCTAGAGGTGGCAGGTAGGACATGAGTGAGCCTCTCAGCCCTCTGTTTCCCTTTTCATGAGCTATCTACTCTTTTTTTTTTTCTTTTGGCTGAGTTGGGTCTTCGTTGCTGCACGCAGACTTTCTCTAGTTGTGGCGAGCGGGGGCCTCTCATTGCGGTGACTTCTCTTGTTGAGGAACACAGACTCTAGGTAGGTGCACGGTCTTCAGTAGTTGTGGCTCGCGGGCTCTAGAACTCAGGCTCAGTAGTTGTGGTGCTCGGGCTTACTTGCTCCGCTGCGAGTGGGATCTTCCCGGACCCCAGCTCGAACCCGTGTCCCCTGCATTGACAGGCGGATTCTTAACCACTGCGCCACCAGGGAAGTCCCGAGTTATCTACCCTTTATAGTAAACATTTCTCCTTCAAATAACTGGTGGGGTTTGTGTCCTGACTCGACCCTCATTGACACAATACAGCATCAAAAGGTGGCCGAGAAACAGAGGTCATTTCCAAACAGTTGCTGTCACTGATCTGAAAGTGAAAACCAAGATGAAGACACCTTCCAGAGAGAAGTGGGAGATGGGGATGGGAGGTGGCCTGAGGTTACCAGTGCTCTTTACCCCAAAGGGCTCAGAAAGTTAGAATTCAAGGTAACAGGAGTTTTAGTCTATGAACTAATAATGTGTGACCAGGCAAAAAACAAAATTAATTCAAAAAGAAGGTAGGTATGACTCACTAGGGGCATCTCTCCTCAAGTCTTCCTGCAGTGAGTTCTGTAAGCATCTGCTGTGTGTCCACTTCTAGAGTTTCAAAAGCCAGTTTGGGAGGGGGACAGTCCCACTTCTGGAACAGCAACAGGAAGAGCTCCATAGACCCACCCCCAGCAGAAGTGGTGACAGTTATTTTTTAATTTATATATTTATTATAATATTTAAATGTATTTATTTATATATTTAGAATTACATATTTATAATATACAAATATATTTATATGTTTATAGTTACATGTTTATAATATATAAATTTATTGTTTATAATTATATATTTACATAATGCATAAGTATATGTTCATAGTTACATATTTATAATATATACATACATTTATTTATGTCTATTATTTATACATATTTTAAATTTGTATGTATAAATTTTAAGAAATAATATACTATTTATATATATTTAAAGTCTCTATAAATTCAGTGTCTCTGGAAATGAGTCTAAGGGCATAGAAAAAATGAAAGATTTATTCAAGAAGTCTATTAAAACTGGCAAGAGCAGTGAGAGTCTGTAGCATTTCACTCATGACTTGTTTCCTTCCACCCCGCTCCCAGCCCACTATGAAGGCACCTCTACTCCATGTAGATACAGAAAGAACACATGGCACCCTCCCCACCCAGCTCCAGGTCAAGGTGGCATCTTACTGAGAGGAGCAGTCTTCAGCACTTTTCATCCCCCCCTCCCACACCCCAGCTACCTGTTGCAGTGGCTAAATTCCAGGTGAGTATGGTTTGTGACACAGAGGCTCTGCCTTGGAGGCAGCACACTGAAAACACTGGGACACCTATCAGCCTCGCCCAGCTCATTTGTAAAGTGGGGATTCCATGCTGGAAGAAGTAAGCCAAGAAGATCAAAGGTGCCCTGATGACTGCCAGATCCTAAAACAGGGTTGTCATTCAGAGAGAAGACACCCAGAGCTGTGGCTCAGAGATTTTTTCCAGGGAGAGAGGTGGGACAAAATAAAGTGCTCTAAGCCCTTCCATAAATGAGCTAACTTTATTTGCAACAGGCTGTGAGAATATTCAAAACTATTGAGCTTGTGGTGAAAAACAATTAAAAGGAGACTGGTAGTGTCTTTAGATATAAGCTGAATCACAGGCCACTAATTTACCAGAGAGAATCAGGAAAAGGGACAACTAAAAAGAGATTAGAACAAATCCCAAACACTGACCTCAAACACAATCCCTGCAAAAGAGCCCAGATTTAATTGGACCAGCCTGTGAAGCAACTGATGCCCCAGGACATTGTTGAGACGATAGAGCAATCAGCTGCAATTAATGAAGCTTATCAGATGGCTATGGTCAGGAAGAGAGGTTCTGGCAAGGGCAATCAGGCCACAGAAAGAAATAAAAGGCATCCAGATGGAAAGGGAAGATGGTGTGACCTTATACATAGAAAATCCTAAGGAATAAACAGAAACACGACTAGAGCTAATGAACACGTTCAGCAAGGTTGCAGGATCCAAGATCAATAGACAAAAATCATTTGTGAGGGCACAAATGGGTACAAAGGTTCAGTTATTCAGGATGAATGAGTTCTGGTGATCTAATATATAGAATGATGGCTGTAGTTAGTAATACTACATTGTATACTTGAAATTTGCTAAGAGAACAGATCTTAAATGTTCTTATCACAATAATGTATAAGTATGTGAGGAGATGGATAGATTAATTGGCTTGATTGTGGTAATCATTACACAATGTATATGTATATCAAAACACCATATTGTGTACCTTAAATATATATAATTTTAATTCGTCACTTATATCTCAATAAAGCTGGGGGGGAAAATTCAATTGTATTTCTATACACATAGCAATGAACTATCCAAAAATGAGACTAAAAAAATAATCCCATTTACAATAACATCAAAAGGAGTAGAATACTTAGAAATAAATTTAACAAATGTAGTGCAAGACTTGTATTCTGAAAATGGCTAACACTATGGAAAGAAATTAAAGAAGATCTAAATAAATGGAGATATATCTTCTGTTCATGGATTGGAAGACTTAATACTGATAAAATTAGAATACTCTCCAAAGTGGTCTACAGATTCAACCCAATCCTTATAGGAATCCCAACTGGCTTCTCTGCAAAATTAGCAAGCTGATCCTAAAAATAATATGGAACCTCAAAGGACCCAGAGTAGCCAAAACAATCTTGGGAAATAAAAACCAAAGTTGAAGCACTCAAAGTTCCCTGTTTTAAAACTTACTACAAAGCAACCATAATCAAGACAATGGGGTTTTGACAGAGGGATAGATGTACAAATCAATGGAACACAATAAAGAGTCCAGAAATAAACCTGTATTGCTATGGTCAGTTGATTTTTTATAAGGGAGCCAAGCCCATACAATGGGGAAAAATAGTCTTTTCAACAAATGGTGGTGGGAAAACTGTATATCCACACGCAAAATAATTAAGTCAGACCCCTTACCTCACACCATATAAAAAATTAATTCAAAATATGTCAAGAGTCTAGATGTAAGAGCTAAAACTATAACTCTTAAAAAAAAAAATATGGGAGTTCCCTGGGGACCTAGTGGTTAGGATTCAGGGCTTTCACTGCCATGACCTGGGGTTCACTCCCTGGTTGGGGAACTAAGATTGCACAAGCCATGTGGCGCAGACCAAAAAAAAACCCAAAACATATAAGTAAATCTTTGTGACCTTAGATTCAGCAATGGTTTCTTAGATAGGACACCAAAAGCACACACAACAAAAGAAAAAAAATAAATGAATGGGACTTCATCAAAATTTAAAACTTGTGTGCTTCAAAGACACCGTCAAGAGAATTAAAAGACAACTCACCAAATGGGAAAAATATTTCCAAATCATATGTCCGACAAGGGGCTTGTGTCTGGAACATTACCATTAGCTAGAAATGGTAACGATATGGGTAAATATAAAGACTTTTTAAATTATTTAAATCTCTTTAAAGGATGATAAGTTGTTTAAAAAAGAAATAATACATTTATAAATTAAAATGTAAAATTTATAACAATATATGACAACAATATTGCAAAGGCTAGGAGGGGAGAGACGGAAGTATACTATTGTAAAGGTCTTATATTGTATGTGATATGGAATAATATCACTTGAAGGTATGCTGGGTTAAATTGAAGATGTATACTATAAGCCCTAAAGCAACCACCAAAATAACACAAGACATTATAGTTAATAGGCCAATGAAGGAGATGAAATGAAATCACATACATACACGCATGCAGGCACACACACACACACACACACACACATCAATTAATACAAAAAAGGACCAAAAAAAGAAAATAGAAAACAAATAGCATGATGATATATTGAAACACCACCACACTAATATTCACATTAAATGTAAGTAGTCTAAATGTGCTAATTAAAAGTCAAGATTATATGATTAAATAAAAGCAGGACCCAACTATATGCTAGCTATAAGAAATCTATATACTTTAAATTAAACTGTACAAATAGGTTAAAAATAAAATGATAGAAAAAGGTATACTATGCTAACACCAAACAAAAGAAAGCTGAAGTAGTTATATTAACATAAAAATTGGGGCTTCCCTGGTGGCACAATAGTTAAGAATCTCCTGCCAATGCAGGGGACACGGGTTCGAGCCCTAGTCCAGGACGATCCCACATGCTGCGGAGCAACTAAGCCTGTGCGCCACAACTACTGAGCCTGCGCTCTAGAGCCTGCGGGCCACAACTACTGAGCCTGCATGCTGCAACTACTGAAGCCAGCGCTCCTAGAGCCTGTGCTCCACAACAAGTGAAGCTACCACAGTGAGAAGCCTGCGCACCCCAATGAAGAGTAGCCCCTGCTCCCTGAAACCAGAGAAAAGCCCGCACGCAGCAACAAAGACCCAACACAGCCAAAAATAAAATAAATAAATTTATTAAATAAATAAAATAAAAATTGACTTCAGAGCAAAGAATATTGCCAGGTACAAAAGGGGTCATTTCATAACAACAAAGGAATCAATTCATCTAAAGGACATAATGTTTATGCATCATGGTATGGTAGACCTATTTGTTGGGTGTGTAAAAAATAAAGATAATAAAGTGAACAATATTAAGACAAATTTTTAACCACTACATAGTGAATTTGATATTAAAAAATGTTCCCTCTCAGTGGTTAAGAAAAAATTATAAAATTAGTTGCCTGGAATCAGAAATAAATGTCCAAAACCAATTGTAATGATTTTTAACAGAATTTGAGTTTGTAACTTTGGCCAGCTTTAAAACAGCTTGGATTCTTACACTAAAAAGAAAAACAACTTAGATGGAAAGATGACAAAAGGAATTATTGCAGTTGTGGAAATCTGTTAGAAAATTATGAGGAAAATGCTATAAAAAAGATATTTTACAAAAAGTGAAAGATTTTTAAATTAAGCCTCAAAACAATTGCCCATAGAATACAAGGTCTTTCCAATGATACCAAAGATGAATGGATTTGAAATTTGACAATTCACAAGTACCTCTCTGTAGCTTTATTTGAGTCATGTGAGACCCTACCCAGTTAATATTTTGAATACTTTTTGTATCAAAGGACATCCAAACCTATGAAGAAATGTTGCCAATTAGTGACCTAAAAGATGGAACTTGTGACACAGATCTTTTAAACCTTTGACATTTATCAAAGAAGAATTTCAGCTAAATATGGGGAAAAATAGTTTTTTTATTGATATCATGACAGACACTGTTCTACCTATGTTCAGGTTAAAACTCCAGATTTAATGGAGTTTCCCTTGCTTCATTCAATTGTGTGATACATATAAAATCTTGTGCTTAGTTTTTATAGCAGACTTTATGTAAAACATCATGGATGGGTACCATTGTTTAAATCACTCAGTGTATATGTGCAAATAATACAAATCATCACCATGTTATGGAACTGTTGAAAGAAATAGGTGATGAATTTAACGATGTGCTTTTGCCAATGCCCATTGGCCAAGTATGGGAAATTTTACAAAGAATTACTGTAATGTCAGCTGCAATTCAAGATTTTCTTTAAACAAAAGGAATGTTTGTTGAATATTCAATAATCAAAGACCCAAAAATGTTAGTCTGTACTTATATTTCTCACTAATACACACCGTATAAGAATGAGCAAAATTTGAATAGTCAAAAGAAAGGAAAAGCTTATTTGTAACCTAGCTACCCAAGTATAAGAATTTATGTTGAAATCAAAACTTCATAATACGAATCAATAATAATAATTTTACAACTCTCCTAACATGAGTCAGTATGTCAAAGATTTTAATTTTAACTGGCCATGTTATATAATTGGTGGCAAAAAAAATCCAAGATAAATTTGAAGAATGCTTTGCAATATTGATCAATTTAGAAATGCTTTTCAAATTATGCCACGCCTCTGAATTCGATGTCAGTAATATTGAGTCAACAACAAGAGTTAGTGAATTACTTAACTTGGAAAGACATAATTTCGAAACTGATAGCCTTTCGCTTCAAAGTCAGATCAATTCTTCTAAAAAGATGAACTAGTTTTATCATTGACTTAAGGGAAAAGTAAATTTTGGTACTATATTCAGCTACTGGAAAACTTTCAAGTATATTTAGAACAACTTAGTAGGTGAATCTATTTTTTTCAACTGTGAATTTAATTAAATCTAAAGACAAATCAAGTATTTCTAATGAAAAGTTAGCGTGTAAATTGAGATGTGCTGTAAAATATACACCAGATTTCAAAGACTTAATGTGGAAAAAAAAGAATATAAAATATCCCAACAGTTTTTACATTGATCATATATTATAATGTTAATATTTTGGCTTATTGGACATATTGGCTTAACTATTAATAAATTAATTATTTAAATTAATTCCACCTGTTTACTTTTTTAATGTGGCTACTGGAAAATTTTAATTTTTATAGCAAATGAAACAATCAACAAGATGAAAAAGCAACCTACCGAATGGGAGAAAATATTTGCAAACCATAAATCTGATAAGGGGTTAATATCCAAAATGTATAAGAACTCATACAACTCAATAGCAAAAAAACCCAACCCAATTAAATATTAGGCAAGGGCTTCCCTGGTGTCACAGTGGTTGAGAGTCCGCCTGCCAATGCAGGGGACACGGGTTCGTGCCCCGGTCCGGGAAGATCCCACATGCCGCGGAGCGGCTGGGCCTGTGAGCCACGGCCGCTGAGCCTGCGCATCCGGAGCCTGTGCTCCGCAACGGGAGAGGCCCCAGCGGTGAGAGGCCCGCATACCGCAAAAAAAAAAAAAAAAAAATTAGGCAAAGGTCCTAAAAAGACATTTTTCCAAAGAAGACATACAAATGGTCAACAGGGATATGAAAAGATGCTCAACATCACTAATCACCAAGAAAATGTAAATCAAAATCACAATGAGATACCACCACACACCTGTTAGGATGGCTATTAACAAAAAAGTCAAAAGATAACAAGTGTCAGCAAATACGCGGAGAAAGGGGAATACCAGTACACTGTTGATTGGAATGTAAATTGTTGCAGCCACTATGGAAAACAGCATGGAGTTTCCTCAAAACATTAAAAATGGAACTATCCTATGATCCAGTAGTCCCACTTCTGGGGATATATCCAAAGAAAATAAAATCACTATCTCAACATGATATCTATACCCTCTTGTTTATTACAGCATTATGTACAGTAGCCAAGATACGGAAACAACCTAAGTGTCCATGGACAGATGAATGGATGCAAAAATGTGAAATCCTGCCATTTACAAAAACGTGGATGAACTTGGAGGACATTATGCTTAGTGAAATAAACCAGACACAGAAAGACAAATATTGCATGATCTCACTTACATGTGAAATCTTAAAAAAACAAAACGAACAAACAAAAACCCTCCTAGTAACAGAGAGTAGAAGGGTGGTTATCAGGAGCAAAAGTGTGGAGAAAAAGGGGAGATACTAATCAAAGGGTACAAATTTCAGTTATAAGTCTAGAGACTTAATGTGCAGCATGGTGACTATAGTCAATAATAATGTATTGTATACTTGAAATTTGCTAAGAGGGATCTCAAGCGTTCTCACTACACACACCAAAAAATGGCAACTGAGGTGATTGATATTCAATTAGCTTGATTATAGTAATTATTTCACAGTGTATACCTGTATCGAACATTACATTGTACACCTTAAATAGACAACTTTTATTTGTCAGTCATATCTCAATGAAGGTAGAAAAAAAATAACATCCGTGATTCACATTATATTTCTCTTGGACAGCACTGAACTATACTAGGACATGGAATTCTGCTCAGGAGGCTGAGAACATAGACTTCTGACCAGCAGCAAGCCTCCTGCCTTGTGGTCAGACTGACTGCTTATTAGGAGAATCAAATGGGTTAATACACACAAAGTACATATACATGCAAAGGGTATATCGTATCTTAATATAAATCAGGAATCAAGTCCATTCACCAAACTTCAAATTGATGTTTACTGTTTTTGTGACAATGTAAAGAACCGATAGTGGGTAAATTAGACACCATTAGCATATTATTATTTAATGTGTTTATCACTGGATTTTTTGCCTTCTTTAATCTGGTTAATTTTTTTTTTAAGGTTTTTTTGCCTGACTGTGTCAGGTCTTAGTTGTGGCACGTGGGCTCTTCATTGCAGCACATGGGCTTCTCTCTAGTTGTGGTGGGCTCCAAAGTGTGTGGGGTCTGTAGTTTGCCTCACGCAGGCTCTCTAGTTGAGGCACACAGGCTCAGTAGTTGAGGCGCGCAGGCTTAGTTGCCCTGTGGCATGTGGGATCTTAGTTCCCTGACCAGGGATCAAACCTGCGTCCCCTGCATTGGAAGGCGGATTCTTAACCACTGGACCACCAGAGAAGTCCCTGGTTAATATATTTAGATTAGTTTTTGTTTGTTTATCTGAAGGCTCTGTTTATAGTATTTTATGACACTGTTGTGAAATTCAGCTATATCAAAAAACAAGTTCGGAAAGTTAAAAAAAAAAAAAAAGTAGGTCTGGCACCTAGCAAGAGCTATATAACTGTTATCTATTATTATTGTTACTAGTATTATTGACCAAGATTTCTAACAGCTCAGCAGAGAAGCACACCAAGGAGAGTAAGGCTTGGCCCAGACTGAAACTTCACACATCACCTATGAAAGATCAAAGTGCAGAAAACTGAGGAGCCTCTGTAACCAGTTGGTCCAACCAGGGCCATGATTAGGGTGAGGCAAGCGAGGCACTTTCCTTGGCGCAAAATTTAAGGGGAGAGGGCACCAAGGAAACTCAGGACTCGGGATACATAATATTCGAATGCAATCGTTTACTAAATCCAAATCAATGCCCCAAACCCACAATGCACAAAATTTCGAAATGACAAAGACAGGAGGGGTATTGCTGGTTTCTGCCGCCTCAGGTTTCATGTGGTTCGTTCGTAAAGACACGGGTACTGATGCTGCCCCGGTAGCCTCGACCCAGACCCACGCCGCGACCAGCTCTCCGTCCAGGGCGAAGCGATTCCGACCGCCAAAAGGACGGCGTTGTGCCGGGACTGGCGGTGATGGCGTCGGCCTTCGTGCAGCGGAACCCCGAAGGCGGGAACTGGGCCGCGCGAGGCCTGCCCGGAGCTCCCAGGCTGCCCCGGGGCTGTTCCCAGGGTTCCCCGCGGCCGCGCCCCTGGAGCCCCACGGAAGCCATTGCCGCTTGCCGGAAGCCCGCGGCGCTCGCCCGCCCGGGCGCGCCCCCATGGGCATTCCGTGGTATGGCTTCGCCTGGGCTGCGCATGTCTTCACCGCCTGTAGTGCCCTGGACGTCCTGGTGATAGTTTTGTACGGTGTTGGTCCTGGGCATCGCGCTGTGGGTACGTGGGGCCCGGGGGCTGGGGGGGTAGGCCTGGACACGAGATGGGTTCGATCCTCACCTGCCTGTCACCTGATCCCCACCTCACATCCCTCTCGTTCCCGCCCCTGCACAGCCCTCAGCCGGGACCTCTCCACCCTCCCTGCGCCACCTGTTCCCTACCGAGAGTAAGGGCGCATCCAAGCCCATCTTCCCTCCCCACCCCACAAATAAACAAGCCAGGTGCCCACCGCCTGGAACCCAAGCCGTGTGTAATATGGGGTCGTTCTGATCGATCGTCGTGATGGTGGTGGCAGTAGTGACAATTACCCATCCTTAGGCGCTAAAGTGCCTGGTCTGTGCTGAGTGCTTTAAGTGTGTCACATTCTCACAACCAGGCTGTGGATTACAGATGAGGAAACAGGTTCAGAGAGGTCAAGTAACCACAAGGGAATGATGGAGTGCAGATTCGAACCTAGAGCTGCCTGATCTGACGCATGAGCGTAACCACTGCCCAGCAAACAAGACCTCAAAGGTCACATGCAATTTAGGGCCCTAAGTGTTCACTTTGAATTTGAATTGGGCGCTTATATATTCTACTCTAGTATAAGGTTCTCTTAGTAGGGTGGCGACTGGATCTCCTTTACTACCATCTGCCCGCTAGCACTTAACCTGTAGGCACTCACAAAGGTGTCTCGTAACTATACTCCCCAGGGCCAGGCAGTGAAAAGTCCGAGGGCAGGTAAAAAGACTTTGGCCTGTGTCATGGTATCGCCCCTCGGCTAAGCTGTTAACCATCAGAAGCCTCTCCTCGGCCTGCTTCATAAGCAGGAGTATCTGGTGACAGCGCCACCATTCGCTAGCTAGTGGGAGAGTTCATTGCAGGCTGCCCCCACCCAGCTGAGGCTTTCATGCCCATGTGACCTTTACTTCGGGGCGCTTCACCAGGTCACAAGCAGGATCTTACTGTGCAGAATCTGGTCCTTCAAAGCAAGATCACTGGACAGTCTTTTGAGTGCTTACCATGCTGTGAGTGGGCAGATAGAGTAATGAGAATATGGTCTCCATCCTCTTAAGAGAATTTCGTATCTCTCCCAACTGAAAAGAAGTCGGAGGTATTGATATTTATCCAGATCATTCAAACAAACAATTTTTTTCAAATTGGTCTCAGTTATGAGAAACATCCTTCTAGGTGGCCCAGGCCGGGCTCTGAGTAGTGGGCACTTTGGGATCCTTCCCCCAGCTGCTCTCACTGAATTAGGAAGCCCCCACCCAACCTTCTTCCGGGTCTAGTTGGAGCCTAGGTGTGGCCAAGGTCTGAGGACCCTTAAGCCATCCGGCCGCTTCCAAAGGAAACCTACTGTTCCTTCTGTTCTTCTAGGAGCCATAAAACATGTGCTGTTATCCAGAATGCTTTGATCTTTTTCCTTCTTTGTATTGTTATTTTTCCTTTGGTCCTTTTTAAAACTCGTATATTGTTTTTAGTCACGTGCTCACTGTAAGAACTGAGGAGATGCATAACTGTCTAGAGGAGTTATGGTTCCTCCCTCAGCCATTCCCATCCCTCTGAGGTACCCAGGGCCTGTGTGTCCCTCCTCCCTTCCCAGTGCTTACACAGACACATAAGTAAAGGTTTTGCGTTTTTGTCTTTACAAAAAATGTGATCGTATGATACACATTACCCTGCAGTTTGCGTTTTTCCGTTACTACATGATGTGGAGTCCTTCAGGTCTATAGATAGAGATCTAGCTCATGGTTTTTTGTTTTAAATAAATAAATTTATTTATTTATTTGTTTATTTTTGGCTGCCTTGGGTCCTCATTGCTGCACCTGGGCTTTTTTCTAGTTGTGGCGAGCAGGGGCTACTCTTTGTTGCAGTGCACAGGCTTCTCATTTCAGTGGCTTCTCGTTGCAGAACACAGGCTCTAGGCATGTGGGCTTCAGTAGTTGTGGCACACGGGCTCAGTAGTTGTGGCTTGCGGGCTCTGGAGCTCAGGGTCAGTAGTTGTGGTGCACGGGCTTAGTTGCTCCGCAGCATGTGGAATCTTCCTGGACCGGGTCTCAAACCCATGTCCCCTGCATTGGCAGACGGATTCTTAACCACTGCACCACCAGGGAAGTCCTAGCTCATGTTTTTATTAGATACACAATAGTCAAACACCTGTGTGATTCAGCTCTTCCCTACTCACTGACACTTAGATTGCTGCCAGGTTGTTGTTTTTTAATAAGATTTTTAAAAATATATTTATTTATTTGTTTGTTTATTTTTGGCTGCATTGGGTCTTTGTTGCTGCTGTTGTTTTTAATGTGTTGGTGCTTTTAAGCTGTGTAGCATGGATTCCCGAAATTGGAATTTCTGGGTTGGAAGGGTGTGTTTACTTGAAATTTTAGTAGATATCACTAAATGGCAATCCCCAAAGCTTGTTGAGATTTACATTTCTCACAAGCAGCATATGAGCACATTCTTTCCCCAGGCCTTCACCAGCCTGGTTTGTTACTACTAATTTAATTTTTGGGGGGGGGGGTCCCAGGGTGATGAGTGAGTAGTGGTATGTTACTGCAGCTTTGATTTGCGCTTTCCAGACTCAGCCTACTATGAGATTGACCATATTCTTGTGAGCCTGCTGTCCTTTGATCTTCCTCTTCTGTTGAATAGCCAGTTTATGTGCCCATTTCTGAATTGAGTTGTTCGACTTTGCTTTTATCACCTTGTCTGTCATTTGAGTTGCCAATATGTTTTTCCTAAACTCTCATTTTCTAGAGCAGTTGTTCTCAACCTCAGCACTACTGACATTTGGGACCAGATAATTCCTTGTTGTGGGAGGTCTGTCCTGTGTATTATAGGATGCTTAGAAGTATCCCCAAGCCCTGCCCCTTCACAGCCAAAACTGCCTCCAGACATTGCCACATGTCCCTTGGAGGAGTGGGGCAAAAATCACCCCTGGTCGAGAACCACTGGTCTAGACTCTGTTACTGTTGTCTCTCTGTCATCTGATTTGTTTTCACTTTGAAGAAGTCTACTGTCTCTCTTTTCCTTTGCATCTAGATTTCCTGGCTTGCTTAGGAAAGTTTTTACCCACTCCAACATTGTACAAATACTATTCTAAAATTTTTTCTAATATTTTATAGGTTTTAAAATATATTTAGGGAATTCCCTCATAGTCCAGTGGTTAGGACTCCGCGCTTTCACTGCTGAGGGCCCCGGTTCAATCCCTGGTCAGGGAACTAAGATCCTGCAAGCTAAAAAGAAATTTAAATGTCCAGAACATCTGGGATTTCCTTTTGCATATAATGTGATAAAGGAGTCTAGCTTTATTTTCTTTTGTTTCTTAAGCAAACCACCCTTTTCTCACTGAACAGAATTGCCCACGTTTGCACAGATGGGACTCCTGAAATCCTTCATCAGCTTCTGACCGCTGAGCCCCCACAAGGAAATCTTGTTCTTTGTTGCTGGTGCCTTGGCTCCTGCAGGATGTTAAAGGGGAAAAAACCTTACACTTTTGTTTGTTTGTCTTCTCTGTTATCAGTCTCAGCCCCAAGATCTTTGAGAAAGTGGTGGATGCACCTTCTGCCCCAGCAGCCTGGCTGCTGTGGTTGGTGGATTATTCCAGAAAGAGCAGGGAGGAAGGAGGAAGCAGGGACATGTGCATAACCACCCTCTTCCCAGGACCTCCTCTCTTCCTGTCTGGTTCTTTCTTTAATGGGAAGACAGAGTGATTTTATTCATCTTAGAACATTTTGTAAATTCCTTTTAAAAGTTTTAATGCACCTCTCCCTACATACCGCTGATACCTTCCTTAAGAAAGATCAGCTCTGAACATAATGGGCTCTTGATAAATATTTAGTTAATGGATGAAATGAGACTAACTTAATGTGTCTGATTTAGAGTTGTTCTTTGGTTTAAAGGTTTATGATGTGAAAGGACTCCATTAAAAGGCAGATACCCCAGATGGTGGTAATAAGTTCACTTCTCCCACAGAAACACTTTTTTGTCAACCAGTGGTCATCCGTGGGTCCTGCTAGTCCTAGGCAATCCAGGAAATCCCCAGGAATATCTTTTGACCGTACTGGAGTCTGGGAATCAGAGCTGGGGACCTGAGGAGAGAGCCCTTGGGTGCGTTGGGAGGACATCATAGTCTTGGCAACGTGACTGCTCTCCTGGAAAAAGCTAGGCTGGTGTTCAGCTTTGCCATTCCCAGTCAATTGATATATTCGCTGAACCACTCATCTCCAAGTCTCTGCTGGGAGCCATGCACTGGTTAACTATTTGGGGAAAAAATAAAGCAATATTATTTTTACACTAGTGTAGAGAAATGGACAGGCCCATGTGATCTCATAGCTGGGAGAGACCGTGGGCCCTCCTCTAACTCAGCAGGTAGAGACCTCTGTTCCTAAAAAGAATGAAGGGGAAATGGGATCTCTGCAAAGGACATTTACCCATAAGTGAAGGTCATCTGTTTGTGAGACCTGTGTCTTTGAAGCAGTTTGGTTTCTTGGATTCCCCCCCAACACCACCCGTTTTTTTAAGGCTGTATTGTCAAGCAGTCGTGGGACAGTAGAAGACTTCTTCCTGGCTGGCTGAAATCTAGCATGGTGGCAGGTGAGTGTGCCTTGCATGTGCAGTCCAGTTTGGGGGCTGCGTGTGGATTCATTTATTACTTTAATTTGAATGTCTTTTACCCCCAAATAATTTGAAGTTGCTAAATCAGGAAAGTCATTTCATTAGTACTTCCCTTAACTCTTCCATTCAGCTCAGTGTAGTTCAGTAACCATTACTAGGTGCCTGGTAGTACAAGGTATTGCTCTAGATTCTGGGACACAGATAGAACATAGTGAGTCCTGCCCTCTGGAAGCACACAGTGTAGAGTGGGAGTCGGATGTGACTTCTTTTTTTTGGTTTTTTGGTTTTATTTATTTATTTATTTTTATTCAGCAGGTTCTTATTTATCTATTTTATACATGTTGGTGTATAATATGTCAATCCCAATCTCCCAATTCATCCCACCACCACCACCCTTCCCCCGCTCTCCCTCCTTGGTGTCCATACGTTTGTTCTCTACATCTGTGTCTCTATTTCTGCCTTGCAAACCAGTTCATCTGTACCATTTTTCTAGATTCCACATATATGCGTTAATATACAATATTTGTTTTTCTCTTTCTGACTTACTTCACTCTGTATGACAGTCTCTAGGTCCATCCACGTCTCTACAAATGACCCTTTTTATGGCTGAGTTCCATTGTATATATGTACCACATCTTCTTTATCCAGTCATCTGTCGATGGGCATTTAGGTTGCTTCCATGACCTGGCTACTGTAAATAGTGCTGCAATGAACATTGGGGTGCATGTGTCTTTTTGAATTATGGTTTTCTCTGGGTATATGCCCAGTAGTGGGATTGCTGGGTCATATGGTAATTCTATTTTTAGTTTTTTTAAGGAACCTTCATACTGTTCTCCATAGTGGCTGTATCAATTTACATTCCCACCAACAATGCAAGAGGGTTTCCTTTTCTCCACACCCTCTCCAGAATTTGTTGTTCGTAGATTTTCTGATGATGCCCATTCTAACCAGTGTGAGGTGATATCTCATTGTAGTTTTGATTTGCACTTCTCTAATAATTAGTGATGTTGAGCAGCTTTTCATTTGCCTCTTGGCCATCTGTATGTCTTCTTTGGAGAAATGTCTATTTAGGTCTTCTGCCCATTTTTTGATTGGGTTGTTTTGCTTTAATATTGAGTTGCATGAGCTGTTTATATATTTTGGAGATTAATCTTTTGTTGATTCATTTGCAAATATTTTCTCCCATTCTGAGAGTTGTCTTTTTGTCTTGTTTATAGTTTCCTTTGCTGTGCAAAAGCCTTTAAGTTTCATTAGGTCCCATTAGCTTATTTTTGTTTTTATTTCCATTACTCTAGGAGGTGGGTCAAAAAAGATCTTGCTGTGATTTATGTCAAAGAGTGTTCTTCCTATGTTTTCCTCTGTTTTATAGTGTCCGGTCTTACTTTTAGGTCTTTAATCCATTTTGAGTTTATTTTTGTGCATGGTGTTAGTGTTCTAATTTCATTCTTTTACATGTAGCTGTCCAGTTTTCCCAGCACCACTTATTGAAGAGACTTTTCTTTTCTCCATTGTATATCCTTGCCTCCTTTGTCATAGATTAGTTGACCATAGGTGCATGGGTTTATCTCTGGGCTTTCTATCCTGTTCCATTGATCTATATTTCTGTTTTTGTGCTGGTACCATATTGTCTTGATTACTGTAGCTTTGTAGTATAGTCTGAAGTCAGAGAGTCTGATTCCTCCAGCTCCATTTTTTCCCCTCAAGATTGCTTTGGCTATTCAGGGTCTTTTGTGTCTCCATACAAATTTTAAGATTTTTTTGTTCTAGTTTTGTAAAAAATGCCGTTGGTAATTTGATAGGGATTGCATTGAATCTGTAGACTGCTTTGGGTAGTATAGTCATTTTCACAGTATTGATTCTTCCAATCTACAAACATGGTATATCTCTCCATCTGCTTGTGTCATCTTTAATTTCTTTCATCAGTGACTTATAGTTTTCTGAGTACAGGTCTTTTACCTCCTTAGGTAGGTTTATTCCTAGGTATTTTATTCTTTTTGTTGCAATGGTGAATGGGATTGTTTCCTTAATTTCTCTTTCTGAGCTTTCTTCGTTGTGTATAGGAATGCATTAATTTTGTGTCCTGCAACTTTACCAGATTCATCGATTAGCTCTAGTAGTTTTCTAGTGGCATCTTTAGGATTTTCTATGTATAATATCATGTCATCAGCAAACAGTGACAGTTTTATTTCTTCTTTTCCAATTTGGATTCCTTTTATTTCTTTTTCTTCTCTGATTGCCATGGCTAGGACTTCCAAAACTATTTTGAATAATAGTGGTGAGAGTGGACATCCTTGTCTTGTTCCTGATCTTAGAGGAAATGCTTTCAGTTTTTCACCATTGAGAATGATGTTTGCTGTGGGTTTGTCGTATATGACCTTTATTATGTTGAGGTAGGTTCCCTCTGTACCCACATTTTGGAGAGGTTTTATCATAAATCAGTGTTGAATTTTGTCAAAAGCTTTTTCTGCATCTATTGAGAATGATCATATGGTTTTTATTCTTCAGTTTGTTAATATGGTGTATCACATTGATTGATTTGCATATATTGAAGAATCCTTGCATCCCTGAGATAAATCCTACTTGATCATGGTGTATGATCCTTTTAATGTGTTGTTGGATTCTGTTTGCTAGTATTTTGTTGAGGATTTTTACATCTATATTCATCAGTGATATTGGTCTGTAATTTTCTTTTTCTTTGTAGTATCTCTGTCTGGTTTTGGTATCAGGGTGATCGTGGCCTTGTAGAATGAGTTTGGGAGTGTTCCTTCTTCTGCAATTTTTTGGAAGAGTTTGAGAAGGATGGGTGTTAGCTCTTCTCTAAATGTTTGATAGAATTCACCTGTGAAGCCATCTGGTCCTGGACTTTTGTTTATTGGAAGATTTTTAATCACAGTTTCAATTTCATTTCTTGTGATTGGTCTGTTCATATTTTCTATGTCATCCTGGTTCAGTCTTGGAAGGTTATACCTTTCTAAGAATTTGTCCATTTCTTCCAGGTTGTCCATTTTATTGGCATAGAGTTGCTTGTCATAGTCTCTTATGATGCTTTGTATTTCTGCAATGTCCATTGTAACTTCTCCTTTTTCATTTCTAATTTTATTGATTTGAGTCCTCTCCCTCTTTTTCTTGATGAGTCCTGCTAAAGGTTTATCAATTTTGTTTATCTTCTCAAAGAACCAGCTTGTAGTTTTATTGATCTTTGCTGTTGTTTTCTTTGTTTCTATTTCATTTATTTCTGCTCTGATCTTTATGATTTCTTTCCTTCTACTATCTTTGGGTTTTGTTTGTTTTTCTTTCTCTAGTTCCTTTAGGTGTAAGGTTAGATTGTTTATTTGAGATTTTCCTTGTTTCTTGAGGTAGGATTGTATTTGATATAAACTTCCCTCTTAGAACTGCTTTTGCTGCATTCCATAGGTTTTGGATTGTCGTGTTTTCGTTGTCATTTGTCTCTAGGTATTTTTTGATTTCCTCTTTGATTTCTTCAGTGATCTCTTGCTTATTTAGTAACATATTGTTTAGCCTCCATGTGTTTGTGTTTTTTATGTTTTTTTCCCTGTAATTGATTTCTAATCTCATAGCGTTGTGGTCAGAAAAGATGCTTGATATGACTTCAGTTTTCTTAAGTTTACTGAGGCTTGATTTGTGACCCAAGATGTGATCTATCCTGGAGAATGTTCCATGTGCACTTGAGAAGAAAGTGTAATCTGCTGTTTGGGGATGGAATGTCCTATAAATATCAATTAAATCTATCTGGTCTATTGTGTCATTTAAAGCTTGTGTTTCCTTATTAATTTTCTGTCTGGATGATCTGTCCATTAGTGTAAGTGAGGTGTTAAAGTCCCCCACTATTATTGTGTTACTGTCAATTTCCTCTTTGATAGCTGTTAGCATTTGCATTTGCCTTATGTATTGAGGTGCTCCTATGTTGGGAGCATATATATTTATAATTGTTATATCATCTTCTTGGATTGATCCCTTGATCATTATGTAATTTCCTTCCTTGTCTCTTGTAACATTCTTTATTTTAAAGTCTATTTTATCTGATATGAGTATTGCTACTCCAGCTTTCTTTTGATTTCCATTTGCATGGAATATCTTTTTCCATCCCCTCACTTACAGTCTGTATGTGTCCCTGGGTCTGAAGTGGGTCTCTTGTAGACAGCATATATATGGGTCTTGTTTTTGTATCCATTCAGCAAGCCTGTGTCTTTTGGTTGGAACATTTAATCCATTCACATTTAAGGTAATTATCAATATATATGTTCCTACTGCCATTTTCTTAATTGTTTGGGGTTTGTTTTTGTAGGTCCTTTTCTTCTCTTTTGTTTCCCACTTAGAGAAGCTCTTTTAGCATTTGTTGTAGAGCTGGTTTGGTGGTGCTGAATTCTCTTAGCTTTTGCTTGTCTGTAAAGCTCTTGATTTCTCCGTCAAATCTGAATGAGATCCTTGCCAGGTAGAGTAATCTTGGTTGTAGTTTCTTCCCTTTCATCACTTTAAATATATCATGCCACTCCCTTCTGACTTGTAGAGTTTCTGCTGAGAAATCAGCTGTTAACCTTATGGGAGTTCCCTTGTATGTAATTTGTTGTTTTTCCCTTGTTGCTTTTAATAATTTTTCTTTGTCTTTAATTCTTGACAATTTGATTACTATGTGTCTTGGTGTGTTTCTCCTTGGGTTTATCCTGCCTGGGACTCTCTGCACTTTCTGGACTTGGGTGGCTATTTCCTTTCCCATGTTAGGGACGTTTTTGACTATAATCTCTTCAAATATTTTCTCAGGTCCTTTCTCTCTCTCTTCTCCTTCTGGGACCCCTCTAATGCAAATGTTATTGCATTTAATGTTGTCCCAGAGGTCTCTTAAGCTGTCTTCATTTCTTTTCTTTCTTTTTTCTTTATTATGTTTTGCAGTAGTGAATTCCACCATTCTGTCTTCCAGGTCACTTATCCATTCTTCTGCCTCAGTTATTCTGCTATTGATTCCTTCTAGTGTATTTTTCATTTCATTTATTATATTGTTCATCTCTGTTTGTTTGTTCTTTCATTCTTCTAGTTGTTTGTTCTTTAATTCTTCTAGGTCTTTGAATTGTTTTTTTAATTTAAAAAAATTTTTTTATTTATTTATGGCTACGTTGGGTCTTTGTTGCTGCACATGGGCTTTCTCTAGTTGCAGCAAACGGAGGCTACTCTTCATCGCAGTGCTCGGGCTTCTCATCATGGTGGCTTCTCTTGTTGCAGAGCATGCGCTCTAGGCATGCGGGCTTCAGTAGTTGTGGCTCGCGGGCTCTAGAGCACAGGCTCAGTAGTTGTGGCACACAGGGTTAGTTGTTCCGCGGCACGTGGGATCTTCCCAGACCAGGGACTGAACCTGTTTCCCCTGCATTGGCAGGCAGATTCTTATCCACTGCACCACCAGGGAAACCCTCTTCTAGGTCTTTGTTAAACATTTCTTGCATCTTCTCGATCTTTGCCTCCATTATTTTTCCGGGGTCCTGGATCATCTTTACTATCATTATTCTGAATTATTTTTCTGGAAGGTTGCCTATCTCCACTTCACTTAATTGTTTTTCTGGGGTTTTATCTTGTTCCTTCATCTGGTACATCATCCCCTGCCATTTCATTTTGTCTATCTTTCTGTGAATGTGTTTTTTGTTCCACAGGCTACAGGATTTTAGTTCATCTTGCTTCTGCTGTCTGCCCTCTGGTGGATGAGGTTATCTAAGAGGCTTGTGCAAGCTTCCTGATGGGAGGGACTGGTGGTGGGTAGAGCTGGGTGTTGCTCTGGTGGGCAGAGCTCAGTAAAACTTTAATCTGCTTGTCTGCTGATGGGTGGGGCTGAGTTCCCTCCCTGGTGGTTGTTTGGCCTGTGGCAACCCAGCACTGGAGGCTACAGGCTCTTTGGTGGGGCCAATGGCGGACTCCAAGAGGGCTCATGCCAAGGAGGACTTCCCAGAACTTCTGCTGCCAGTGTCCTTGTCCCCACGGTGAGCCACAGCCATCCCCCGCCTCTGCAGGAGACCCTCCAACACTAGCAGGTAGGTCTGGTTCAGTCTTCTGTGGGGTCACTGCTCCTTCCCCCTGGGTCCTGATGCGCACACTACTTTGTGTGTGTCCTCCAAGAGTGGAGTCTCTGTTTCCCTCAGTCCTGTCAAAGTTCTGCAATCAAATCCTGCTAGACTTCAAAGTCTGATTCTCTGGGAATTCCTCTTCCCGTTGCCAGACCCCTAGGTTGGGAAGCCTGACGTGGGGCTCAGAACCTTCACTCCAGTGGGCGGGCTTCTATGGTATAATTGTTCTCCAGTTTGTGAGTCACCCACCCAGCGGTTATGGGATTTGATTTTATCATGATTTCACCCCTCCTACGGCCTCATTGCAGCTTCTCCTTTGTCTTTGGACGTGGGGTATCTTTTTTGGTGAGTTCCCGTGTCTTCCTGTCGATGATCGTTTAGCAGTTAGTTGTGATTCCAGTGCTCTTGCAAGAGGGAGTGAGCGCAAGTCCTTCTACTCCTCCATCTTGAACCAATCCTGGATGTGACTTCTTTTTACGCTATTAGAATTATTGCTTAGTGAACAAACTGTATTATGGTATTGATAAAGAAAATGGAAATAAAAGTAATTTTGCCACTTCAACTTTCTTTCTTTTATACTTTTATTCAGTCAGCAGATATCCGATGGGTATGAATTGCTCTTGTCTGGGCCCTCCATGTGGCTTATTCATGTGGTCGGTGCTCAGGCCTCCTCTTACCTAGCTTGGCGGTGGTGAAACTGAAATTCAGTCCTCCCTCCCACCCCACGTTGCCGCCTGGCTCTCCTCCATTCCTGCTGCTTCACCAGCCACTCGTTCGAGGTCCCCCTGGCTGGTTCTTTCCCATCTCCCTGGCTGCTGAATGCTGGACCTCCCCAGGGCCAGACCCTGGTGTCTCCTTTCCAGTTACACTCACACGCCTGGCGACATGGCATTAAAGACAACTTGCTAGAATGGTAGCAAGTCCCAGCTCTCTCCCTCAACTCCAGTCTTGTGCATCCCGATGCCCGTTTGACACCTGACTAGAAAGGTCTGTCAGGTCTTGCACATGGAACATGCATTCTGCACATCTTCTACTCCTGCCGTCTTCCCTGTCCCTGAACGGCAACTCCATCCTTCTAGTTGCTCAGGTTGACACCCGTGGAGTAGTGTTAGACTCTATTCTCTCTCACCCCAACTTCCAATCCATCACGAAGTCCTGGGACTCGATTTAAAAAACAGATTTGAAATCCAACCCCTTCGCATCAGTGCCTCCAGGCCCATGCTGCCGTCACCCTCACCTGGATTGATTGTAGTAGCCTCGGTGCCCTCCTTCCACTTGTGCTCCTCCACGTCCAACCTCAACAAAGCAGCTGAAGGGTCAGACCATGTCACCTGACTGCTTAAAACCCTCTGGGGGCTCTCATGTCACCCAGAATGAAGGCCCAGCCTGTGTTAGGCCACAGATGATCTGCACCTCCTTACCTCTGTGACCTTGAACAATTTAGCCGTGCTTCTGCCTCAGTGCCATTGCCCCTGCTGCTTCCTCTGCCTGGAGGCTCTCTGCTCTCACAGGTACCCTTGGCTTGCCCCTCACACCTCCTCAGAGAAAGTTGGCCCTGCCCACTGTACTGCACAGCACTTCCTGCTTGCCTTCTTTCTTTTTTTTTTTTTTCAATTGGAGTATAGTTGTTTTACAATGTTGTGTTAGTATCTACTGTACAGCGAGGTGAAGTAGAGTTCCCTGTGCTATACAGCAGGTTCTCATTAGTTATCTATTTTATACATATTAGTGTATATTTGTCAATCCCAATCTCCCAGTTCATCCCACCCCCCCTTTCCCCCCTTGGTGCCCGTACATTTGTTCTCTACATCTGTGTCTCTATTTCTGCCTTGCAAACCGGTTCATCTGTACCATTTTTCCAGATTCCACATTTATGTGTTAATATATGATATTTTGTTTTTCTCTTTCTGACTTCACTCTGTATGACAGTCTCTAGGTCCATCCACGTCTCTACAAATGGCCCAATTTTGTTTCTTTTTATGGCTGAGTAACATTCCATTATATATATGTACCACACCTTTTTTATCCATTCGTCTGTTGATGGAGATTTAGGTTGCTTCCGTGCCTGTCTGTTTTCTAACCTTTCTTCTTCTCTGTAGGACTTTACTATTTATCACTGTCTATTGTGCTATAAAATAATCCCCTAATTTATCTTGTTCATCCTCTTCTTCCTAAGAGAATGTTAGCTTCATGAGGGCAGGGATTTGTCTGTTTTACTCACTGATGTATTCCTAGTATGTACAACACTGACACATAGTTGGCAGTGGACATTTATTAATAGTTACTGAATTAATGAAGGTACATTTAATGTACTAATGTCTTCCTAGGTCTATATAAACATAGGTAGGTAGATAGAGATATTTTATATTTATACACAGTTGTATAGTGTTATATCATATGGACATTCCACCGTTTATGTAACATATTATTTGGCAATTTAGATTGTGTATAGTTTTTCATTATTATGATAAAGGTAGCAAACATTCCTAATAGTAAAAATAACTGCTTGAGTAATTATTACGTGCCTCTTCCAAGATTTTTTTTGCCTTATATTTGTTGGTGCTACAGTGTTTGGGTGCCTGTATGTTCCCAGTTATGTCTTACTAGTGCATTTTATGTTTCATGGTTTAAAAACAAAACAAAAGAACCTCTGTCATATTTAATGCTTTTGGTATTGAATCCTACTTTATCTTATGTTAATATCGTCAATGCTGTGTTTTTTGTTTGTTTTTATCTAAAAGGCTTTGTTATTTTTAGTCTCTCTTAATAATTTGGTTTTAAGTGTATCTTGTGTCAAATATAGCACAGTATTTGGATTTGGATTTGGAACGGAGTGGCTATCTCTACTCAATTAAAATTGGTTTAGGAGGGATTTTGTTCATTTTAAATGCCTCTGGGATTTTTTATTTTGAAAGTAACATATGCTGGTTGTAAAAAAAAAAAAAAAAGTTACAATCCAAGTATGGAACTTGAAATTTTCTTACCATTCTATTTCTATAGCCATGATTCCAGTCCCCAGAAGTATTTTTATATATATACTACCAGAATCACTCCCATCTATATATAAACATACATGTGCATAAGTGTAATATGCCCACACAAAATTTTAATGAGATTATATTATCAATATTGTTTACATTATTTTTTATCATTTAATAGAGTTCCTTTATTCTTTCTGTATGCTACATTGTATTTCATCATATTCATGTACCTTAGTATTTTAACCATTCTCTTATAATCAGTTAGATTGTTAATATTTTTAAATTACTTCAAACAGTGATGAAATTACACTCCTGCTAATATTTCTGCAGTTGCAAATAAGTCAGTGGAGCGTGTGGAGGGTGGCAACATAAGAATGCAGTAATACTTTTTTCCCTTCATCCCTTTTTACTTGGCTTCTAATTTATGGTTAGGGTTTGTATAGAAAAAATATGAATGGGAATTCTGCCCAGGGTATAATCCCTTTTGAGGAAATGTATTGATAAAACTCAGGTTGGGTTTATATTTGTGAGAATTAGTTTTTGAAGTTGGACTAAAAGTTCTGATCTGTAATTGTCTTTTGATTTTCAGATAGGTGCTTTTCTTTTTGCCTCGGATATTGGCACTGGGCACTTTATGGGCCTGGCTGGAAAGGGGGTGTCTTCAGGGATTGCTGTTGGGGCCTTCGAGTGGAATGTAAGTAGTGCCTTCTGTAGCAGCTAACCTCCACCTTTATCATTGTCCAAATGAAACATAAAAGCTTGCTTTCAACCCTGAGTAAATATTAAAGACTCCTTGAGAAGTCATGGAAGAAGGGAACCAGGTCTATGATTTCTCAACAAGATTGTGCTAGTTTTCATTCCTCTTAGTAAAGTAATGAAGAGATAGAGAATGTTTACATTCCAAGGACCATAGGAATACAGTTAGGAGACTAGTCAGGTAGGGAAAAGATCATATTAACACTTAAATATATATGTACATAAACATATACATACATGCATGCACGTATATGTGTGTGTGTACATAGACATACAGATATATTTGTATATATGTGTGTGTATTTATCGGTATGTACACATTTGCAGTATGCAGTTGACCCTTGAAAAACATGCATTTAAACCATGCACATCCGGTTACACGCAGATTTTTTTCAATAAATATAGTACTTTTATTTTCATTTCACAGATCTTTAAATTGACTAAGTGTGGGGAAAAGTTTGTGTTCAATTAGAGATCACAATATGTGGAATCAAAAGAACTAGGGTTTGAGTCCTGATTCTATCCAGATTGTTTCAGCTTCCTGCCCTTGGATGAGTCATTTATCAATTCCTTTGTTTTTGAGACAGATTTAGCTTGACTACCTGGGAGTTGGCACCCCTAACCCCCACATTGTTCACGGGTCAACTGTATACTGAGAATAGGTTCAGCTGGGTTCTTTGAGATATTCAGCTGGTTACTACAAAACTCCTAACTGATCGCCTATGAATACCAGGTTTCAACTATAAAACTTATAAAATGGATTATTTATCTAATCTGTGGAATATATTTGTTATAGGACATAGAATTTGTTCACCTAAATTAATATAAGTGAATTTATGTGTCTTGGGTTAATTAACCTATCTCTATATAAATCACCTGGCCCTTTTTTTTTTTTTTTTTTGATAAATCAGAAAGCTCCCTACTTTCTGGGTCTCATCTTTTCCTCTGGTAGACTACAGAAATAAACAATACTTCTAACAAAGTTAATTCCAGACCTGATAAGGCACCCTGGTCTGTACCACCATTTAGTTCTCAGAATTCGTTCACATCTACTTCATATATTCAACTTACCCCTTCTTTGTAAAGAAAGCCAGAGACAAATGCATTACTTAATTTCAATAGCTTGTGTAAATTTTGGTGTAGTTTCTCTATTATTTCTCTGAATGGTTTCTGATTTTTTCTTTTACTATCTTTTTTGTTTAATTATAAGCCACCTTCGTTTCTATCTGGAAGTAGGCAAACAATAAATTTTAATAAATATCTTGAAAATTGGCTCAGTTAACCCCCCCTAAATTAAGAATGCACCCCTTTATAGGCAAAGATCAAGTGCCTATAAGTTAAGTTTGTTGTACTGGAAGGCTTATGCTTGGGCTGTTATTTGCAAGGTCCCCAGTAATTATGACATTTATTGGGCTCAAAACAGCAACTGAGCTTGCATCTCATTTAAGAGCTTAGCCTAGGTGGGACCCTGATTTAATTGCTCTTCTTTTCTTGGTTTCAGGCTCCATTTATGCTCTGTGTTCTTGGTTGGGTATTTTCTCCCATTTACATTAAGGCTGGGGTGAGTATCCATTAGCGGTTACTCTTTTCTTTACAATATTTTTCCTTACAAATACTGCATATGTACATAAAAACATCCTAGAGGGGGCTTCCCTAGTGGCACAGTGGTTAAGAATCCACCTGCCAATGCAGGGGACGTGGGTTCGAGCCCTGGTCCTGGAGGATTCCACATGCCGCGGAGCAACTGAGCCCATGCGCCACAACTGCTGAGCTTGTGCTATTGAGCCGGCATGCTGCGGCTGCTGAAGGCCACGTGCCTAGAGCCTGTGCTCCGCAACAGGAGGGGCCGCCACAATCAGAAGCCTGCGCACCGCAGCGGAGAGTGGCCCCCGCTCGCCACAGCTAGAGAAAGCCCGTGCGCAACAACCAAGACCCAACGCAGCCAAAAATAAATTAATTAATTAAATTTAATTAAAATTAAAAAAAAAAAATCCTAGAGGACAGGTTAAACTTCTCAGTGTTCTGATCCTTGTACTGATTTCCCTAAATCCTAAGAAATGTCTGAAATAACATCATTCTGACTGGTAAACAGAAGCCAGTAACTGCCTACTGTTTCACTCTGGACCTTACTCAAGAGTTCACTTCTTAAGGCTTTTATAGAAAACATTTTAAAACTTTGTTAAAAAATAAGACCTAAATTAAGAGAACAATTCTGTTAATGACTGGAAGACAACATCCTAAAAATATTAGTTCTCCCTAAATCCAGAAGAAGATGTTTGAGGAACTTGACAAGCTGATTCTAAAATGTATGTAGGAGATAAGGGGACAAAGATGTCAGTGCCTGGCTGAGAGAGAACAAAGAAGAGACTGTCCAGGCCTAGCATCCCCAGGGGTACGTGGCATGATGTCACCAACATGGCAGAATAAGAGTTCTGTCAAAGAACTCCAGTTTAGACTGTCACCCACAGGCGAGAGGGCCTTTGTGGAAGTACAGGAGTCATGCTGTTGGAAAAAAAAAATACCCACGACTGGATGCATTGAAGAGGGTGAGAGGGACAGGTTCACTTTACCCATGTCACCACTCCCCCGAGGTGGCACAGCTCAGTGCCAAGAGAGACCTTCTTAGCCTGAGATTTGTCCCATGGGGGAGAGCGACAGCGTGTAAGTGCCCAGCTACTCTAGCTGCGCAGACTGCTGCCAAAAACACCTACTTCTTTCTCACTCCATCTAGAATATTCAGGTGTGCTGTATGACCGGGGGTGGGGAGTGGCTGGGAGAGCAGCACTCAGGGCTCTCAGATGGCATCAAAGGAACACAAATCCTACTAACCCCCTTGCAAACTCTATCAGGAAGCCTGCCTCTTCACTTGCAGATCTCCCCAGCTGGCCCTCAGACACCCCAACATTCTTCACGCCTCACCCACATATGCCTGCACCTTATGGCCAGCTCCCTTAGCTTACCTCCAATTGTGGCAGTGTTGATTCCTGGCATAAAGCTAGTGAGCACACGTAGAAAGCCAGCCTGACCCTGTGGGATTGGGAAAGCACACAGACGAGCATTCAGCACCACCCTCAGTAAGGCAAGCAAACTGGAGGCTGTCAGCACTCAGCCTGGCTTTGTAGGATCAAGGAAGACATGTGAAGCAGGTGTATCCAAGGAAAGGTCTGAAAAAGCCTCAGAATCCCTAGCAGGACTGATGGAACGTATTTCTCTCCAAAAACCAGTCAGTAAAAAATGGAGGCGGTGACTGCTTCCTCAAATGCAGAAACAGCAACACAAGACTTCAAGGAACTTGAAAAATCGAGGAAACATGACACCACCAAAGGAACACAATAATTTTCCAGTAACCAACTCCAAAGATTTGCCTGATAAAAAGTTCAAGACAGGGGCTTCCCTGGTGGCGCAGTGGTTGAGAGTCCGCCTGCCGATGCAGGGGACACGGGTTTGTGCCCCGGTCCGGGAGGATCCCGCATGCCACGGAGCGGCTGGGCCCATGAGCCATGGCCGCTGAACCTGCGCATCCGGAGCCTGTGCTCCGCAACGGGAGAGGCCACAACAGTGAGAGGCCCACATACCGCAAAAAAAAAAAAAAAAAAAAAAGTTCAAGACAGTTGTTTGAAGGAAGCTCAGTGAGCTACAAGAAAACACAGAAGGACAGCTCAGCGAAATAAGGAAAACAATATGTGAAAGAAATGAGAGGTTTAACAGAGAGATAGGAATCCTAACCATACAAATTCTGGAGCTGAAGATTACAATGAATGAAATGGAACATGCAACTGGGACATCAACATCAGGCTTGGCAAAGCAGAAGAAAGATTCTGTGAACTCAATGATAGGTCATTTGAAATTACGCAGTCAGAGGAGAACAAAGGAAAAAGAGTGAAGAAAGCCTATGTGAGCTATGGGACACCATTAAAAGAAACAATCTACACATTACTGGCATCCCAGAAGAAGAGAGGGAGAAGCAGGCAGAAAGCTTATTTAAAATGGAGAACTTCCCAAATCTGAGGAGAGATTTGGATATCCAAGATGACAAAGCTCATCGGTTCCCCCCCGTTTTAACCCCAAACTATCTTCTCCAAGACACATTATAATAAAACTGTCTGAAATCAAAGACAGAGACGAAATTTTAAAAGCAGGAAAAGAAAAAAAATTCCTCACATACAAGGGAACCCCCATAAGGCTATCAGTGGATTTCTCAGCAGAAGGCTTGCAGGACAGGAGACAGTGAGATGATGTATTCAAAGTGATAAAATAAAAAGACTGCCAACCAAGAATACTTCATCTGGCAGAGTTGGTCTTCAGAAATGAAAGAGAAAAAAAGACTTTCTCAGGCAAACCAAAGCTGGGGAAGTTCATCACCACTAGAGCTGCCTTATAAGAAATGTTGGACGGAGTCTTCAAGCTGAAATGAAAGGATGCTAATTAGTAACATGAAAACATAGTAAGTAGATAGTCAAAATGAGACTACTCAAATACAGTAAGATGGTGGTACATTAACCACTTAACTCTAAAGGTTAAAGGACAAAAAAGTATTTTTTAAAAACCATAGCTACAATTATTTGTTAACAGATACATAATATAAAAAGAGGTAAATTGTGATATCAAAAACATTAAATGTCAGGCGGGAAGTAAAAGGGTAGAGTTTTCATATGCATTCAAAGTTATCACCTTGAAATAGACTGTTATATCTATGGAAGCCTCCCGGTAACCACAAAGCAAAAAGCTATGCTAGATACACAAAAGAGAAAGGAGAGAACCAAAGCTTACTACTATGGAAAATCATTCATTCACAAAGGAAGATAGTAAGAGGGGAAGAAAGTAACAGGGAAACTACAAAACAGAAAACAACTACCAAGATGTCATTAGTAAGTCCTTACCTAGCAATAATTACTTTACATGTAAATGAATACTCCAATCAAAAGGCACAGAGTGGATGAATGGATTAAAACTTAGCATGGTGGGACTTCCCTGGTGGTCCACTGGTTAACACTTTGCCTTCCAATGCAGGGAGTAAAGGTTCGATCCCTGGTCGGGGAGCTAAGATCCCACATGCCTCATGGCCTGAAAACCAAAACATGAAACAGAAGCAATATTGTAACAAATTCAGTAAAATGGTCCACATCAAAAGAGTCTTTAAAACAAGAATTAGCATGGTGACTATCATTAACAATACTGTATTATACACTTAACAGTTGCTAAGAGAGTAAATCTTAAATGTTCTCACCACAAAAAAGTGGCAGTTATGTGGGGTGATGGAGATAGTAACTTAAACTTACTGTGCTAATCATTTTGCAATATATACATGTATCAGATCACATCACATACCTTAAACTTGTATGATGTATGTCATAGCTCAATAAATCTGGAAAAAAGTAAATAAAGTGTATGTAGAAGAGCAAAAGCATAAGAATAGCAAAGATATTCCTATCAAAGAAAAATAAGAAGAACTTATCTGACCAAATAGCATGACTTAGTATAAAGCTGTAGTAATTAAGACAGTTTGGTATTGGCACAAGGATAAACACATTGACACAAGAGAGAGTGAAAAAGCCCAGAAACACTCATATGTATGAACACCTGATTTATGACATAGACGGCATTGCAGATGACTGAGGAAAGGAGGATCAATTGGTTATCATACGAAAAAAATAAAATTAGATCCCTATTCTACACAAAAATAATTTTGGATTGATTAAAGGCTTAAATAGGAAAGGCAAAAATTCATCTAACTTTTATAAGAAAGTAAAAAATATCTTTATATCCTTGAAGTATGGAAGGATTTTAAAATAATATACAAAAATCCCAAATCTCTGGCTAACCACTAAAGTACACAGGCATAGCTGAGAGCCCAGGGAGCCCAGCCAAAAAAAGATCTGTCTTGCAAAGACAGGACTGTTCCTGGAGAGATTTGTGAGTTTGCTGTGCCAGTGACTGAGCACATTCCCCAGCCCGCACAGGGCAGGCAGTGGAAGACAGAAGTCTTGCTGGTTGGAGGTATCAAGGACATAATTGAGGGCTGGCAAAGCAACCCGAAACTTAGGAGGGGAGCTCCAAAAACGAGGGAGCCAAAGAGAGGGTTAGTCCCCAAATCTCAGTATAAATTCTGCCCAAACCCTTGACTGACTGCCAGGCTACTCAAGTGCAAAGAAAACCTTCAGAGGACCAGGCTAAGTCAGCAGCAGCTGGAAGCTGGAAAACCAAGTGGAGACCTCAGCTTCTGCACTGCAGGGTGGGGGTCAGGGTGGCATGGAAGATATGGTAGTCTGAGTCCAGACACATTCAGTCCCTCCTCAAACAAGAGCACTAATCCTCGGAAGAACAAAACGGATTCTAGAGTGCTACATCATATTATCTATGATGGCCAGTCTTCAACCAAGAATTATTAGATATGCAAAGAAATGGGAAAATAAATATGACCCACACTCAGGGAGAAAAAAAGCAATAAGTAGAAGCTGACTCTGAGCAGGCCCAGATGTAGATTTAACAAAACAAAGACTTCAACTTGCTATTATAAATGTATTCCAAAATGTAAAGGAAAATGTGATATTAATGAGTGAACAAATAGGGCCTCTCAACAGAGAAACTGAAACTGTAGAAAAGAACCAAGTCGGGACTTCCCTGGTAGCGCAGTGGTTAAGAATATGCCTGCCAGTGCAGGGGACATGGGTTCGATCCCTGGTCCAGGAAGATCCCACATACCGTAGAGCAACTAAGCCTGTGTGCCAGAACTACTGAGCCTGCACCACGACTACTGAAACCTGTGCGCCTAGAGCCCATGCTCCGCAACAAGAGAAGCCACCGCTATGAGAAGCCTGCCCACCACAGTGAAGAATACCCCCTGCTCATGGCAACTAGAGAAAGCCCGCACACAGCAATGAAGACCCAATGCAGCCAAAAATAAAAAAAAAATTTTTAATAAAAGTAAAAACCAAAAAAAACAAGTCAAAATTCTCAAGTTGAAAAGCATAGTAGCTGAAATGAAGACTTCACACGAGGGGTTCAACAGCACAATTAAGATGGCAAAAGAGAGAATCAGTGAACTTGAAGATAAGAATTACTCAGGATAAAGAACAGAGGAGAAAAAACTGAAGAAAAAGGAACAAAACCTCAGAGACCTGCAGTACAATATCAATCGATCAGACATGTAATTGGAGTCCCAGAAAGAGAAGAGAAAGAGGCAGAAAAAAATTTTTGAAGAAATAATAACTGAAAATATATCCTTTGGTGGAAAATGTTAATTTACAGATTCAAAATGCTTGACAAACACTAAATAGAATAAACACAAAGAAAACTACACATAGGTTTACATCACAGTCAAACTGCTAAAAGCAAAGATAAAGAGAAGATTTTGAAATTGGTAAAAGAAAAGCAACACATTACATGCAGGGAAACAATGATACAGTTAATAGACGACTTCTCATCAGATACAGTGGAGACCAGAAAACATCAGAATGACATAGTTGGATGCTGAATGGAAGAAAAAGCTGTCAACTGATAATTCTATACCCAGCAAAAGTATTCTTTAAAAATGAAGATGAGGGGCTTCCCTGGTGGTGCAGTGGTTGAGAGTCCGCCTGCCAATGCAGGGGACACGGGTTCGTGCCCCAGTCCGGGAAGATCCCACATGCCGCGGAGCAGCTAGACCCGTGAGCCATGGCCGCTGAGCCTGTGCATACGGAACCTGTGTTCTGCAACGGGAGAGGCCACAACAGGGAGAGGCCCGCGTAGCGCAAAAAAAAAAAAAAAAAAAAAAGATGAAATATATATAAATAGGGCTTCCCTGGTGGCGCAGTGGTTGAGAGTCCGCCTGCCAATGCAGGGGACATGGGTTCAAGTCCTGGTCCAGGAAGATCCCACATGCTGCAGAGCAACTAAGCCTGTGCACCACGACTACTGAAGCCCGTGCGCCTAGAGCCCTGTGCTCCACAACGGGAAAGGCCGCCACAATGAGGGGCCTGCACACCGCAACAAAGAGTGGCCCCCGCTCGCTGCAACTAGAGAGAGCCCATGCACAGTAACAAAGACCCAACACAGCCAAAAATAAATTAAATAAATAAATTTAAAAAGAAAAGAAATACATATAGATATTGAATCATTATGTTGTACACCTGAAACCAATGTAAGGTGATAAGTCACTTATACTTCAATTAAAAAAAGAACTTATTGCAAAAAAAATTTTTTTGAAGGTTATTGGGTAGGTAAAAATTTCTTAGGACACAAAAACCACAAACCATAAAGGAAGAAATAGATATATTGGACTTCAAAGTAAAATTTTAAACTTTAACTCTTAGAAGTATATTTTTAAGAAAGTGAAAAGTCAAGCTAGAGACTGGGAAGGAGTATTTGTAGAACATACTGACAGTAAAAGACTTATATCCTGAATATACATATTTTTTAAAACTCTTAAAGCTTAACAGCAAGAAGACATTTCACCAAAGAAAATATACAGATGGCAAATAATCACATGAAAAGATGTTCACTATCACTGACCGTTAGGAAAATGCTACTTAAAATCAGATCCCGTGCACACCCACTAGAATGGCTGAGATTAAAAGGACTGATGCTACCAAGAGCTGGAGAGGTTGTGGAGCCCCTGGGGCCCGTACCTTTCTGGAGGGAACGTTGGAAAACAGGTTGGCAGTTTCTTACCCAGTTACACCTTAGGATCTAGCCGTTCTGTTCCTGGGTGTGGCACTTCACCCCATCCCAGAGAAATGAAGACGCACGTCCACACACAGACTGATACAGGAAGTTTTAGTCCTAACAGACGAACCTAGAAATAATCTGAATTGGGACAGACAGCACGTGCCATGGTACTAGGTGGCACCGAGGAGCCGTCGAGTGACAGCACGGGTGAGAAGCAGGATGTGGTACCAGGTGAAAGTAGCAGGACATAGAAGTGCACACACTCTTTTTTTTGGGGGGGGGTTGCATTTATTCTTTATTGATTATGGATACTTTCCTTACTAGCCATATGCATTAAAAGAAAATTGTGAACCAGTAAAATAAACCAGACAGAGAAACAAATATTGCATGATATTAATTATATGTGGAATCTTAAAAAAAAAAATGTCAAACTCATAGAAACACACAACAGAATGGTGGTTGCCAGGGTTGGGTTGTGGAGGAAATAGGAAGGTCTGCTGGTCCCAAAGGGAAATTCATGAGTGATTTGTGAGCAGGGACTCTGGTGGTTCTGTGACCATTCACACTGGTTTCCCCGGAGCTGTGTGACTCCATGGGTTTGAGCTCCAAGGAAGGCGAGTCTGGCGACAGCTGGTTTTCCAAGACTGGGGTGGTGAGGGTCTTGGCCGCACACCCTTGGGGGCTTAGCAGGGTGTTAGAAATGCCTTATATTTTGAATGTGGTGGTGATCACACAACTGTATACATTTTCCCAAACTCATCAAACTTTACATTATTTTAAATGGGATAATTTTACTGTGTGTAAACCATGGCTCACAAAACTTAAAAACATACACTTGTGGAGAGGGCATTAAAATTGTGGAAGGCTTTGTCTGCCGTGCAGTCTAAAGCTTGCAGTTGTGAAGCCATAATCCCAGGAAAATCACCTCAGATTGTGACGGATTTTGAGATAAAGTCTTTGAAGAAGTAATTAAGTTAAAATGAGGTCGTTAGGGTGGGTCCTAATCCAGCATGACTTTATGAGATGAGTATATTGGACACAGACACGTACAGAGGGAAGGATGAGCAGATGCAGCGGGGAGATGGTCTCAGCCAGCCGAGGAGACAGGCCTGGCATGCATCCTTCCTCACGGCCCCGCGAGAACCAGCCCCGGACACTGCGAGCTGCCAGCCCCCAGAGCTACAGGGCAATGCGTTTCTGTTGTGTGAGCCACTCTGTCGTACTTTGTGACGGCAACCTTGGCAAACTACTATGAGTAGTGAGTGTGAAACAGCTTAGAGCCTGACTGAGAAGTCAGCCGTGTGTGGTAGCATATGATTAAGAACCAAATGAAGAGGAAATGAATGAAAGCTCCAGGTGTTTAGGAGGGGGCGTGTGGTCCCTGCCAAGCCCCCAGCTAAAGCTGCAGAAAGCAGATGGGATTTGCATGTGTGAGGTGGGGGAACAAGAGCACAGGAGCATATTCGGGACTGGAGGTAGGATGGTATTCAGTTACCGCTGGTTTATTCACTGCCGTGAGCCAGGCACTGTGCTAGGAGCCAGGCATCTGATGAGCGAAGAGCGCGCTCCCTGCCACCGAGCACACACAGCGTGAGATGGTGGAGGTAGAAATGAGCAGGGCGGTCTGGGGCACCAGCTCACACACGAGCGGCATTGGCACAGAGGACCAGGTGTGAGAGCTGTGGAGTCAAGTTGTGTCTCCCTTGAGCCCTTGGTATATTTGTAATATGTGATAAAAACATTTGATTTTGCTCTATGATTATTTCATGAAAGTGATTTGTCATCATTTGACATATTCAATTAGCTGCATTTACTTCTGCTTTCCAAAGGTTGAACAGGAAGCTAAATTCCAAGCTTCTTGAAGACAGCGGTTTTGCCTCTTCTTTCCTAGTTCTCCCATCTTAACAGGGGTCCGTGTAATGCAAAGCGAGAGTTGGTGACCCTGCACCTGGTACTCCTGGGCCGCTCCCACCGTCAGCCGCATCTCCGTGACAGCCAGCACCTTGTGAGCGCTCTGCCTGATGGTGGCTTCTCTTGTTGCTCCTACAGGTAGTAACATTGCCCAAATATTTGAGGAAGAGGTTTGGTGGCCACTGGAACCAGTTCCTCCTCACTATTCTGTACTTATTCCTTTATATCTTCAGTAAGATCTCGGTGAGTTGTGTAAAAGCCAGCCCAAGGAAGAAAAACACAAAATAATCGATAGGCAGGACTATGCTAGGTTTGTCGCAGCAGTTCACTCTGGGGCCTCATAAGTTACTTGTCAGCCTCTGCTGTCTAAGCTAAAGTGGAGAAAAAATAGCTTAATGATACACAAAATGAAAGGCAGAGGCATCTTCTTTGCTTCCCAAGCCTGGGTTACAGGCCCCTCCTGTGTGTTCCCAGAGAATGCTGGGCGTCATGTCATCAGGTGATGCCACTCCCCTGCTGGAAACAATCCAGGCACCCCACCACCCTTACAAGAGAACTGAACCTTGTGTTATGACCTGTGAAGCCTTCCTACCCTGGCCCTGCCTCTGGCCTCGTCTCCTCCCCTGTACTCGCCATATCGTTTCCCAAATCCAGCAAGCTTATTCCCACTTGAAGCCCTTGACACCTGCTCTGTACTGTGTCTGGAATGTTCTTCCCCCAGAGTTTTGAAATGTCACTTCCTGGGAGAGGCCTTCCTCGGATGTGCCCAGTCAGTCTCTATTCCATTACTGTTTCTGTTTCCTTTGTAATACACGCCACCATGTGAGAGAATTTATCTGTTTCCTTGCTTGTTATCTGTCTTCTCCACTCTGGTACGAGCTTCTTGAGCCCCGGGCCCTTTCCTGGCTTGCTCCCTGCAATCCCCCTCTGCTGAGAACATGGTTAGCACATAAGGCACTTGACAGGTGTTTTTTTTGAATGACTGAATGAGTGTCACTTATCACACTGCATGGAAATTGCCTATTTGGTGGCCTATCTCCTTCATTAAACATAAGGTACTTGAAGACAGTGACTGAGTTTTGGTAACCCTTGGATCTCCTGAACCCTGACGAGTATCTACGGCATGGCTGGTGCTCAGTAAACATTCGGTGTGTAAATGTTGGGTGTTGGGATAACCTCTGCCCATTGTATCCCTGGCTGTGGAGACCAGAATACCAAAGCACGAGGTTAGCCAGTAAATGACGTGCAGGTGCTTCAGAGTCATTGTCAACGAAGCCTGGGGTTAACAAACCCAGCCCGCAGGCCAGTCGGACTAGTGATCTGCTTTGTACAGTCCTTGAGCTAAGAATGGTTTTTACAGTTTTAAAGAGTCGTAAAAAAACAGAAATGGTCTGTGTGTCACAAAGCCTACAGCATTTACCATCTTCCCTTTACAGAAAAAGCTTGCCAGTCCCTGATAAGCAGCCCCCTCTGCCTTTCCCACTGGCGGGACTGCAGGAACAGCTCGCTCCCTGGGCACACTCCCCACTCTGAGGCTCCAAGGAGGAAGAGGCTAAGTTGCATTAACTTAGCCTAATGCTTAAAGTTCCTGACCTTGGCTGAACTCATGGGGCACCAGCTGTGTTGCCCAACAGAACTTGGGTAGACCTCACCCAGTGTCCACTAGGAATGGAGTGGACGTGCTGACTTCAGATGGCCTCTGAGGTCAGCGTCTTTATGGGACAGCTGTTGATAGAGCTGGAAATGAAAGTGCAGCCTGCTACGTTTGTACCCATTTCAGGTGGAGATCTGCACTGGCGCCATGTTCATGAGGCTGGTTTGGGGGTTGGATGTTTACCTGGCCACCGTAGTCTTGCTGTCAGTTACCGGCATTTATGCCATCACAGGTGAGGTTACTCTAACCCCACAGGTATTTGTGTTGACACAAAAGCTCTACTTCTTAGTGAAGTCCTAAAGACATTGAGACAGGGATCTCCAGCTTTTGCATTTTCCCTGAGTCTGTAAGTCACATTGCTGAGGCCTGAAAGGGCCAAACACTGAAAATAATTGAGGCAGGGGTGCCCGAGTTGTGCCCTGCTCCTGGAAATCGTATCAGACCGGCAGAGGCTTTCCAAGAGGATTGACAGGGCCAGCAGTGTTTGGGGTGGGGCAGGCCGCACACTGAAGTCTGCCTGGTGAAGGGGTGAAGGAGCTGGAGCACAGAAAGGGACTGAGAGGAGGAGCTGCTTCAGGGCATCCTGGTTACCTGGTAACCTGGTCAGGCCATCAGATGGGATCACTTAGGCAGACAATTCAAATTTGGAATGTTGATCCCATCTTGGGCTAACGCTATGTAGCATGATACGTGGCATCATAACCTTGGGTAGTGGCAGCTCCCCATCAGCCACGCATCCACGAGGTGAACAGCCGTTCTCTACCCAGACAGCCATTCTGTTTTTCAGTACAGTATTCAATAAATTACATGAGATGGTCGACATTGTATTATAAAATAGGCTTTGTGTTAATGAATTTGCCCGACTCTAAGCTAATGTAAGTGTTCTGAGCACATTTAAGGCAGACCAGGCTAAGCTGTGATGTTCAGTAGGTGAGATGTAGTAAATGCATTTTCGACTTAATAATATTTTCAGCTTACAATGGGCTTATCAGGATGTAACCCCATCATAAGTCAAGGAAGACCTGTATACTTTTTTGCTTAGGAAAACTACCAGATTTTCATTTATCCAAAATGGGAAGTAAAAGGAAATTGGGATATAAAAGAGCAAGATAAGAATCCAACAACAGACCATGAAGGCTGTTCAAGAGAGAAAACAGGGTGTATCTAGTCTAAGCATAAGCAGTTGTAAGGCCCAGTGAGCTCAGGATGGAGGTGTGGGTGTGGAGATGGGCAGACCCGAGTGTGTGGACCAGGCATGCAGAGTAACTTCCCACAGAGTCAGGCGTGGCTCTCCTTTCCCTTTCTCTTGCCTATTCAGGTGGTTTTGCGGCTGCAGTTTATACTGATATCTTACATGCTGGCGTTGTGGTCTGGGCTCAGTCTTGTTAATGGGCTATGGTAAGTAAATCTGGAGAGCAGTGGGCACTGTGGGTGGACTCTTTGAATCTGACAGCTGTCTGGGGCCATTTCAGCACCTTCCTCTCACAGATGAGGAGACCAAGGCCCTCAGAACCCACGAGCGTTGTCTAAGGTCGTGTCCGCGTCAGGAGAAGGAGGAGTTGAGGAGTAGGAGGGGTGATGACAAACTCATGCACTTTGAACAGCAGTCAAGAGTGGCCCACCACACTCATCCCCACTCTGTGCCTCTGTCCATGCTCTTCCTCTCCAGTCAGAAGCCCCTCTCCCTTTTGTCCACTCAGTTAAATCCATCTCTCAGGGTCAATGGAAGATCCACCCCTGAGTGTGTGATTCCATGATTGTTCTACCTCTACGTCTTTGTTCTCTGGACTTGTATCACCACCACACAACGTGACTTTTTTTTTTGATGGTACATACCTTGATTGTTCATTGTGTCACATAAATAAGTCATACCCCCCAGGTCCAAACCTTCTTAAGAACCAGAGCCATTGTATCCTTCACACAATGAGTCTCATGCACATGGTAGGTGCTTAGTGAGTAAGACGAATGAAAATAATAGCTGATATAAATTGAGAACCAGGTACCATGCAGGCATTTATCTGTATTGCCTCATTAAATGATCACAGTCATCATGAGGCATAACTACTTTTATTATCCTCATTTTACTGATGAGGAAGCTGAGTTACTCAGTTAAGTAACTTGTTCATGAAACACACCAAAAGTAGAGCTCAGAGCTGGGTCCCTCTAACACCGAAGCCCCCGATATTTGAATAGCATATTACCGTACCTGTAGTGACAATTACACTCACCTTCAAGTGGAAGTTTCCTCCCACTAGCTAGGAGTAGCCTTAGTGAGGTTGGCGGTACCCACTGTTTCATAAGTCAGAGATTGGTCTTGCAGAAACCTAGAAGGAAAAGCTCTTGGCTCAGGTATGGAAAAATTATTGAAATGATATGCTAGTTCAGTTGAAGGGTTATGGTTCCATAGAGCATGTTGTTGAGCCTCATGGAAGGAGAACAGATAGACTCACACAGAATCACAAACCTCAGTCTTACCATTCAGTAAGCATTAGTGCTCCATGAAGTATACTCAATGCTGTGTTGCTGGGACACAAAATACCTGTCAGGCATGCTCCAAGGAATTTTGTAATGAGCTGGAAAACAATCACTGATTTGAGTGACACAACTATAAACTATAAAACATTCTAAGCCATTGTGTTTGCTCAATGTTAATGGTAAATATCAACTTTATTAAAACTTGCCAAGACCATCCCAATACTTGAGAATGATATCCAATTAAACTTTAGGGGCAGGTGGAATATTCCATTTAATTTTAGCAATTATATCTCTAAATAATTATATATCATTTACTGTTATAGACTGAATGTTTGTATCCCCCCAAAATTCATAAGTTGAAATCCTAACCTCCAATGTGATGGTATTGGGAGTTGGGGCCTTTGGGAGGCAGTTAGGTCATGAGGGAAGAACCTTCACGAATGACATTAGTGCCCTTATAAAAGAGACCCCAGAGAGCTCCCTCGACCCTTCTGCCACATGAGGACACAGTGAGAAGATGGCCAACACCCTGTCAGCCAGCACCTTGATCTTGGACTTCCCAGCCTCCAGAACTGTGGGAAGTAAGCCATTCACTATATGGTATTTTGTTAATAGCAGCCCGAACAGACTAAGACATTTTCTGAGAAATTTAATGGGATTTTTTTTTACCAGATTATTCATGCTAGTTCTTTTGATAAGTAAACTATTTGGGAGAGGCGTTGTTTTCCTTTAAAAATATACAAGAACTTGTACATCCAAGGGAATGTTGCCTTCAAACAAGTCACCGTGGGAACCTGTGCACATACAATTTTATTTTTTTATTTCTAATTTTTAGGTAAATTTTAGGTAAGGTAAACAAAACAGAAGGGTACACAGTGAAATATTTACCACCCTCAATTTCTCAGTTTGACTCCCCAGAGCCAACCAGTATCATAAGTTTTGTGTACATCCTTCCAGAGATGGTCTTCATATGTACAAGCAAACCTTGGAGATATTGTGGGTTTGGTTCCAGACTACAGCAATGAAGCAAATACCACAATAAAGCAAGTCACATGAATTTTTTGGTTTCCCAGTGCATATAAACTTATATTTACACTATACTGTAGTCTGTTAAGTGTACAATAGCATTATGTCTAAAAACAAGGCACATACCTTAATTTTAAAATAATGCTGTTGGAAAAATGGCACTTATAGACTTGCTCGTTTCAGGGTTGCCACAGACCTTCAATTTGTAAAAAAAAAAAAAAAAAACCAAAAAAACCACATGGTATCTGCAAAGTGCAGTAAAGCAAAACACAATAAGATGAGATATGCCTGTACAAATATTTTTTTTCTCTGTGAGATATATATCTTAATAGAATCAGAACATTTTAAAGCCTGTTTTTCCACCACTGGAACTATATCTTAGGCAAATTTCTATATCAGCAAATAGAGATCTACTGCATCTTTTCTGCTTTTGTATTTGTAATAAACTTTTTTTTTTTTTTTTTTTGCGGTACACAGGCCTCTCACTGTTGTGGCCTCTCCCGTTGTGGAGCACAGGCTCCGGACGCGCAGGCTCAGCGGCCATGGCTCACGGGCCCAGCCACTCCGCGGCACGTGGGATCCTCCCAGACCGGGGCATGAACCCGAGTCCCCTGCATCGGCAGGCAGACTCTCAACCACTGCGCCACCAGGGAAGCCCCTGTAATAAACTTTTTATTGAAAAGTGCACAAATCAAAGTGGATAGCTAGATGAAGTGTCACAAAGTGAACACACTCTGGTAGCCAGCACCCAAGTCAAGAAGTTGTCTTTTTGTTTCCTTTTCCAAACTTTATACTTTCGTTTCTTTTTCTTGCCTTATTACACTGGCCAGGACCTTTAGTACAGTACTGAAGACAAGAAGAGGCATCAGTCCTCCTTGTCTCATTCCCAATTTAGAGGGAAAGCTTTGAATATTTCACCATTAAATAAAATGTTTGCTGTCAATTTTTTGTAGATATTTTTTGTCATACTAACAAAGTTCCCTTCTATTCCCAGTTTACTAAGATTGTTTATCATGAGCAGGTTTTGAATTGTATCAAATGTTTTTCCACATTACTGAGGTGATTATATTATTTTTCTCCTTTTTCTTTTAACACAGTTAATTACATTGACTTGGTTTTGAGTGTTAACCTTGCATTCCTGGATTTGTCAAGAGATACCTCAATTTCCTCTCCAAAGTGGCAATTTTAACTTATATTCTCAGAAATGTACGAGAATATGTGTTTCTTAACCTCCCAGCCAACACTTGATGTTTTTGTGTTTTTTTTTAATTTTTAAAAAAAAAAAGTTTTATTTATTTATTTTTGGCTGCATTGGGTCTTCGTTGCCGTGTACAGGCTTTCTCTCTAGTTGGCAGTGAGCAGGGGCTACTCTTCATTGTGGCACATGGGCTTCTCATTGCAGTGGCTTCACTTGTTGCAGAGCACAGGCTCTAGGTGTGCAGGTTTCAGTAGTTGTGGCACGCGGGCTCAGTAGTTGTGACTCGCAGGCTCCAGAGAACAGGCTCAGTAGTTGTGGCTCACGGGCTTAGTTGCTCCGCAGCATGTGGGATCTTCCCAGACCAGGGCTTGAACCCGTGTCCCCTGCATTGGCAGGCGGATTCTTAACCACTGTGCCACCAGGGAAGCCCAACACTTGATGTTTTAAGACTTTAAAAAAATATGCCCAGTAGGTGAAACGGGAAAAACAAGTATCTCATTTTTGTTTTAATTAGAAGTTTCCAGACGCTGGTGAGGTTGAGCATCTTTTCATATACTTAGTGGACATTTGTATTTCCTCCTTTGTGGATTACATGTTCATATTCTCTACCACATTTCTTTCCAATAGTTTCCCTCGGCTATTGATGTGTGAGTCCTTCATACGTGATGCAAATCTCTTCTTTTATTCTAACAAATTTTTAACTTGATTTCAGTCATATAAATTTAGAATTTTGAAGTCAAATTTGTCAACCTTCCTTTTCCTTTCTGTGTCTTGTTGAAGAATGTACTACTCCCTAACCCAAGTTCATAAAGATACTCTCCTGTTTTCTTCTAATAACTTTGTGGTTTTGTAGTTCACCTTTTTAAAATCCACATGGAATTCGTTTTTAGAAGTGCCATGAGGTGTCTTATTCACTTCATAGTCACTTGGTATCTTTTCATTGGCTAGTCTTGACTCCATATGATTCTGAACCCATTTCAAAAATCAAGTCTATATCAAAGGAACATGGTTTAATATGCCAAAATAAAAGATTTTTAGTTAAGTAGGTGGAATTATGTGTTTTAGTGCCTTTTAAAAATATTTTTCGGGCTTCCCTGGTGGCACAGTGGTTAAGAATCCGCCTGCCAATGCAGGGGACATGGGTTCGAGCCCTGGGCTGGGAAGATCCTACATGCCGCGGAGGAGCTAAGCACGTGCACCAGAACTACTTAGCCTGCGCTCTAGAGCCCGTGAGCCACAACTACTGAAGCCCGCACACCTAGAGCCCGTGCTTTGCAATAAGAGAAGCCACCGCAATGAGAAGCCCGCGTGCAGCAACAAAGACCCAACTCAGCCAAAAATAAATAAAATTTTCTTTAATGTTGAGATTTTACACCACTTAGGATATTGAGGGAGAAATGCTATAGGCTCTGTAGAAAATTCCAGATATGAAGTTTCATAAATGTTCTGCTGGAATTGCAGGAAAATGATTAATTTCTGATTTAGTCGAGATTCTTCAAATAACTTGAAATAGAACTTTAGTTCCAAACTAGTATAAGCAAATAAGTACTTCCTTGGCTCACCTAAGTGAAAATTCCAGGGCCGTCTTACTTTTGAGCATGGCTCGATCCAGCCTTCTGCATGAGCCAGGTAGACAAAAGAGCTTTAAACTGCCATCCTAGCTTAGAACCCCAAAGCAAAGAAGCAGGCTTTTTTGGTGCCTTAAGCAGAAGACTCCTGGGACAAGCTCTGATTAGCCGGGCTTGGGTCCCAAGTCCATTCCTGTTACATCAGCTGCCCAGGTGATGGGGAATATTGGCCAGGCCTGGGTCACATGCCAGATCAGAATGAGTGGTAGGTAGTTTGACGAGGCCCACCTAACTCATATAGGGCGGGATGCAGCTGGAAGAGGGATTCTGTCCCCAGAAGCAGGAGGATGGGGTGCCAGGCATATGACCACCAGTGTCCACTGTACTCTTCTTTTTCTTTGGAGGAGATGGTGTCTTTTCTTAGGTACATACAGTCTTGGCTATTTGCCAGTCCATTGTGTCTCACTCTGCAATCTCGGTTCTTCAGACGTGTGTTATTGTGCAGTTTAAGGTACTGACCAACTGTACGGTGTTCTCAAGCCTTTAAGGAGGTGGGAGGATACCAGGAACTACAGCATAAGTACATCTAAGCCCACCCTCATCTGTGAAGGAAACTGGACCGCCCAGCCGGAATGCTTCATTCCTCGTCTGGATTCTTTCCATATCTTCCGAGACCCCACCACCGGAGACATCCCCTGGCCTGGAGTCATCTTTGGCATCTCCACCCTCTCTTTGTACTACTGGTGCACTGACCAGGTAATCAAATGCGCTGCGCTGACAGGCCTGCGCTGGGGCCTGGGGGTTGGGGGTCTCTGCAGTCTCTGCAGCCACAGGCAGACTTCCCTCCCAGCCTTGTGTGATACCCAAATGTAGTGCAGGACCACGTTCTGTCTGAAAGGGGTCTCTCGGGACTTCCCTGGTGGTCCAGTGATTAAGACTTCACCTTCCAATGCAGGGGGTGCGGCTTCGATCCCTGGTCAGGGCGCTAAGATCCCACATGCCTCACGGCCAAAAAACCAAAACAGAACAGAAGCAATATTGTAACAAGTTCAATAAAGACTTTAAAAATGGTGCACATCAAAAAAAAATCTTTAAAAAAATAAAAGGGGTTCCCCCTCCAGTCCTGTCTATAACAGCACTTGTTTTCATTTTTTCCTCCCTCTCATTATCTACAAAGCACAATGTTTGCACATGAAAAATATGTCAGTTCTCCCAAATTGAGTCTAGAAATTAAATACCACTAATCGGTATTTCAGTTGGATTTTTTAAGGACTCAAGCTTATTCTAAAAATTATATGGCTCTCTATCAATGGTTGTTAATGAAATAAACTGTGAAATATTCATACAGTGGAAGGCCAATATAGAAATAAAAAGGAAGTACAGCTACACACCATAGCATGGATGAATCTTTAAAGCATTATACCAAATAAAAGAATCTAAACACAGAAGACTAGGTGCTGTGTGATTACATTTATATAAAGCTTAACACAGGCAATGCTAAGTTATGTTGTTTAGGTATACACAATTACGTAGCAAAAAATTGTAAAGAAAAAGCAAGGAGGAAATAAAATAGTCATTAAAGCGATCATTTCTGAAGCAAGGGAGAGGGTTGAGGTTGAAAAGAGGCACATATAACGGTGTTGTTCACGATCATTAAAAAGTGGAAACAACCCAAATATCCACCAACGAATGAATGAATAAACAAAATGTGTATCCATGTGTTGGAATATTAGTCAGCCCTAAAAAAGGATGAAGTACAGATACATGCTACACCTTGGATGAACCTCGAAAACATTATGCTAGGTGAAAGAAGCCAGACACAGAAGGTCACCTATTGTATGATTCCTTTTATATGAAATCTCCAGAACAAGCAAATCCATGGAGACAGAAATCCGATTAGTGCTTCCCAGGGGAGGAGGGATGGAGAGTGGCTGCTTCATGGGCCTGGGTGTTCTTCTGGGTGATGAAGAAGCTGTGATGCTGGAGAGAGGTGGATGTGATGCAACACTGGGGATGTACTAAATGATACAGAATTGTTCACTTTAAAACGGTTAATTACATGTTATGTGAATTTCACCTCAATTGTTTAAAAGAGCCATAGAGAGAGGCTTCTGGGGTACCTCAATGTTGCTCCTCTTTTTTTAATTTTGTTCCACCACCATCAGTGAGTTTTTTCATACATTTCTAAATCAGTTAGATTCTTTGTTGCATTCTGTATGCCAGCCTCTGAGCGTTGCACCTCTTGACTTGGTGTTTCCATGGTGCGCTCTGTAATGTGCTACACCATGTTCGTGTGTTATAGCACAATAAAAAGTGTTCAAACCTTTTGTGGAAGGAGAAGATGCCACAAATAGCTAACCCAAGTTTGAAAATGAAGAACAAAGGGGGAGAACTTGCCCGACCAGATATTTAAACTTGGACAAAGTCGCCGTAATACAAGCAGTTTGAAATTCCCAGGAATAGACATATAGACTAACAGAACAGAATAAAGAACTCAGAGAAAGACTCATGTACTTATAGGAATTTAATGTGTTCAAGGAGGCTCCACAAAGCAACAGCAGAGATACATACTCTTCGATGTTGTTAAAAAAAAAAAAAGAAACCAAAACCCAGCTTACTCTTTGGAATAACAAAGCTTCATCCCCACCTAACACTTACACAGAAGTGGACTTCAGATGAATTAAAGACTTAAACGTGGAAAGTAAAGCTGTACTACAATAAAGCGAGGTAATGCTAGTGAATACTTTTGAGTTGGGGGGAGTGTAAATCATATCGGTTTGATCACGTTACACATAAGGCCTTTTTAACAAAGATGCTCTAGACAAAGTTGATGGATGACGGGCTAGAGAAGAATATCAGAATGTTTATAATGAACAGGAGACTAATAGCAAATCCACAAGAAAAAGGAGCTCCAATAGCCATGCAGGCAAAAGATAATGAGAGACAATTTGTAGAAAAGGAAATGCAAACAAACATAAATGCTAACAAGCATATAACCCAGCGTTATCAGGGAAGTGCAATTTAAAACCACAATGAGACTGTGGCAAAAATTAGAAAGCTTGATGATGTCAACTGTTGAGGAGGACACGGATGTTCAGGGATCCTCTTGCGTTTCTGGTGAGAGTGCAAACAGGGCATGTTTTCTGGAGGGTGATCTGGCAATGCTGAATAAGGTCAAATATATTGTACTCTGTGACCAGTTGGTGATGTTCCTCAGAAACTACCCAGAACTCCTCATCCAAGTTCATAAGGGACCATATATGAGGCCTTGATCACAGTGTTGATTGTGCTAGGTACTGAGGTGGGTGGATGAGATGGGGGTGGGGTGGGAGTGGGGGATACCACTGAGGGCTGCTGTGCATCTGTGAGAAGCCGTGGAGCCACCATACAAGGAGTGGCACTGATGGAGCTTTACCATGTGCTGAGCGGAGGACCAGGAAACAAGATGAGGCCCAGAGCCCAGCACACAGGCGTGATCTGTAATGCAGCCACAGTGTTGTTATTTGTATTCTTCCCTTCTGCTTATTATGTGTCTAATTATGCTGCTTTATATCAATGACAAGAGAAGTCTTTCTGTAAAAATTAGAAAACAGGGTGGAATCAAACCACCACAACCAAGAAACCCTTCCATCAGAAATGATCAGTTAGATTTCAAACTCAAACTTCTGGAAATGAAAAATATTCTTATTGAAATGTAAAACTGAGTAACTGTTAGAATAACAGATTAAACATAGCTGAAGGAAAAAAGTGGTAACCTAGAAGAGAGAACTGGAGAACTTGCCCAGAAAGCACAAAAATGGAAAGTGTGAAAGAGAGACAAAGTGACATGGAAGACAGCATTAAAATACATCCTGTTGGAGTTCCAGGAGAAAAGGGGAGAAGCAATATTTGAAGAGAAAGTGGCTGAGAATTTTTACAGCTGTTGAAAGAACAGGACTCATCAGATTCAGGAATCACAGTGAATCCCAAGCAAATCTACACAAAGTCACCTCCTGATGAAGTTTCAGAACATGAAAGACGAAGAGGAGACTGAAAGCCACCTGAGAGAAAAGATCCCTTGTAGAAGAAGACAGGTACACCCCCAACAGACTGCTCAGCAGCAGCACTGGAACCCAAGGGAGAGGAGTAAACTTTTCAAAGTACTGAGGAAAATGTCCAATTTCAATTACGTGCCCAGCTAAGTATTACTCAATAGCAAGGGCAAAATAAAGGCATAGCCTTCCCTAGAGACTGAATGACGTGCATAAAGAAAAAGGAGGTCCTGGTGAGCAGGAGGGACAGTTAGAGAAGCCGGCCGGCACATGTGCAGATCTGAAGCATTGGCTGAAAATCACCATAATTCTGCACACAGGAAGTAACACAGGACAGAGCTAAAATATCGGACCATAATTAGAGTTAAATCTGTTTGTGGACCTTAAATTGTTCAGAAGGGCACAGATACTGATTTACTTTAGACCTGAAGTTGTATCCATGTTAAAATTTTAAGGGTAATTATTAAAAGCATAGAAGTAGAATCTCTAACTTCCTAACTAGTAAAGAAAATGATTTAAGAAAAAATTTTAATTGAAAAAGAGACAAACTGACCAAAGGAAAATTGTTTTCCTTTGGCCCACTACCATTTTTAAAAAAGAATTCGTCCCTTGCTCCGCTTTGTAATATATGACAACCTATTAAAGTGCTTAGGGCTTTCTGCGTGGAATGATTTCATGCCCCTACGACTATCCTGTCCTCAGAATAAGAGTTGGCTTCTGGGGCTTCCCTGGTGGCGCAGTGGTTGAGAGTCTGCCTGCCGATGCAGGGGACACGGGTTCTTGCCCCGGTACGGGAGGATCCCACATGCCGCGGAGTGGCTGGGCCCGTGAGCCATGGCCGCTGAGCCTGCGCGTCCAGAGCCTGTGCTCCACAACGGGAGAGGCCATAACAGTGAGAGGCCCGCGTACCGCAAAAAAAACCAAAGAGTTGGCTTTTGCTCTGGCCCTGTTCCTTCATCCCCTCCCTTAGAGACCATCTCTTCTGTGTGCAGAGCTAAGCAAAGACCAGGAAGTGCAGCCTGGCTGCCCACCTGCTCAGCAGAGACTCCCAGGCACCGAGAGGCTGTCAGCAGGATGCCCACAGGCCCACTGAGAAGCAATGCCTGCTTACATGAGGCAGGACCACCTTGGGGTTCTTCCTCCTATTAATAAATAATGCATTTGGGAAAGAAAGAAAGCATTAAAGAAGAACATGAAAATCCTACCTGTCAATCCTACCATCCCAGGATTAACCTCTATTGTCATGTTGGTTTATTCCTGTGGACTTTGTATAGAGTCGAGGTGTGTGTGCTATTGTATCCCGTGCCTTTTTGTTACTGTCACGCTATGAGCATTTTTCACATTATTTAAATATTCTTTGAGAACGTAATTTTAATGCATACAGAGTACTGCATTGTCTTGATGCACTGGACCATGTCTTTATGTTCTTTCTTAAGTGCTTCTCCATCTGCCCGCTACACCATTCTGCTCGGGCTGAGTGCACACCGCCTCTTACAGCAGGAGCACCGTGAAAGGAGGCGTGAAGCATCTCCCAGGAGACTTTGCATGTTAAGGTCTACACTGGTTCATTTCCACTTGGACAAGTGAAGCTGGTCCCAGTTCTAAACACTCATTTATTACCGGGGACCAAGCTGTGCTTGGATTGTTGTCACAAGGGCAGAGACGGTCTGTGGCCTCTAGAAGGGAGTCTCATCCTTGCCAGGGGACAGCTTGTAAGCACTGTGCTGCTGTGATTGGTGTGCAGTGCTAGCAATGAGGCCAAGGTCAGGCCACCCTCCTCCCCTCTGGTAGCTGTGCGCTGTGCACTGAGCAAAACGTGTGCATCGGTCACACATGCCTCCTCTGGCCCTGCATGCCCGGAGACACCTGGGTGATTGGGGTGAGCAGTGGGCACCCCCTCCGAGGGCACACCCTACTGCTACTGCAGGTCACAGTTGTCCTATCTGTGCCGAGGCAGCCTGGGCTTGATACCCTCTGAGAAAGCCCGCCCCTGCCCCCCCCCCCCACCTGTGTTTCCTCGGCAGATTTTTGTCCAGGGCTGCCTGGCAGGGAAGAACATGTCTCGTGAAAGGCGGCTGTGTCTTGTGTGGGTACCTGAAGCTGCTGCCATGTTCAGCATAGTGATGCCAGGGATGATCAGCCGCGTCCTGTACACAGGTAATTCTCGCTCTGCTGTGTCCACACTGATCTTCTCCTCTCTCAGGCATCTACATCTAGGGAGCATGGGGTTATCAGGTCTTCTGCTGGGGAGACTGCTGGGGTTGAGGTGCCCTGCATTGCTTTCTTGGGAGCTCATGGATTTAGATTAGGGATGTGGCTGAGCAGAAGTCTGGCAGGGACCGTGGATGTAGGTGGCAAGAGAGGAATTGGAGAGAGACGAGTTCAGGCGGAGATGAGCCAGCAGACGCTTCCTGCAGTGGCCGGTCTCTGAGTGGCGTTGAGGCGTGGTCCATGGGGAGGTCAGCTGTTCCCCCTGCACTGCAGGCACCGTCCTGCGGGCACTCCTGAGTGCCAGGCATCGTGCTCGGATGTGACCAATGCCGTCACTGTTCTCACAGCCCCAGGTGTGGCACGTCGATGGAACCCCCAAAGTGGGTCTAGCCCTGAGGCCCACGTTCTTTCTGTTAAGTGCTGTGAGAACGTCCCTGCTGCACTTAATTGAGCTGTCATAATTTCGTGGATGTCCCTCATCCCCGTTTCAGCCTCGTTTTACTGCCTTTAGGTGTACTGCCTCTCCTTACCAGATTTGTTTATTCATTAAACCTTTATGGAGCACATACTCAGGTGGTGCGGCCACATGGCCAAAGCAGGTGGCTTCCACGGAGTCTTCTGCCTCAGTGCTTGACAAGGCCAAGCAGAGAGTGAAGACTTTTTATTATGAAGCCACATGTGCAGTAGACGTCTCTAACCCTAATCCATCCTCAGTCTGCCTCTTTTTTAATCCTGATCCCTTTCCAGTTTCAACAGAGAGGAGTGCTCCGTTCCAACATCCCAGGCTTGGTCTTTGGCTGTCAGGCAGCCCTTTCTGGGGTCTCTTAGGTGGTGCCTCCTCGTAGGCTAGAAAATAGGCCTCTGTGCTCGCTAGGACCCCAGAGTCGCCTGTGCTTGGCGGCCCTGCCTCCCCAGCCCCACTTCACCTCACAGCCCACCCCCACGCACTGAGGAGGAAGGCTGGGCGAAACCGCCTGTCTCTTGGCCTCTAGAAGTGGCTGAGGGAGGAGCGAGAAGAGCAGGCCTCAGGAAGCCACACGCCCCCAGCTTCTGACCACCAGGTGAATAGAGTTGGTGGGCTACCCTTGGGAGAGCCGTCAGGGTGGGGAGGGGCCCAGGACCACTTGTCCCTCATCCTCAGAAATGGCCAGACTCACAGACTGTTTATACACACTCATAGAGAGCGGTTTAGCACAAAAGCTCCGCACCTGCCCACATTCCTGGGAGAACACACCTTTCCAGTAACCCAGACGCTCCTGGTCCTAGATTCTGGGTCTCTCCCATGGCCAGAACCGGGGACCAGACACCCGCACGGTGTGATTCTGCCAGTCAGGTTTTCCTTGGGGGCCACTGTATTAGTTGAGGCTCTTGAGTGAAAATGACGTGCACTTTTAGCTCCTCTTTCCTCCGAGCTGGAGTCCTCTCAGTCTGTCTGATGGCAGATGACCACCAGCAGCACCAGCCTTCCACCCTCCAGCCCACAACCCCCAGAAAGAGTGTTTCCTTTTCGCCCTCCCAGCAGAAATCCCAGGGGAGTCCCGTGAGCTCACTTGGGTGACAGGGACCAGTCATTGTGGCCAAGGGGAAGGTGTTTCCAGAATGGCCAGGTGGCCCCTGGGCTCCTCCCAGATCATGCCGAAGGAGACTGAGGGCCTGCTCACAGGGCAGGGGGAGGGAGAGCAGGCAGAGGAAAAGCTGCCCCCCTTAGTTTTCCTGACGTCCCCAGTGAAACCCCTTGCTCTCCATGTAAACCCAGGCCCTTCCTGCCTCTTCCTAGTCTACATTGATTCATTGTTTTGGTTTTTTTTCTCAGATGGTAAATTTTTATCTGTTATTTAAGCTCTTGAAGGCCTATCACATTCCCTCCTTTACTTCCCTTTGTCCAAATTTCTCCCCAAATACTCTGAAATAACACCCCTACGGGGCTAAGGGAGTAAGGTCATGAGTGGGCCACTCATCAGTGTATGGATGAATCATCGTTTGCTTTCCTGACAGGGATCATTGAAAGGCTTGTCGAGGTCACAGGGCTTGCTGTGGGTCAAGCAGTGAACTGACAGAAGCACCGACCCGCTGACTCCTGAGGCCTGACCCCCAGCTCCTGACGCACATGTGGGGTCACGAATTGGAGACGAAGAATCTGCCATCCACACACCGTTCCTAATTTGCTTCCCGTTCCCTGAGCTCAGATTTTAGTGCTCAGGGACCACATACTGGTGTGACCCTTGTGTCTCTTTGCAGATAAAAGTGGCGTGTGTTGTGCCTTCAGAGTGTGAAAAGTACTGTGGCGCCAGAACTGGCTGCAGCCCTCTCGCCTACCCCGTGCTGGTGGTGGAGCTGCTGCCCAGTGGTAAGAAGTGGAGCTGCCTCCAGGGCTGTGAGTGGACGGTCAGGAGTGAGGGCCCCGGTGGAAGCGTAGGCTGTGGGAGGGGCCCTCGGCATCCCGGGAGCCTTGCGGCCTCCTCTTCCTTTCTCTCTCTCTCTCTCTCTATCTCTCTCTCTCTCTCTTTTTCTCTCTCTGTCTCTTTCTCTCTCTTTCTCTCTCGGGCACGCGCTCAGGCCCAGCCTCTGCTCGCCCTTTGCACGGTCCCCTCCCTGCAGAACCCACGCCTCTGCTCCTCACTGCCGCAGATGGGCTCTCGACGTTGTTCTAGTCTGTGGGGACGAAGAGGGGAGCAAGACCTCATCCTGCTCTCAAGGAGTTCAGTACAGTGGGACAGGCAGGGGCATGGCTTTCGTCTCACCCACTTAGCCACATCCCAGGGAAACGGGCAAACAAACAGTACAGTCTTTTTAAATTCCGTATTAGCTCTGAGGATAAATAGGCTAGCAATGTTGAGACATTCCCATAAAATACGATGTAGATAGACCTCAGCTGAGGGAAGCACCAACCATCCCACTGTTCAGGAAGGGGGTTGCCCAGCACCCGGGGCTGCAGCCCAGGGCAGTGGGGCACTTGAAGCCAGGCCAATCCAAGAACTCTAGTCTTGGCCTGGCCTGAGTACCTGCTGAATACAGCGGGGCCTTCTGTGCCAGCCCTGTTACCCTCGGGCTTTCCCAGCTATGCATGGGAATCTCTCAGCAAAGCCGCTACCGCCCAGTGGCCTTGCAGGTCAGAAGCCTAGACTGTTACGTTTATAGGTAACACTTGTTGAGAGCTTGCTCTGTGTTGGACATTGTGTTAACCCATCTTCTTACTGTATCGTAATCTTAACAACAGTCTGTGCAGTAGGTACTTTAATACCCACCTTACAGATGGGGACACTGAGGCACAAGGAGCCACATCATCTGTAAAAGGGGTCAGCACTGGTGTCCTTCTCACAGGGCTGTAGGGAGATCATCAGGCTGATGCCTGAAGAGGTGCTCCAGCTCACAGTGAGCACTCACATTATTACATGAAGACACAGCGGCCAGCTAGCAAGGCTCGTCACAGAGCAAGGGCAGCTATAACGCACTTGATCTATCTTAGATGGACTCCCACTCCGAACAAAATTTACTATGTGGGAACGTTCCTCAGGAGGCCTGAGGCGTCTCCTGGCACGGCCAGAGAGCTGGAGGCCCAGGAAGTGTTCTTTTTCTTCCAGGTGTTCGAGGCTTGATGGTGTCCGCACTCTGGGCCTCTCTCATGTCCTCCCTGACTTCTCTTTTCAGCGGTGCCAGTGCCGTGTTCACAATGGACATCTACACCCAGATACAGCTGATGGCCACTGAAAATGAGCTCATGCGAACAGGAAGGTGAAGGATTCCTCTAATCACATGAGTTACTGCCATCCATGAATCGATGCCCACAAATGTCATTATGTGAAAATGTAGGCTCTAATGCTGCATATAGAGTTATCTTGTTTATATACAGCATGGTGGTGTTTTGTTTGTTGCAGTTTTGCAGTGAAGATGTATTGCTTTTATTTTATTTTATTTTTTTATAAATTTATTTATTTTTGGCTGCGTTGGGTCTTCGTTGCTGCGCATGGGCTTTCTCTAGTTGTGGCGAGCAGGGGCTACTCTTCATTGTGGTGCACAGGCTTCTCATTGTGGTGGCTTCTCTTGTTGTGGAGCACAGACTCTAGGTGCGCAGGCTCAGTAGTTGTGGCTCACGGGTTCTAGAGCACAGGCTCAGTAGTTGTGGCACGTGAGCTTAGTTGCTCCACGGCATGTGGGATCTTCCTGGACCAGGGTTTGAACCCATGTCCCCTTCACTGGCAGGCAGATTCTTAACCACTGTGCCACCAGGGAAGTCCTGTATTGCTTTTATAATCACAAAGAAAATTGTTCCCATTTGGGAAAAAATTAAGTAATAATCACAATGATAACGGGTACATATTAATGTACCCCCCAAACTAGTCCTTGTGAGGAAGTGTATCTACATTATCTCGTTTTCTCTTTCAGTCCTCATGACAACCTTTAAAGGTAAGTTTTAGTTCTTATTCTCACTGTACAAATGGGGGGAGTGGCTCAGAGAAGGTAGTTGGTCTCCCTGAGTCACATGGAAAGCGGATCTCATCCATCTCAGGGCCATGCCATTAACCAGGAGGCCTCACATGCTAGGCATAAGGCAGGGGGTATGAATGTGTAAACACGTGGGCCTCATTCTCATTCTGTAGGGTTTCACACTGGCTGTCCGTGGACCACTTCCAGCCCACACACTTTGAACTTGGCCTACGTTACGCCTCAGATGCCTCCTTCATCCGGTAGCAAGGTACATACTGCTCACTGTCTTATCTGTCTAACCGCTGCAAATTGAGTTTGCTGTTACATTTTGATTAGCATTCCATTGTTTAAAAAGCACTTTTCTGAGAAACTTTAAGAAATAGGTACCGGTTTTATTTAAATTTTTATAGAACATAGGGGAAAAAGAGGAAGACTTAAATTCATTTCATAAAGCTCAGGATATTGATGCCAAAACTGAACAAATACAGCACAGGAAAAAATTAAAACTAAAGACTCATCTCACTTTTAAATACCAATGCAAAACTTGTAAATAAAATATTAGACACAGATCCAACAATATACTAAAAAAATGTTAAAAGAATGACATCTCATTACCAACTGTGATTGTTTCCCAGAAATACAAGGATGGTTCAATATTAGGAAATGTAGTAACATTACTCACCATATTAATAGATCAAAGAGAAAAATCATATATATCTATTCAGACGATGAAAAGGTATTTGGTAAAATGGGTACCTTTCAACATGACAAAACATATCTGTATCACCCTAAAAGCCAAGTCATGCCTAATGGAACTAGAAAGGAACAAGGCAAGAATGTCCCCCCTTACCAATATATTTATACTTATATATGTGTAAAATAAAGTGTATATATAAGTAGACCTAAATAGATATTTCTCCAAAGAAGATATACAGATTGCCAACAAACACATGGAAGGATGCTCAACATCACTAATCATTAGAGAAATACAAATCAAAACTACAATGAGGTATCACCTCACACCGGTCAGAATGGCCATCATCAAAAAATCTACAAACAAAAATGATGGAGAGGGTGTGGAGAAAAGGGAGCCCTCTTGCACTGTTGGTGGGAATGTAAATTGATACAGCCACTATGGAAAACAATATGGAGGTTCCTTAAAAAACTAAAAATAGAACTACCATATGACCCAGCAATCCCACTGCTGGGCATATACCCTGAGAGAACCATAATTCAAAAACGGATGTGTACCACAATGTTCATTGCAGCACTATTTAAATAGCCAGGGTATGGAAGCAACCTAAGTGTCCATGAACAGATGAATGGATGAAGAATATGTGGCACATATATATACAATGGAATATTATTCAGCCATAAAAAGAAACAAAACTGAGTTATTTGTAGTGAGGTGGATGGACCTAGAGTCTGTCATACAGAGTGAAGTAAGTCAGACAGAAAGAAAAAAACAAATACCATATGCTAACACATATGGAATCTTTTCAAAAAATGGTTCTGATTAACCTAGCGGCAGGACAGGAATAAAGACGCAGACGTAGAGAATGAACTTGAGGACACGGGGTGAGGGAAGGGTGAGCTGGGACGAAGTGAGAGAGTAGCACTGACATATATACACTACCAAACGTAAATAGATAGCTAGTGGGAAGCAGCCGCATAGCACAGGGAGATCAGCCCGGTGCTTTGTGACCACCTAGAGGGGTGGGATAGGGAGTGTAGGAGGGAAGTGCAAGAGGGAGGGGATATGGGGACATATGTATACATATAGCTGATTCGCTTTGTTATACAGCAGAAACTAACACAACATTGTAAAGCAATTATACTCCAATAAAGATGTTAAAAAAAAAAAAGTAGACCCACAGGTGAAGTTAGCAGACAAGGACTTTGAAATAACCTTGATTAATAGGTACAAGAAAATAGAGGGAAAGGTTTATAAAATAGATGAAAAGAATTGGGAAATTTTCCAGAGAATTAGAATTTATAAAAATAAGAAGGTCTAGAATTGAAAAATAAATATCTGAAATTAAGAACTCAATGGATTTGTTAGCAACTGATTGGCTGTAGCAGAAGACACTGTTAGTGGCTTGGAAATGAATTAGTCAACAATATCCAAACTAAAGCACACAGGAGAAAAGGAAGATACACGTGGAACACAGAAGAATAATATATATATAATTGGAAATTATATATATATATGTAACTGTAGAAGCAATTTGGAGAAGATAATGGCCAAGAATATTCCAAATATCTGGACAACTATCCAGAGATTCAAGAAATTCCACAAATCGCAGGCAGGATAAATACAAAGGAGACCATACCCAGGCCACATGATAGTGAAACTGCTGGAGACTGGAGATAGAGAAGATCTTTAGAGCAGCCAGAAGAAAGTAAATCACATCACCTTCAAAAGAGCAGCAGAGAGACTGATAGTAGAAGTTTCTACAGAAATTGTAAAAGCCAGGAGGCAGTGGAGTGACATCTTCAAGTGCTAGAAAAACTGCCTACCTGGAATTCAATACCCATCGAAATAGCCTCCAGAGTGGAGGTGAAACAAACAGGTTTTCAGATAAATGCAGGTTGAGAGAATTTATTACAAAAGAATTTCACAATAAGAAATACTAAAGCATGTTCTTTAGGCTGCAGGAAAATTATCCAGACGGAAGAATTGACCTTCAGAGAAGGATGAAGAGCACCAGAAAGGGTAAGTATGTGGGAAATAGAAGTGAGTGAGTGTTGACATAAATAAGAAAGACTGTCTATGGGATTAACAACATATGGAGGCAAAACATATGCCAGTAAAATCCCAGAGAGAATGAGAAGGGGCTAAATGGAGCTTAAGTATTCTCACGTTCTCTTGCTATTCGGGACGTGGTAAAAGTCAAAACTTGTACCAGACTGTGATATGTCAAGGATGCATGTAGTCTCTAGACTAAACAATATAAGAACAGTTCAAGAACGTTTAACAAGTTAATAAAAGTAAAATATGGGATAACTAATAAGTCAAAAGAATAAAAAGAACGTGAAAGGTAGGTTAACTGGAAAACAATAGGATAGCTCCTAAATATATCAGTAATTTCATGAAACAGAGATAGGTAGACTAAGTAGCTGAGTTAAAAGGTGAAGATTATCAGAGCTTTTTTTTTTTAACCAACTGTAATCTACGTAGAAGAGACACCTTCTTTCTTTTCCAGTTTTGTTGGGATAACATTGACATATAACATTGTCTAAGTTTCAGGTGTACAATAATGATTCAGTATATGTATATATTGTGAAATGATCACCACAAGTTTAGTTGATATCTGTCACCTCACATAATTATTTTTTTTTCTTGTGAAAAGAACTTTTAAGATTTACTCTCTTAAAAAAAAAAAGATTTACTCTCTAAGCAACTTTCAAATATACAACATACAAATACACAATCCTGTGTTGTTAACTACAGTCACCATGCTGTACCTTATGTCCCCAGAACCTATTTATCTTATGACTGGAAGTTTGTACCTTTTGGCCACCTTCACCCATTCCCCCCACACCCATCCCCAGTCTGCTCTCTGTTTCTATGAATTCAGGGGTTTTTTAGATTCTACATATAAATGAGACCATACAATACTTGTCTTTCTCTGTCAGACTTATTTCACTTAGTATAATGCCCTAAAGGTTGTCACAAAAGGGAGGATTTTTCTTTTTTGTGGCCAAACGATATTCCATTGTGTATATGTACCACATCTTCTTTATCCATTCATCTGTTAATGAACACTTTGGTTGTTTCTATGTCTTGGCTATTATAAATAGTGTAAAGGGTGTAGAGGTCTCTTCAAGATAGTGATCCTTGTTTCCTTTGGATATGTACCCAGAAGTGGAATTGCTGGATCATGTGGTAGTTCTGTTTTCAGTTTCTTGAGGGACCGTAACACCGTTTTCCACAGTGGCCACACCAGTGTACACTCCCACCAACAGTGCACAAGGGTTCCCTTTTCTCCACATCCTCACCAGCACTTGTTATCTTTTGTCTTTTTGATAATAGCCATTCTAACAGGTATGAAATGGTATCTCATTGTGATTTTGATTTGCATTTCCCTGATCAGTGATGTTGAGCACCTTTTCATGTACCCATTGGCCATTTGAATATCTTCTTTGGAAAAATGTCTATCAGGTCCTTTGTCCATTTTTTAAATTCTATTATTATTATTATGTTGTTGTTGTTATTAAAGTTGTCTGAGTTCCTTAGACAACTAAGGAACTATCAACCCTTTATCAGATGTGTGGTTTGCAAATATTTTCTCCCATTCTGTAGGTTGCCTTTTCATTTTGTTGATTGTTTCTTTGACTGTGTAGAAGATTTCCAGTTTGATGTAGTCTCACTTGTTTATTTTTTTTTTTTATAAATTTATTTATTAATTTTATTTAACTTTTTTTTTGGTTGCATTTTGTCTTCGCTTGCATGCGGGTTTTCTCTAGTTGCTGAGAGTGGGGGCTACTCTTTGTTGCAGTGTGTGGGCTTCTCACTGTGGTGGCTTCTCTTGTTTCAGAGCACAGGCTCTAGGCATGCGGGCTTTAGTAGTTGGGACTCATGGGCTCTAGAGCTCAGGCTCAGTAGTTGTGGTGCACGGGTTTAGTTGCTCCGCAGCATGTGGGATCTTCCCGGACCAGGGCTCAAACCCACGTGCCCTGCATTGGCAGGCGGATTCTTAACCACTGAGCCACCAGGGAAGCCCTCACTTGCTTATTTTTGTTTCTGTTGCTTGGGATTTTGGTGTCATATCCAAAAAAAAAATCATTACCAAGACCAATATCAAGGATCTTATCCCCTATATTTTATTCTAGGAGTTTTATGGTTTCAGGTCTTATATTTAAATCTTTAAATCATTTTGAGTGGCGTTAAGATAGGGGTCTGGTTTCATCCTTTTGCATATGAACGTTCTATTTTCCCAGCACTATTTATTGAAAAGACTGTCTTTTCTTCATTGAGGTTTCTTGGCTCCCTTGTCAAATATTAGGTGACCATATATGTACGGCTTTATTTCTGGGCTTTAGATTCTGTTCCATTGGTTTATGTGTCTGTTTTTATGCCAGTACCATACTGTTTTGATTACTATAGCTTTGTAATATAGTTCAAAATCAGTATGTGTGATGCTTCCAGATTTGTTCTTCTTTCTCAGGGTTACTTTGGCTATTTAGGATCTTTTGTGGTTCCAGATGAATTTTAGGATTATTTTTTTTGAATTCTGTAAAAGATTCCTTTGGGAATTTGATAAGGGTTACATTGAATCTATAGATGGCTTTGGGTAGTGTGGACATTTTAACAATATTAATTCGTCTGATCCATAAACACAAGATATCTTTCTATTTATTTGTGTTTTCTTCAATTTATTTTATCAATGTTTTATAGTTTTCAATGTAGAGACCTTTTATCTCCTTGGTTAAATTTATCCTAAGTATTTTATTGTTTTTGATGCTATCATAAATGGGGTTGTTTTCTTTATTTTTTTCAGATAATTCATTGTTAGTATAAAGAAACAGTACTGATTTTTGTATGTTAGTTTTGTATCCTGAAACTTTATTGAAGAGCGACATCTTCTTTAAGATTGAGGAAGGCTTAAAGAAAACATGAGAAAATACATACCATGCAAATATGAACATAGATGCAGAAAATTTTAACAAAATATTAGCAAATCAGGTCCAGCAACATAGAATAATACACCATGACCATCTGGAGTTTATTCCAGGAATGCAAGTGTAGTTTTTTATTCAAAAATCAATGTACTTGACCACATTAACTGAAAACAGGAGAAAATTATATAGTCATCTTAATAGATAAAAATCATTCAAAATTTTAATACCTATTTTTTAATCTTAGCAAATTAGAGAATTTAAAAGATCTTCTTTATTCAGACTTTTAAACATACATATTCTTTGAAACCTATAGCATTTATCATACTTACTGTTTATATTTGAAAATCTTTTCCCCTGAGATTGGGAACTAGACACATGCATCCACTATAGCCACTTTTCTTCAGCATTGTACTGGAGGTGCTACTCTGCAAAAAGGTGAAAAAGGAAACAAATGTCATAAGGATAGAAAGGGAAGAAATTAAATTGTCATGAAAGACTTCGTAGACAAACCTAAAATTTTAAAGTGAATTTAACGAGACTGATAAAAGATCAAATACAAGAATTAATCATATTTTACACATTACACATTATACATATTACCATTTGTAGTGTCATTAAACCATATCAGATACCTAGGAATAAATCTCACAAAAGATATGAGAAAATTGCTGAAAATTACAAAGCATTGTCGAGAGAAATTAATGAGACCTAAGTATAGCAGGAATATACCATATCTGTGAATTAGAAGATTCAATAATGATATGTTTGTTCTCCCCATATTATTCTACATACTCAGAGTAATCCCAATCAAAATGCAGTAACTTTTTTGTATGCATGTAAAAATTGACAAACGAGTTCTAAAAGTAATATAGAAATGCGAAGAGCAGAGAATATCCAAGGCTATTCTTGAAGATGAACAAAGCTGGAGGATTTATGCTAACAGATACCAATATCTATTGTGAAGTGATACTAATTAGTGTGGTTTTATTGCAGGGGTAGACAAATTAATGGAACAGAATATCAAAAACAGCGCACAGGTATACAGTCATCTAATTCATGACAAAGATTACAGTACAGTGAAGTGGGGAAGGTGGTAAGGGGAGAAGGAACGGTACTGGGTAATTTGGCTATTCCTGATAAAAAGAATATTGACTAACTCCCTTTACACAAAAATCCATTTCAGATGGACTGTGTATCTGAATGCAAAAGGTGAAACAATAAAGCTTTTATTTTTTAAAAGTGGTCAGCATGACACCAGATTGCCAATCACATATCATGTGCATCAACAGTAGCTTTCTTAGCATGTCATTAATAAATTTTTGCATCATGTAGAATTGTGTTACGTATCAGAATGCAAATACCAACGTCTGATTTATAACTTTTGGCTCATATTCTGTAATCCCCACATCTGTCAGGATTTGTGCCATCATCTGTGCATCTTTTGGCATGCTCTTAGGAGAAGCCATATTGCCAGGCTCCATGATAACTGGTGATCAGACTCCTCGAGCTAAATCACCCAATTAAAGTATTCCACCTAGTGCGGTGTACCAGTGAGCACCAATTCCTGGTGTAACAGTGAGCAGAATATTCAGGAGCATCCTCACTGCCATGGCTCCAAGCACCTCCCCAAATTTTACCTTATCCTTTCAGTATCTGTAGGATCTCTAGTAATGGTGATATGTGGGCGTGGAGGGGGTTCTTTTTCTCTTGAGTGAACTTGCCTAGGCGTTTATCAATTTTAATAATTTTTCCAAAGAACTAACTTTGGGGCTTGTTGATTCCTCTGGTTTTTTTCCCCCATTGAATTCTATTTGTTTCCTTTTTTCTATTTACTTTGGATTTACTCTTCTTTTCTTTTTTTTTTTTTTAGCTTCTTAAATTGGAAATTCATATCACTTGTTTAAAACCTGTCTTATTTTTTACAATTACCACTTAAAACGATAAATTTCCCTTTAAGCTCTGCTTTAGCTGCATCCCACAAATTTTGATATGTTGTGTCTTCATTTTTAATCAGTTCAAAATATTTCCTAATTTCCTTGTGATTTATTTCTGTGTTCATAGATTATTTAGAAGTGTGCTGTTGGATTTTCAAGTATTTAGTACTTTCCTATTTTATTGTTATTGATTTCTAATTTACTTCCACTGTGATCCAAAAACATACTCTATGAGATTTTAATCTTTTGAAATTTATTGATACTTTTGTATTCTTAATTTTTGTCTAGTTCCTCTGTTATATATATTATATATACTGTGTATATTATATACACAGAGGAGGTATTAAAAGCTTCATTTATGATTATGTAGTTGTCTGTTTCTGTCTTATAGTTCTTTCAGGTTTTTTTTTTTACCTCTTATATATTCAAGTTCTGGGATTAGGTGCCCTTATGCTTGTTATGGTTTCCTGAGGAATTAACTTTTTCATCATTATGAAATGTCCCTTTTTATCTCTGATAATACTTCTCGTCTTGAGATTTACTTCATTACTGTTATAGATCACACCAGCTTTCTTATGCTTAGGGTTTATAACATCTTTTACTTTCAACCTGTAAATATATTTAAAATGAGTCCCTTGTAGAGCATATATAGTTGTATCTTGATTCTTTTAATCTAATCTGACAACCTCTGTCTTTATAATTTGAGTTCACTTGCATTTAGTGTAATCATTAATATGGCTGGAAATAGTTTTTATATTTTAATTTCTTTTTGTTGTTCTAGGCATTATAATAGGCATTATTAACCTACCTTAGTGTACTTAAAATTAATATTGTATCATTTTATGTAAAATGTAAGTACCTTGCAACGCTATATGTCATTTTCCCCTTTCATCATTCATGTTATAGTTGTCATATATTTTACATCTACATCCATTATTAACCCCAGAATACAGTGATAGTGATATAATTTTTTGCCTTAAGCAGTCAACTGCCTTTCAAAGAAAATAAAATAAGAAAAAATATATATGTAGCATCTTATATTTTACTCTTTTGGTGCTCATCATTCCTTCTTTTAGGTGCAAGTTTACATCTGTGTTATTTCCCTTCACCCTGAAGAATTTCAGTATGTCTTGTAATGCAGGTCTGTTAGTAACAGACTCTCTCAGTTTTTGTTTATTGGAAAATGTTTTTCTTTCATCTTTATTTATTTTTAAAATTTTTATTTATTTAATTTATTTATTTTGGGATGTGTTGGGTCTTCGTTGCTGCACGCAGGCTTTCTCTAGTTGCAGCGAGGTACACAGGCTTCTCACTGCGGTGGCTTCTCTTGTTGTGGAGCATGGGCCCTAGGTGCGCAGTCTTCAGTAGTTGTGGCACGCGAGCTCAGTAATTGTGGCTTGCAGGCTCTAGAGCACAGGCTCAGTAGTTGTGGCACGTGGGTTTAGTTGCTCCGCGGCATGTGAGATCTTCCTAGACCAGGGCTCGAACCCGTGTCACCTGCGTTGGCAGGCAGATTCTTAACCCCTACGCCACCAGGGAAGCCCTCATCTTTATTTTTGAAGGATACTTTTGCTGGATGTAGAATTCTGAGTTGACAGTATTTTTCTTTTACCACTTTGAAGTATGCTCTTCCATTCTCTTCTGTCCTCTTGTTTCTGATGAGAAGTCATCTATAATTCATAGTACTGCTCTCTGTATGTAATGTGTCTTTTTTCCTGGGCTTTCAAGATTTTCTCTTCATTTTTGGTTTTCAGCAGTTTTGTTATGGTGTGCTGACTGGGCTTTTCTGCACTTCTGAATCTGTAAATTAATGGTTTTCACCAAATATGGGAAATTGTTGACCATCTTTCTCTGCATATTTGTCTTCTGCATCCCTCATCTCTTTTTTTCGTGACCCTACTTACACACATATTTGCTCTTTTGATGTTGTTCCACAGATCGTTGAGGCTCTCTTTATTTAAAATTTTTCTCTGTGTTCTTCAGTTTAAAGTTCTATCAATCTCCCTTTAGGTTTATTGCCCCTTTCTCCTGCCATTTCCAATCTACTGTTAAAGCCAACCTGTGAATTTTTTGTTTCATATTTTGAACCAGAATTTCAGTTCTGGAATTTTTATTTGGTTCCTTTTTAAATTTTTTCTAGTATCCAGTTTCCTGTCATGATTTTGCATCTGTTCACTTATAACTATAATTTCCTTTGAGTCCTTTAACATAACTACAGTAGTTGCTTTGAAGTCCTTGTCTGCTAATTTTAATACCTGAGCCATCTTGGTGTCAGTTTCCATTGATTGCTTTTTTCTTGACTATGGGTTACATTTTCTTCTCCACATGCCTAGAAAATTTTATTATATATTGAACATTGTAGATAACACATTATAGAAATTCTGGATCATGTTCCTCTGAAGAATATTGGTTTTTGTTCAAGCATGCAGGTAAATTACTAGTTGATCCCCTTAAAGTTGTGGAGGCCTGGTTTTTATACTTTGTTAGGGTGACTCTGTTTCAGTTTTGCTCTAGTCTTATAGCAAGTTCTTAGTCCTGGGAAATAGTCTCTGCTTCTAAGGCATGGACATTCAGGGGTTTTCAGTGAAAAGCCTGAGGTGGTTACCTGGCCCCTCTAACTTGATGAGATTCAAACTCCAATTTCTGTCTCGCCTGCTATAAGCAGGCAATGAAATCTTTGCTTAGCTTTTTCTGCCTTCCAGAAGTTGCTTGTTGGTGGACTATCTGGCAATTCTTCCCCACATGCACAACCGAGGGTTTAAAGGGAGTTTACACAAATCTTTAAAATCAGGTGCCATACTAATCCATCTGAAATCTTTAGAAATGTGTTACCCCTGAAGAAATTAATATTTTCCAGGTATTCTTTTTTTTTTTCTTTTTTTTTTTTATCGTGGTGTGCGGGCCTCTCACTGTCATGGCCTCTCCCGTTGCGGAGCATAGGCTCCAGATGCGCAGGCTCAGTAGTTGTGGCTCACGGGCCTAGCCACTCTGTGGCATGTGGGATGTTCCCAGACCGGGGCACGAACCCGTGTCCCCTGCATTGGCAGGTGGATTCTTAACCACTGCGCCACCAGGGAAGCCCCAGGTATTATATATTTTAAGCACCACCATCCCAACACAGTCTCCAAATGTGATGAAAATCTACCCATGATCCAGTAACAGGCAAATGGACCCTCAGTTTTATTTGTCCAGAAGTTGAAGGGTTTTTGCCTGCAGCCCTATGGTCCTATTAATGTTTAGGGGTATGGCTATCTCCTCTGCCACACTTTTGAATGGGCACTTGAATTTAACCTAAGGAATAATTAAAACTAGCTAATAGTTTACAGTTTGTAGATATTTTATTGGCAGGTAAAAAACTCATAAAACTGCCGTTGACTTTTGGTTTAACTTACAGGTTTTTTGTTATAATCTTACTTGCTGTCTCCATTGCATGGGTCCCTGCTATACAAATGGCACACAGGGAACAACTATTTGAATACATGCAAGCAGTTTTAAGTTACCTGATGCCGCCCATTGCTGCCATCTTCCTGCTTGCCATATTTTGCAAGAGAATCACTGAGCAGGTAGGTGGGAGTTGGCATGGCCACGGCATGGCACAGTGTGAGGGCTTGCCTTCACATCATACCTATCTTTGCAAAAGTTGCTCTGAGAGGGTCTCTTGTGCTTCAGGGGTTGACACCGTTGCATCATTTGCTTTCTGAGAGATGATTTACTCCTGGGCAGCTTTGGTCCGAGCTCCCTCATGCTTGCAGGGGAAAGGCAAGCTCTGATTTGTTTTCTACCCTTTGCAATGTAATCCACTTTCGACGGTGCCATAGATGGTGCAAAACGTGTGGGAACCTCCTGCATGCTCATCTAGCCACAGGAAGATATTCTTCTGTTCCCTCTGTTCATGGATGTTTCCTGCTCAGAGGTTTCAAACTCACAGGGGGATGTTCAGTCATGAGTTCCTACCGCCTTCCCTGCATGAAGACCATCTCCTCCAGCCACACTTAAAACTAAATAAAGATCCCAATTAATGGTTTGATCATTTCATCAGTAAGACTGAAAGCACAGTTTGCCAGAATATTTTCATTCATTATTTGAGTCACATCTTGACCTGTTTCTCCTAACAGCACTGAGCAGCTGGGCCTTGCATGAGTTCCCGAGCATGGTGCCTCTGTGACCTGGCTCCTGCCTGCCTCTCAGCCCTGGCCCTCTCCATACACAGTCCCTAGGCCCCAGCTACTGCTAACCACTTGCAGTGCTGATTGCCTGTCTCATGCCTTTTCTGGCCCCTCTTCATTCCTGTGGATGCTTTGCTTTGCCATGAATATCTTTGTCCACCTCCATCTGGCTGGTGCTTTCTGCAGGCCCATGTCAGGTGTTCAATCCTCCAGACAAATCTGCGAGTGCTTCTTGCTCTGCCTAGCTCACCAGGACTCAATTGAGCACCGAGAATGGGGTGGGGGGCTGCTGGGCTCTGGAGATGCTCTTCTCTGTGCTCTCTTGGGAAGGGCAGGGGCAGAGGAGCAGGCAGTCAGGAGAACCTGCCTCCTACCGGCGATGGTCACCACCCTTGCCGTACTGGGGCCTATCACCAAGTGAAACTGGGGATCTTGTCAGTGGCTCTCCAGCTACCCCTGGTCCAAGGTTACAGCATATTGTGGCTACCTTCCTTGACCTAGGGAACTTCTCCAGGCCTTCTCTCCCACCCTCATCTGGCTTCTGCTGCCCATCTGTTTCTAGATCTTCCCTTTTCTGCACGCCTCCTTCAATAAATGGGTCCTGTGGACCACACCTGGCCTTTGGTTTCAGCTCTTTCTCCAAAATGCTTCCCACATACTGTATCCTCTACCTCCTCCAACATTCAGCCACACCTGAGACAGGCTCCAGATGCAGCTCTAGGACCAAGATGAAGTCCTCACTCTTAAAGAGTGGACTGTCCAGTTGGAGGAGACGGATGATACCGAATGAGCAGATAAGATTTCTGAGAGTGGTGTAGTGCTGTTTAAAAGTCAAAAAGGATCATGGAGGTTAGCAGGGTAGGTGCTGGGGGCAGGGGCAGCACAAGGACATTAGCCAAGGTAGTGGGAGAAGATTTCTCCTAAGAAAGTGACCTCGAACCTGAATCCTGGAGGATGAGCCAGAAACACCAAGATCTAGATAGAGAACCAAGCAGAAAGAAGGGCAAGTACAAAGGCCTGGCTGAGAGCACAGTGGGCAGGCCTGACATGCAGGAAGAGGTCATGCTTAGTGGCTAGAGTAGACTGACCAGGGGAGAGGGCGGGGCCAGGTGAGGTCAGCTCGAGCAGATGAGACTTGCTTCTGAGGGCAGCCATGAGAAGCCACGGTGGTCTTCAGCAGAGTCAGGGCACTCCCTAATCCATGCTTTGAAGAGATCACTCTGGCTTCTTGGACAGCGGGTGAGCAGGAGACCAGGTATGGATTCCACTTGTGTGAGAGAAGGTGGTAGATCGGGATTGAGGTGGTCGCTGTGGAGACGATGGGACGATTTGCTGATTGATTGGTGGTAGGGCAGAATGGAAGGAAAGGGGCCAGGGATGTCTCCTGTGGTTTCTGCCTGAGCTGCCAGGGCGATGGAGGTGCCCCTACAGCAACAGGCAAGACTGAGGTCTCTTTGGACACATTATGTTTGAGATGTGTCTTCACCGTCTAACTTAAAACTGTCTCCAGTATTTCCTAAGTTCTCTGATTGACCTAAGAGAGTGTCCATGCGTCTTCGGTCTGTGTTCAGCCCAAGAAGGTGTCATCTCCTCGCAGTGCTAAGACTGTGCTTCTGCAAGGCATGTGAAGCCCTTGTTATGCTGAGTTTAGCTGACCAGTTTAGACTGGTCAGGAGGCGAGGCTGAGGATGGCTTGTCTCATTCCCCGTCTTCCTCCCAGGCGACTCTCGGGGCTCCTTCTTTGGCAGGGTGCCTTCTGGAGGCTGACTGGTGGACTTCTGATTGGCTTCTGCCGCATGGTGTCCATGTTTGCCTACGGGGCCTGGAGCTGCTCGACAAACAGCAGGTGCCCTCGGATCATCTGCGGCGTGCACTACCTCTACTTTGCCGTCATCCTCTTCACCATCAGTCTTTTCACCGTCCTGGGGATCTCCTTGTTCACAGACCCGATTCCAGATAAACATGTGAGTGCTGCCATGAGGATGCTCAGGGGTCCACCGCAGTCCCAGTGTCCCTGTGAACCACAAGTTGGCTCTGCCAGCTTTGGAGAAAAGTGGCTGAATTCCTGCATTCTTTTTGAAAGCGGGGTCGGGGGGTGGGGGGGCAGGGGCTGGGGGTTGGGGGGTGACGGTTGGGTCAGAAATAGGCAAATAACCTCCTTGCCTTAAAAACTAAACTAAAAAGCTTTCCAACAGTCCTCTAATTACATATTCACTGAGAATGAGAAGTTTGGTTTTTAAAATACAAAATTTCCTTGAAGTGCTAAGGTTGCTAACCTCAGCGTGAATTAATGTAATCAGGGCAGTCCCAGCTGCCACCCACCCAGAAGGGATTAAGCCAGCAGGAGGGGGGACAGTAATGCTGGCAGTGCTGTGGCTGGTGGCTGGCACACCTCATTCTCCTTTCCCGGCCACTTCCCCCCTCCCAGGAGGCAGGTGTCAGTCACCCCAGTTGGAATATAAAAAGCCTGGGCTCAGAGAAGTCAAGTCACTTGTCCGTGACACCAAAACTAGCCAGCAGCAGGACTGGGCCTGACCAGACTCCATCATGTCACCCACATGGGCATGGCCAGGAGGCTTAGCAGGACAGGGGCTTGGCTGAGCCGAAGAGCAGCAGGGAGGGTCCTAGGTGTCAGAGGTGAGGGCAGGAGGAGCTCAGAAGGGAGGCGGGTCTGTGAGACCCGTGTGCCCTGGGGTCTGGGTGAGAGCTGAGAACTTGGAAGGCCGCCTCCCCTCTGGCCACCTTTCTGCTCAGTAGTTCCTTTTGACCCATTCCTCTCTCGCACACAGCCCCGTGGGATTGGGACGGAGCAAGTGGGGAGGACGGCCAGGAGTGCCCAGGACAGCTCGCCCACCACACGTCCCTGCCCTGCTCCCGGCACGTGGAGAAGCCGTGGGTGCTGGACCCAAGCTCCTGTCTCTCAGGGTCTTAATGGTTGACTTGTCTGACTTCTTTTCTGCTGCTCTTGTGTTCTCAACTTTTTGGTCCTGCCCGCTTCTCGGGTAGCCACGTGCTTGAGTGCTTTTCCTGCCCAGCAGCACAGGTGCTCTGGAGAGGAGGGAGGGAGGCAAAGGGGGAACCGTGCTTTCGGGTCAGTGTCTGCTGCACGCTGGGCGCTGCCGGGGGAAGCGGGACCACACTCAATCCCCTGTTCTTCCTGCCCAGCGGCCTGGTGCACAGGGCTCGTCATGTAATTGGGAAGGCAAATGCAGACGCACAGCATCACCAGGAAGCAACTCAAGGCTAAACCCAGTCTCTGTCACTGACACGGCAGCGGGTTCATTACTGATGTCTTAGTCCGAGAGGCGGGGCTTGGAGGGGCTGCTCAGTCACATTCCCGCTATGTTTGGGGGAGTGGGAGAGGTGGTGGTGCTGAGATTCAAATATACCGAAGCTGGTATAATAGATTGAAACCTGCTCCGGGAGAGACTTGGTGGAAATGTTCGCTTACTTGTGCTTCTGCCGACCCCAACCCTCAAAAAAAGCAAAAAAAAGCAACAGCAATTGGCTGGATTTTACTTCCCAAAGTCTCCATATGTGTTTTCAGGAAGAGAACAAAATAACAGACTAGAAGGGAAGGGATGCTCCCCTTCTGCATCTGCAAATGCCTTGCTGAGCTTGAGCGACTAAGCCTGGCTAGGGACCAGGTCATCCGGGTACCCCAGGTGAACCAGGTCAGGCCTCCTCTGGGCTGCGTGAGTGCTCATCTCTGACAGCCAGGAGGGGCTCCTGGAAGGAAAGCAGAGTTCCCAGGTCTACCCTGCGGGCCCATCCACCAGAAGCAGCAGACCGGAGTGCTGAGCAGCTTCTCCCACCCTGAAGGGCACAGCTTCCTAGACCCTCAGTTACTGGAAGAAGCCCTGAGCGTGTTGCCTCCTACCCTACCATCCAGCCCAAGACACTGAGGTCACCTTTGGGCAGCCACACAACCACACAGGACCAGAGCCAGCACTGAAATCCAGGGTTCCCAGGCGCCTTGCTTTCCCCACCCCATGTTCCTTCTGTCCCTTGTTGGAGTCTAACGACCCTTTTCAGTCCCTCGAGACCCTGGTGCCCAGCTGTGATCCGTGGCACCATAAGGCCTGCGTGACATGGCCCTGGGTGGTGACATGCGCCTGCTCTCCCGCCAGCTACGCCGCCTCTGTTGGAGTTTATGGAACAGCCAAGAGGAAAGGGTCGATCTGGACAAAGACACACAAGGGAAGAGCCCCGCACCGCAGGCATGTCCAGGTGAGAAGGGAGACCCAAAGCCAGAGGAGAGGCCTGTGCTGCTCCTTGCCCCCACCCCCGCTGTCTCCACTCCCAGAAGTGCTTCCAGGCAGAGGCTCCGTCTTTCATTTTCCCAAAGATGCCTTGTGGGTGTTTGTCGAGGGTGAGATGCCTCTCGGCCATCCGTGTGGCTGTCCGGGCCAGAGAGATCCAGATGGGAGAGATCAGCAGGTGCCGGGGGAGGAGAGAAGGGTCCGTGAGGGGCAGAGAAACACAAGTGTCTGGTGATCTAGGAGCGTTTAAGCTGGGGTGGGAGGGATCCACCGAGCCACACAGATCACATTGTGCCTCAGCAGGAGGGGAGGAGGCACTGGGGACAGGGGAGGGACAGCAGGTCACAGAGTCTCACACAGGGATTCAAACCCAGAGGGATTCTGGGAAGTGGGTGGGAGCCTCTGCAAGGAGGAGGGAGCAGCCCCACCCAAGAGGGCGCCGGGGGACACCGCCAAGGACAGCCGATTTCACTGGGGCAAGAAGAGAGAGTTCCGGAAGAGGCTCGGGCCTGGGGGCCCCAGAAGGCCCAGAGGAAAGCTCTCAGCAGATGGGGTCAGAGGCGGAGTGCGGGGGCCCCAGGGAGGGTGACCTGCACCTCCTGAGGCCCTGACGCAAACAGGGATAAAGGCCTAACAAGATTAGCGCTGAGTCTGGGGCAGAGAGTCTGGGGGGACTGTGAGTTTGGAGGAGGGAGGGAGGGAGGGAAGGCCTGCCTGAGGAGAGGCAGTGTTCTGGGGCCCCCTCTCCACTCCTGCCAGGAACGTTCAGAGCCTAGAGGGGCCTGGGACCCTCTCCCGACACCTGCAGGGCAGGGGAGTGGCCTCTCCTGAGCCAGGCTGCCCCGCGCCCCTGGAGGGTACAGGGCTCCCAGGATTGCTCTCCCTCAGGGACAGAGGAACTGCCCGTTGGGGGCCACGTGTGCCGGGGGCTTGTTCTGGGGGCACCTCCGAGCTCCTCTTCTCCCTCGTCCACAATCGTGGGTGGATGCCATGATGATAGTGGCTCACACTTTTTGCCCATTTGGGATGTGCCAAGCACTGTGGAAAGTATGCCTATGTGTGACAGGTACAATTACCATCCCCATTTCAGAGGTGGGGGGACTGAAGCACCAAACATTTAAGTAGTCGGCCCTGGACTCCAAAGATAACCAGGCAGTGGTGCAGCTGGGATTTGAACACAGGCAGTCTGACTCCAAAGCGTGTGCTCTTGGCCACTGGTCTGTCCCATCTCCCGTCATACAGCTCTTGGGCTGTGTTTACATGATCAGTCGCCATTGATATACAGCAACCTTTTTGGGCCTGGCCGCTGCATGATGGTGTGCTGACCCAGACATCTGAGAGACCGAGAGACAGGACCAGCATGTGCTGCTCAGGACCTTTCAGCACCGCAGCAGGTATCTGCGTCTCTGGGGTGCTCTGGCGGCAGCACCTCCCCTGTAACACGGGCCCCTCCGTCACTGGCTGACGGGTTCCGCCATCCCTGGTGCTGCCCCAGCCTCAGGACACACAGCTGGCGTGGTGGCTGCCCAAGGGGATGAGACATGGAACAGGTCACAGCGCACACTTCTCGGACTGAGGTGTGCTTGTCTTATCATCAAAGAGGGATCCGTTCCCAGACTGGCTGGGCTCACGTGTGTGCGGAGCTGGCCGTGGTGCTGACCCGTGCCTGAGCAGACCTGGGAGCGGCCAGCGTGGGCTGCACTACCAGACACCGGAGGGATATTTAAGCCCCAGAGTGAGACATTTCACTGATTTGGTCCAGAGCTGTGAATAGAAACTTGCCCATAATTCCTAGACTTACCCCGTTCCTGGAGAAAACACCAGTGATTCCCCTTTCAAGGGCCCAGAGGGCCTTACTTTGGGCCAGTTTGTGAGACTGGTACCTACCTGGAGAAGACACGCCCCAAGGTTGCTGAGGAGAGCAGAGCAATTGGGGCTTTTTCCATCCTCAGAGGAGCAGCCACTTGCCCTAGACCTACAGAGCTGTGCTGGGCGTGTGCCAGAGACGGGAGGGGTGGGCCCTCCAGCGCCCAGCGGGGAGGGCCTGCCCCGTGACGGCCGGGGTTCTGGGCCGGCTGAAGGCTCTGCCAGTGCAAGCAAGCATGGCCCAGGCCACACCCCAAGTCCCCGCTCCGTGTCTCTGCGGGCGGTGGGCGGTGGGCGGTGCTCTGAAGCAGCGGCTGAGGGTTGCTCTCCACATCAGAGCCAGTCTGTTGGGCTTCCTGCCGGCCTCACCGCTGAGATGTGAGCCCTAGAAAGACCCCCTCCTGTGTGTGGCCTCTTAGCCTCCTGACCTGTGCCTATTCCCTCTGTTCCAGACATATTTGAGGAGGCCAGGAGCTGCCTCTGGAAGGCCTGGGATGTGTTCTGCGGACTGGAGCCACTGCCAGGCCCCAGACTCGCCCCAGAAGAGGCAGTCATGCAGAAGATGGAGTGTGGTGACACGGAAGGGACACAGCACAGTGCCACTTCTGAAAGGACAGAGAAGCGCGACATGCTGGAAGGAACAAAGCTCCGAGACATGCCAGAGATATCCCACTGGAGAAAAGTGCCCAACGTCTGCGGGTTCCTCTTGGTATCGCTCACAGTGCTCTGCCACTTCTACTCCTCCTAGGCAGCCTGCGGGGACGTCTGGGGAACGGGCGAACCACCGCCTCTTGCAAATGCCCTCATCGTCGAGGGGAGGAAACATTTCCTACGGGGAGGCCCACGGACGTGGACCAAGGATCACACTGATGAAAACGCGCCCGCAGCGTCAACGCTGCCGGCTGACGGGCGGCGAAGCCCACTGGTGAGGGCAGAGACCGAAGATGAGCACATCTGTCCTCTGTGCGATGAGTCATTCTCCCCAGATGGCTCCACTGCACAAACACTGGCTTTCACTTTAAATTTAATTTTGGCTTTTTATCTCTAGATATATTTGAGGGTTTTGCTTGTGTTTACTGTCACCATTTCCTTCCTATACCCACCTCTGTTTGCTGTGTTCTCTCCTCCTTTGTAAAGGTATGGCTGCTGGCAAAGATGCTCCTCCTCGCGCCAAGGGTCCCACCCACAAGGGGCTGTGCCTACTGCCAATGACCACACAGGCCAGCTGGCGCCAAGGCTGCCGCGGATGGAAACGTTGGCTCCTGCCTGGACCCGTGGTGGGGCTGAGGCGGTCTCTGCCTGAGGACCAGGCCTCCCTGTGGCTCAGCTCTGGCTGCTCCCCGAAAGGGCAAGTGGAAAGGAAACTTCCCTCCTTGTTGAGCTCCTCCCAGTTCCTCCCAGTCTGCCTGCTACTGGGAGTTGGGCCCAGGGGCTGGATCCCCTTTAGCTGTCAAGTATAGACCAGTCCTGGGCTGTGTCTCTGGGAGAGGCTCCCTAAGCCACCCCTTCCTCTTCCTTCTTCTTAGACCAAAATAAATGATTTGGGTCTTTAGAAAAAGTTTCAGATGCCTTGAAGTGATTTGGGGGAGGCCCACCCAACATTGCAAAAGTCACACTCTGAAGGTGCAGTCGGGACCAGGCCCCCATCCCTCGTTTAGTCTTTCAGCTGACATTTTTGAGTGCCTGCTATGTGCCAGCACTGCTGGGAAGCAGTCATGGACAGAGCTCATGGTCCAGGGAAGTAGACAATGAAACACGAGCGGTGATGGCCAGCACCTCATGTGGCCCGCTATTTCCCTGCCCAGGTTATCATCACGTTCAAGCCATGGAGCCACCTTATGTGGAAGGACCAGAATCAACCACATTTCACAGAGGAGGAGACTGAGCTCAGCCAGGGGACCGAGTAAATGGGCCCTCTGTGCATGTGCACGTGGCAGGAGCGCCCACAGGGAGGAGGCCTCCCGTGACTGAAGTGGGAGGTCAGCTAGCTGGATAACAGAGGGACAACATGTGGGAAGACAGGGTGAGGCAAGGGTGTGAGGAGGCCAGAGTGCAGAACTGTGGGAGGTGGGGAGGCGGGGAGGGCAGCGTGGGCAGGGGCTGGACCTGCAGGCCTCAGGCGCTTTGGGATCCTGAGTCTCTGGGAACTTCAGCCAGGAAGGGATGGGATCAGATTTGCTGGCCGCTGCTGGAAGATGAAAGGGCGGCAGGAACACCCGCCAGGAGGCTATTAGAGGAATCCAGGCAAGTTAGCAGCAAAAAAGAAAAGACAAGGGAACAGCATCAAGAGAAGCCAGCAATTAGAAGTAACAGGACTCAAGTACTAGACTTCTGGAGGGAGGGCCCAGGGGTGACTCTCTGGCTTGAACATGTGGGCAGGGGGTGTACCAATTCCAAAGACAGGCCACACTGGAAGAGAGCAGGTGCAGGAGAAAAGTGGAGCACCGTTTGGGACATGTGGAGTTTGAGTTGCATGAAGATACTTATTGCCGTCTTGACAATGTTAAGTCCTCTGCTTCACGAACATGGGATGTCCTTCCATTTATTTAGGTCTTCTAATTTCTTTCAACAGTGTTTTGTTCTCAGCACTCAAGTTTTGCACTTCTTTTGTTAAATTGATTCCTGGGCATTTTATTCTTTTTGATGCTACTGTAAATGAGGTGGGTTTTTTTCTAATTGCGTTATAGTTGATGTACAATATTATGTAAGTTACAGGTGTACAACATAGTGATTCACAATTTTTAAAGGTCATACTCCATTTATAGTTATTTTAAAATATTGGTTATATTTCCTGTTGTACAATATATCCTCGTAGCTTATTTATTTTATACATAAGAGTTTCTACCTCTTAGTCCCTTTTCTTAATTGCATTTTCAGATTGTTCATTGCTTATGTACAGAAAATCCTGCAACTTTGCTGAACTCGTTTATTAGTTCTAATATTTTTTAAGTGTCTTCCTTGGGATTTTTCATATATAAAATCATGTACTGTGCAAGTAGAAATAGTGTACTTCTTTCTTTCCAACCTGGATGCCTTTTATTTCATTATCTTGCCTAAACTGCCCTGGCTAGAACCTCCAGTACAATGTCAAGTAGAAGTAGTGAGTGCAGACATCCTTGTCTTATTCCTGATCTTAGAGGGAAAGCATCCAGTCTCCTCATCGTTGAGTATGATGTTAGCGGTGAGTTTTTGCAGATGTTATCATGTTGAGGAAATGCCGCTCTTTCCTATTTTGCTGAGAGTTTTTGATTTTGTTTTAGTTTGGGTTTTTTTTATGAATGGGTGTTGGATTTTGTCAGGTGCTTTTTTTGCATCTATTAAGATGATCATGTGGTTTCTGTTCTTTCCTTACACGTTACATTGATTCATTTTCACGTGTTAAGCCAACCTTGCATTCCTGGGATAACTTACAGTCGGTCATGGTGTATAATGATTTTCTCATGTGGCTGGATTTGGTTTGCTAATATTTGGTTGAGTTCTTGTGTCTATATTCATAGAGGTCAATAGTTTTCTTTCTTTATGAGGTCTTTGTCTGGTTTGGGTATCAGGGTAATACTGTCTTCATGGAATGAATTGGGAATTGTCCCCTCTTCTATTTTTTTAAATTAGTTTTTGAAGGACTGGTGTTAATTTTTGCCTGGAGACATTTAAGGGTAAGTATTAAGTTGGGTGGAAGGTCCAAACACAGCAGAGAGGCTGGCGCTAGAGACTCAGACTGAGGGGAGAGAAGACAGTGGACCAGCCTAGCTAAGAAGTGAACCTGGTAGAGGAAGCCCAAGTCAGGCAGATGAGATTGTGCAGGAGAGCAAACAGAGATGTCAGGCTAAGAAAGAGGGTTCTTTCTGCAGAGGAGACTAAGAGGGCACAACCAGGGCCCTGGGAGGAGCACCAAGACAGCCGCCACAGGAAGGGAGCACTGGCACCTGGGTTACTGCTCGGGCCAAGCACAAAGAGCACAGGAACTTGGCAGCAAGAAGTCCAGAGCCCTTCAAGGAGGTGGTAAGGGTGGAGCCAGCGTGTTATGGTTGAGGAAGGATGAGGAAGTGGAGACCCTCAAGCCCCTGTTTTCCTGAAGGAGGAAAGGTTTCCTCTTACAGGGCCTTTTTTGAGAATGAGATTTAACCTGAAACCCCACCTGGGCCTGGCAGCAGGTCCCTCCCAGTACAAGAGGGGCTGCTTGGGCTAATCCTGGAATCCCAGGATGCAAGCGTCTCTGTGTTTCTGCTAGGAAAGTGAAGGCCCCAGGCACTGGAAGGACTACAAGAAGGCACTCAGCTGGGGATTCTAGCTCTGCAGGTAGCATCTATTCTGGGAGGTTCTGCCCCTCAGGAAGTGTGGCTGCTGGTTGGTGATGTAACAAGGGAAACCTGGTGTGAGGCAGGGAGGCTCGGAAAGCTCACGGGGGAGATTAAGGCTTCGGCTCAGCCCAAACGAGGCCAGCCCTGAAGCTGAGCCGCTCCTACAGCTTCTCCAAGAGAGGTCAGAACCCTGCCAGACCACCTGACAGGTTGGGTCGGGGAGATCAGGGAGTCCCCATGCCTCCTCCCCCTGCAACCTGGCTTCTCCACCCCCTCCAACCCCCTGCAGCCCACCCCCAGGGCTCTCCAGCCTCTTAGCCAGTTTCACGGCGGGAGAAGCAAGGCAGGTGGAGGCACAGGTGGGAGCTCTCTGGAGGGAGGCCTGGCAGACAACAGGGGGAGGGCTGCCGGGGGAGGTCGGCCTCAGGCCAGCCCGAGCTTACGAAGGTGACTTGGCTTTGGAGAACACAGCTGTTTGGGGGGAAGACCTTAAGGAGCTGCCCTGTTCTGAGCTCTCATCCCTGGGGTGGGGGTGGCGGCCTCTTACAACTCACCCTCCTCCAGCAAGAGCCCACTTGGGGTTGCACCTGTGACCTTCCTTCCCACGTGGGGAGGGGCAGACCTGGTGAGCAGGGCCACACCCAGCCACACCCCATGGGCCTATTCACTGAGCGTCCGGCTCAGGCAGTGCTGTCTGGACCAGCTGTTCCTTCCCCCACACAGCTCCCTGCCCCCACCTTGTCCCTAGATGCTTGGCCCTGCTCTGTGCTTTCCCAGGGGACTCGACCACAGCAGACAGCAGGGATGCCTCGCACCCGGCCCCGGACCCGGGGTTCAGCCTGTGACCCTGTCTTTCTGGGCCAGGCATTTCCCCTTTGGCAGGAGAGAGAAGAGCCGTGACCTGCCCCAGAAACATCAGGTGCCATTTAGACCAAGATAAAGAGATTCAGCGCATTTATTCAGTCATGGGGTCAGCAGGTGGGGCCGGTAAGAGGCTCAGGGTTTCCACTCAATGACTTTGACGGCGATCTGGGCTGCCCGCCGCACAGCCGCGCTGGTGTCCTCCTCGAGGGCCCGGAAGGTGGGCACGTGGGACTGCAGGATCTTGCGGCCCTCGGGGGCCTCGGCCAGCATGGTGAGGACCTTGATGGCATTGAGGCGCGCCTTGCTCAAGGATGAGTGCAGTAGCTCCAGCAGCGGACGGATGGCCTCTGTGTCCAGGGCCGCGTACTTCCCTGCAGGGCACCAATGCCAGGTGTTCCTGGGGTTCCCTGCCCACCTCCCTCACCCCCCAGCCCTCCCAACGCAGGCTCCACACCCTCCCTGCCCCCAGCCTGGGCCCCACAAGCTCCCCAGCCGGCATCTCCCCAACCACCAGGTACCTGTCCCGCAACCCAGTCCTCTCAAGGCAGCATGAGGGGTATTTTGAAAATTAAAATCCAATCGAATGAGAAGGGGAGACGCCCCTCCTTAATCCTTACTTGCTGCCCACCCCCTCACCCGCTGAAATGCCACGCTGCCGCCCCCTGCCCCCTGCCCCCAACCCTCCTACACCGAGCACTCTGCTCTTTGCTGCCAGACCGTCCAGCCCCTTTTGCCCTGCTAGCTCCCCTCTCAGAGGATGCTCTGCCCCCATACTGTGCCCACCGTCTCCCCCAGGTTACTCTTCACTCTGCCGCCCCTGCCAACCTCAGACAGCAGAGGCTGAGACGTCTGGGTCCCCATCACCCAGCACAGAGCCTGGCCTGTGGCAGGGGCTCAGGGCTCCTCGGCTAGAGTGCTAGCTCAGGGAAGTGACCACATCTCCCCCAAATTCCCATGTTGTCCGGGCCCCATGAGAGCCCCCCAGCCCTCCAAGCATTCCTACAGGAAGCCCAGGTAAGACACTGACTGCACTGAGGACGCCCGCGAGATCCACGCTCATGGGGAGCCCCACACTGGGGGTCGGCACCCTGACTGCACGATCAGTCAGAAGGGGGCTGTGGACTCTGGGAAGGCCCCAACCTCTCCCCCTGATGCATCTCAGATTTCACCATCAGGACGAACTGGGGAGTGGCAAGGAGTCCCAGCTCTGGGGGGATCTGCAGACTGCTGATTGAGAATCAGAGGCCCAGGTAGTTAGTTCTCCGTGGATCAGCAAGGAAGCTCAGGGCGTGGGGCTGGCACAGGCAAGGGAAGGTCAGAGGTCCTGCGGGGACCCTAGCCTCCAGGTGGGGAAACCAGCCCAGGCCCTTCCTACCGCCCAGGTCAGGTGACTGAGCATGGAAGCCTGGCTGCTGGGAGTCCGCATGGGGGAGGTAGCCTTACGCTCCTATGCGCCCCCTCCACACTGAGAACAGTAACATTGATCAAGAAACACGGCAGAAGCAAGGGCTCCAGTTTCTGCTTAGACCTCAGCATAATGGACTCATGGGTGGCAAACGAATCAATCCCAGAATTTCGGCTCACAAGAGGCCTGGGTCAGATGCAAGAATTCCAAAACCAGGGAACAGAGGGAATAACAGGGAGGGGCCCCAGGTGGTGGGCCCTCTGTGGCCTGGAAGGAGAGGGCGGAGCCTGGGACCAGGGAGGGGCAGTACTCAGCTTGCTAGGGGGCTGCGGTGACCCCACACCCCAAAGGCGCCGACGCCCAGCCAGCAGGCAGCCTCACCTTTGGTGGTCACTGTGACGTACATGAGGGCCCCAGCTGCACTGGCCTGCACCTCCTCTTCCTTGTCCTTCAGCAGGTGCACCAGGATGGGGATGACGTCATGCTGCCACACCTGGTTCTTGCCCTCCAGGGGAATGCTGGGCCAGAGAGGGGGCAGCTGGGTGGCTGCACTTGGAGGAAGAGGGGGACAGGACCACCCCAGGGGGACACCAGGGGAAAGGACTTGTGTTGAGACCATCCCTGGTGGCCACGCCAGGGTGCAGAGGAGCACTGGTGTGAGGTGTGGGTCCCACCCCGACACTCAGATGACCTGGGAGCACGGCCTGGGGCCACAGAAGGCCAGACCCAGGAGCCAGCGGTGGTGAAATGAAGGGAGGTGGCCGCAGCTAAAGCAGCTCTGAGGCTCTGTGATCCTCAGGCTCCAGGCCGGGATTTAGACTGTGATCACAGTGACACTGGGTCACTAGTGACTAGACGCCCGCGGCTCCACGTCCTGACCTGTGAAGGGAGCCACCACCTTCCTCGGAGCAAGTCCAAGTGTGCAGATGGCACCTCCTGTGCTTGCCTTCCTCATGGGAGGGGGACAGCCCTCTCGTTTTTGCCGGGAGTGGGGGCTTCCTGGGACACAGGACTGTCAGGGCTAAACCCAGGCCTGGGCAGGCAGGTGCCCCAGTGGCGGGCTCCTCTTCCCCCAGGGCACAAGCAGGTGAGGGGAAGCAGGGGCCTGGGGCGCCACTCCTGCGCCCCCGCTCCGTCCCTTGTCCCTGCCCAGGCCTCACCTGATTGCGGTTAGTGCTTGGGCTGCTTTGCTCCGGATGTTGCTGTTGGCGCTCAGGAGCTTCTCCTTCAGGAAGGGCACCGCCCCGCTGGCCAGTGCCTCGGTGGCGTCCTCCATCAGGCAGGCGGCCAGCGTGTCCAGGAGGAGCTCCTGGATCCGTTCCTCCTCCCTCTGCAGCTTCCACACCAGCGAGGGGATCAGGCTGCTGTTGACAATGCCCTTGGCCCCTGCAGGACAGGAACGGGCGCTGAGGGTGGGCCAGTGGGCCACCCCCCACCTGTCACCTGTGCTGGGAGCCGGAGGGCTGGCGAGGGGGTGGTATTTGACAAGATAAATTGCAAATCCCCCCTCCCGCTGCCAGGCAGGGGGCCCAAGCAGCCAGCATGTGGCCGTGGGTGACAAGCTGGGGTGAGAACCACGAGGACCCCAAAGGTCCAGCTTTTGGTCGCCTGTTACTGGGGGCACCAGCCTGAAACAGCGGCCTGAGAAGCAGCAGCCACCTCTGCAGGGCCCAGGCACACGGGGAGCCTCCCTCCCCCGCCAGCCATGATGCAGCAGAGAGGAGGATGGGGTGCCCGTCAATCCCCTCTTCCCATCTGCAACATCTCTGTGATGCTGGAGCCGCAGATCAGCCTGGCCAGCCGTGGGGACAGGAAGAAAGCTTGCAGTGGGGTCTGAGGTAGAAGATTTAGAGTGAACAGGCCAGCATCTTATGTAAAAAGAGCTGTGCCCCCAACCACAGCTGGTGGGCAATCCACAGAGTCTGGACAAGGGGTCTAAAGGCGCCTGGTGGCGCTCAGGGAGGGGGCTCCACATGGCACAGGTGGGAGAAAATGCAGCGAGCCACCCCCCTTCCACTGTCAACGGTTCTGCCTCACTCCTTCCAGCCTCTACTCCCACCTGGGGAGTCAGTACATGGCTGGCTGCCTAGAGGAGACCCCAGAGATGGCCCAGGCGGCAGCCCAAGGGTGCTCACAAGTGTCCAGAACTGCTGGCAGAGCGGCCGCTACAGAAAGAGAGTGGGCACCGGGGAGGGTGGCCCTTCCCTGCCGTTCTAGGTGCCACTACCGCCCAACAGCCCACCCTCTCCCCAGCCTCCCCAGCAGCCCAGGCTGCCCACCGTGAAGCCGTCCACAGCCCCCACGGAGGTGCCACCAGTGGACACCTCTGTCTTCTGCCTCCCCAGCTCAACTGTCTAATTTACTCTAGAGAGACAAGTAAACAGGTTCATTAGCCTAAAGGTCTCTTGAGTGCCAATTAGCACCAGGGATTTCCTCTTTGAAGACACCACCCAGCCTTCCACCCTCACTCCCCGAGGACATCAAATGGCAGGTGCCTGGGGTTAGAGGGTGGAGAGGCAGGGCAGCATGTCCAGAGGCTCCAGTGCCCCTGGCCAGCTTCTCACTGGGGTGTCGGGTGGAGCCACTAGCTCTGTCCATTTGTTCCCAGCATGCTCACAACACAGGAAAAGCAGTTTCCTGCTGCTTCAAGAGTACTGGGCTTTTTAAGATTTAATATGCACAGATTTAAAAAAAAAAAAAAAAGGCTAGGTTGGACTCCTAAATGCATCCAGCTATGTGACCTTAGACAAGTTACTTACCCTCTCTGAACCTGGTTTCCTCATTATTAATATAAGCCCACCTGGTAGGGGGTTGTGCATATCAGTGGAGTAGGGGGTGGGAAAGTGCTCTGTGTAAGGGACTGTCACCATGTGCCCAGACACCCAGGCCTGGCACAGCGAGAGTCTCCCAAATGCCACCAACATTGAGTTCCAGCTGCAGGCAAGCCTGTGGTTGGGGGTGAGGGCTGAGGAGCAGGATACAGAGATAAAAGCTGCACAGTCCCTGCCCTGCAGGAACACCTGTCAGTGGTCCCAAAGCCACCCCTCCTGGGGGCCTGAGGCCTCTCTCCCCTTCAGCCCTGCCCTCCGGCCGGGCCACCACCAGACAACACATCTGGGCCTCCTGCTCTGGCTCCAGTTCTGGCTCAGGCACCGGCCCCCAGGCTACCTGCCTGCCCCAGCCACAGTCTCGCTCGGCCACGACCTGGACGGCCACTGTCCAGCTCACAGGGCAGAGGTGACAATTTGACCTTCCAAGAAGGACTGTGCTGACCGATGGAGGGATAATGTTCCTGACAGAGGGCCACCTGAGCAAAGGCAGGGGGTGAGGGATTTGTGCATTGTCGATCAGGGCTCGATGGTGGCCTCACTTGCACCCGGGTCTGGGCTTCCCGGGAAAGCCCAGGGAAAGGTGCTGCTGTGGGAGCAACAGGATGGGCACAGGCTTGGGGGGAGGGCAGAGGAAGGGAGTCAAGGCCGGAAGCTGGAGGTGATCACCTCCACTGCTCCCCCGATTGGTGAGGAAACCAAAGCCCAGAGGGACAACTCTAGTGCCCAAGGTCACACAGCAGATGGGGAGAGGCCAGGCCTTCAGCCGCCCGGGTTTTTCTTTCCCAGGCATTCGTCCTGGGCCTCTGCTCCTAGAAATGCTGAGCACCGGGACCCAGTTCATTTTGAGACAGAGGGAGATTAAAAATAAAACGCGTGCCGGGTGTGCCTCTCTGCTCGTTCACTTTGCTTCTTTTCAGCTAAAAGGAGAGCCGCAGGCCTGGCTATTTATAATTAACCCAGATCTGCAAAGCCTTGTTCTAGTTGGGGTGGGGTGGTGCACAGACCCCCAAAAGGAAACAAATCAGAGAAACCCACCAGGCCCCCAACAGCCTAAGACCCGGCTGGCAGGGTTGGGGTGAGCAGGACAGGTGGGGCATGGAGAAGAGCCGGCCAGGAGGGGGCACCCTCGGGCAGTGGGGAGACCCGTGGGAGAGTCTCCGGGACCGGTCATTACTGCCTGGGCTGACAAACGTAGATGAGGAATTCCAGGTCCTAGGGGCTCTGGATGTGCAGCAAGGGAGGCCTGGGGGAGCCGGGCCTTGTGGGGCAGAGGGGCAACGGTAGGAGGCTCGAGTGTGCTCGGGGAGGGCCCAGACTGGCATGGCTACTGGGCCAGGATGGGCTGGTTGATGGACCACAAAGCTCAGCTGGGATTGAGGGTCACTATGCCCCTGGAGTGGAATCGCTGGGGTTGAGGTTTGGCCACTTCCTGGGGGCCACCTCAAAGGGCCCCTTGTCGGCCAGCTCTCCCTACTGGTTGGTGAGGTGCTGGGTGGGCTCAATCACCAGAGGCCCCTTCCCCTTTCTTCCTTGGAGCTGAGCTGTGGTCTCCCGGTCCTGTTCTCCTGGCAAGTGAGGACTCAGCCCCGGGAGCACACATCCGCGCCTGGCGCCCGGGCCCCACCGTGCCTTATCTCAACCCGCCCGCCCAGCTTTAGCCTCGTGTGCCCCCCACTGACCCCACCCACCCCTGTGCCTGCCTTTGCTCGTGGGGAACCCTCGCTGTCCTCAGCTTACTCGGCCCCTCAATAGCACGTGACATGCTGACCATGTTTTCCTCCCGAGATACTCCCCCCGTGGCCCTGGGACCTCAGCTCCCCGCTTCCACCTCTCCAGCTGCTCCTCCATGTACTTAGCAAGCACCCCCCCTCCCTCCAGCATCCCGCACAACGTGGTCCTCGGCCCCCACCATCCCCCCTTTCCCCTCCACCAGGGGCAGCTCCTCTCAGGCTGCAGACACCACACGGCCATCCACTGACGCCAGGTTGCCCGGCCAGCCCCCGGCCTAGGCTGAACTCAGCCTCATGGACTGACTTCTCCGCTTTCTTATTTTCTCTGGGCTGTCTAGCTGACATTTTTACTTGATTCTGCATTTAGATCGCCGCACCCTGTGGGACCAGGCCTACCGTAAATAAACATGAAACAAAAACTTTCCATCCTCCTTCTCGAATTTAAAAAGCTAAACTTCAAACTCTCCAGTGGTTCTTAGACCGATGCCCCAATCCTACACAAGGGCCACCAGCCCACTGCAACTGTTCCCTGCCTCACCCCAGCCTGGCCTTGTGGCATCCTCACGGCTCTGGCCGCACTGGTCCTCTGGGTTCGTCCAGGCCTCACGCTCCTTCACGCGCAGCGTCTTCCCCACCGTGGAACGTGCTTCCTCCCGCCCCAGGTCATGGGCCACCTCCATCCTGCTCCCCCTGCCACAGAGCCCTGATGGGTCTCCCTCTCCAGGCTTCGCACAACCATCACAGGGGTACTATCGTGCAGAGGTTCTAGCAGGCAGGCTTGGGTCTGTCTAAATGCTAGGACTGTGCCGAGCACAGAGGAGGTCGTCAGTAAATGCTTGCTGGTTGAAGGCTTACAATCCCTGCTTGACCCTGGGGGAGCTCTCACTTCCAGGGTCAGGGGAGGGGGCAGCAGCCAGCCCCGTTGGGCCCCTCCGTGGGCTAGCCCCTCATCTCACACCCGGACTGCTGTGCGGGGTCTTCTCATGCTTGCAGCTAGGTTTGCCCCTGCAAACAGCTCACTTCTGACCCCTGGTCCCCCAGTTGCCCTCACCATCTCTGAACATGTGTCAACATGTATCTCCTGTCGGAATCACCCTCTAGGGACCATCTATTGTTATATTTGTCTCCTTTTGATAGAAGAGGGAACTGAGGCTCATCCAGGTGAAATAACTCACCCAAGGGTATACTCTCATCTAGTTGAAATAACTCACCCCCAGGGCAGGGCCTGTGCCTGTTTCCTTCCTGCTACCACGGCCATTGGCCTCTGAATGGACCTCTGGGCAGAGGCCCAGCCTGACCCAGCCTGGCGGTGTGGAGGACACGCACACAAAGCAGCCCCCGATAGTCGGCCACTTTCCACTGGTCCTCAGGGGCCACCCCGAGCCAGCATGTGCCAGGCCTAGTCTAGGTCCGCCTCAAGATGCCCATCACCAACATCTGTCCTGTCTCTGACCATTTAGGCAACACCTTCACAGGTGGGCAACCTTGCTGGGGGATGTAGTGCAATGGTCTCCATTTCACAGCAGAGGAAACACTCTCAGAGAGGTTAGCAGATGACATTGAGATCCACAGTGTCCAGCTGGCAGAGGTGGGCCCTGCCTTCTGACCACAGGCCTGGCCCTATCTCCCTCTGCCAACGGTCCGTCCCAGTGCTTCTGCCCACCAGTGGGGTGATCCTAGTAATAGGACCATGGAGGTGTAGGGTGATAGGGAAGTGTTAGCGGGGAGCATCTGCATTTACCTGGATGCTCTGGGGTGCCCAGAGCATCAGCTTACAGTGATGGAAAGGACAGAGTGGCACTAATGTCTTGGTTCTGGCCTGAGTCTTTAACGCACAGGAGTGAGGGGCTCCTGGTTCTGAGGCCCACAGATTGGCTCCCCCTGAAATTGAAAGCAGAAGTTGGCAGGCGCCCTTTGGTGCATTTTGCTGAGTACCAATGCCTTCTGTGAGCTTCCCAAAGGCGCCCATGGGACCCTGGCCTCAACCGAGCTGGCTCCCTCCCGCCTCTCTGGTCTGGGGGACCGCCCCTGGGCCCCGCTCCCGTCCTCCCTTCTAAGGCAACCTTCCGGGGCCAGGATTGCCAGGGACCCTGAAGAGTCCTTACCCGCTGCAGGCACAGCAGCAAAGATGACTAATGCCCCCTCCCATCGCTGCAAAACGCCACCGGCGTAAACCTTTAGGATTTGTACAGCCCTTTCACACGTCCTAGCCTACTGTCGCGACAACTCAGGGAAGCAGGTGCCACTAGCCCCACTTTGCAAATAGGCTCATTAGAGGTCAGTCCGTTGTCCAAGGTCGCGGAGCTCAGAAAGGGCAGACAGGGTTCGAATTTGGGCCGGGAAGACGGGCGGGGCCGGGGCCATTCACTGCTCTCCGGCTCGGCGTCCCGCGGGGTGGGCGCCCGGCCTCGGCTCAGCGGGATCGCAGAGACCCCGTGGCCGACGGCGGTGGCAGCTGCTGCCGGACCGCGGCTCGCGCGGAGCCGCGGCCCCGCCCCTTCCCGTCGTCATTGGTCCGCGAGCGCGTCCGTCAGCCTCTCGCACCCAATGGGCGGCGGGCCGGCGCTCTTGGCGGGGCTGTGGCGCCCTGAGCGTGGACTCTGGCGGACGCGCGGCTCCCCGCCCGCGGTTGGCCCGGCAACGCGCTGCGCTCGCGGCTCCGCCCCCTGCCGGCGGCGCGGCGCGGGGCGGGCGGACCCGCGGGCGGCGGCGCGGGCGGCGCGGGAGAGCGGGCGGAGGGAGCCAGGCCGGCGGAGCGTGTGCGCCGCCCGCGGCCTGGTCACGTCCCCGCGCGGGCGCCGCCGCCCGCGTCGTGCGGAACGAGGGCGACCCGGCCCGCGCTCGCCGCCCCGCCCGCGCCGCCGGAGCAGCTCGGCCACGCACCGCGCCGCGGCCCGGAGGTGAGTGAGCGCGCGGCGGACCTGGGGACGGGGGGCGCGGCCGGGAGCCCACCCGCCCGCACCGAACCCCGCCCGGGCCTTTGTGCCGGGGCCCGCACGGGTGGGGGGCGCCGGGCGCGACGGCCGGGATGCGGGCCAGGTGGGGGCGGCGCGGCGGGTGTGCCCGCGCGATGGGCAGGGGCGCCGCGGGCAGGCAGGTGTTGGGAGGGGCGCCCGGGCCCAGGAGGGCTGACAGGGGCCCAGGGCAGCTGCTGGTGCAGAGCCGGGCCGGCGACCTTTGGGAGAGGCGCCCGGCGGGGTCTCCCGGGGGACGGCGGGAGCGCCGGCGCGTGGCCTGGGCTGAAACGGAGGCGAGGGCCCCGGAGGCCTGGGCCCCGGGGACGCACGGCTCGCCGTTTTCGGTCACCGCTCTTGCAGCGAGCAGGTTCCTCGGAGGCATTTAGAGCGAGAGGCGAGTATCGACCCGCTGCGATTGTGATAGGTTCCCGGCTCGATATTTTTTCCCTTAAAAGGCGGTGGGGGCTTGGGGTTGGGGGGGGGGAGGGCCTCGGGCCGGGGCTCAGCGTCCTGCCGGGGACCCGAGGGGCTCTGGCTTCAGGGCGGCGCTGAGTCTCTCTGGGCGTTGGTGGCAGGATTCTGCTGAGGTCGAGAATTGGGGTTCTCTGTGACCAGAGAAGAGGATGGGAAGGCGGCGCCCAGGCCAGGGAGTCCGTGTCTGGGGATGGAGGGACCCGCCTGGGGGGAAATTTGCTGGTCTGGGGAGGCAGCTGTCCCCTGACCGCCCCTTTCTGCCCAAGTGATCTCCCTGCCCTGGGGATCGAGTCCTTCTGCCTTCTGCTCAGTCTGGAGAAGGCTCCTTGGCCAAATTCAATTAAGCAAATGTTTACTGAGCAGTTGCTCCCCCCGGGGCCTGGTGCTGGGGTGGGAGTGAACTGGCCCTGCCCTCCTGGGACTGACTCACTGCCCCCAGGGGGAGAAGCATCTCTGCTCAGAGAACCCAGCCCTGAAGGTGGGTGTTGGGGCCCCAAGTGGGGCCGGGGTCAGACGGGCCTGTGGGCAAAGTGACATTTGAACTGGAGCTTGAAGGACACGGTCACAGTTGGGGTGGGCATTGCGGGCAGAGGGGAGAACGGGGAAGGAGGCACAGAGAGGGCGCTCAGGCAGTCCAGTCTGGCAGGAGCACAGGAGGTCAGGCGGGAAACGGTGGGTGGAGGCTGCCCAGGGCTGGGGCCGCTGGGGGAAATGGATGACCCTGGCGCCTGCTTCAGTGGTGGCCGCAGTCTCCTCACCTGTGCAAAGAGCAGCTCCGTGACCCAGAACCGAGTGGGCCTGGAGAAGAGCTGGGAAGACCCCGAGGGCTGCTCGCAGCCTAGGACCGCCCTTCCAGGCAGGGCCAGGGTCCTGGGTAACCAACCCCTGGCCTCCTTCCTGGCCAGCATGGAGGATGATGTTGAGCTGGTGGCTCTGTCCCTTTGGGGCGTGGACGTTCGTGAGCAGTAACCGTGGAGACGTGGGAGTCTCCGTGCAGCGGCTGATGGCGAGGGAGGGCCTAGCCATGCCCGGATGCAGTGGTGCACCTTCAGCATTCCCCGTGCTTCAGGGTCGATGGACAAGACGCTGGCATTTGGCTTAAAGCTCTTGTGTGTTGTACCAGACGCTGATTTTCTGAGATGGGAGGTGAATAAAACAGTCCCTCCCCCTCGGAAGGCTGGTGTTACCTTCTGCTGTAGATCTGCTCGCTTGCCCGCTGCCGCTGCCGGGGAGGTTTTTCCCACTGAAGGGGCTGTTTGTCACTCATCTGTGTAGCGTGCCCCCTCCCTGACCCACCCCCAGCCACACACTGGCTTCTGGCCGAGGCCCAGCTTGCTGCAAGGAGAGCAGGGCCCCTGCCTGCCCTCGTGAGGGTGCGTGCTCAGCACGATGAAGCTGCCTTGCTCCGTGCTGTCGCCCGGCCCCTTTCTGGGGCCTGCCATAAGACTCCAGATTTGGGACACGGGGAATGAATTCCCCGTTCTGTCCCCAGCTCCTCAGCTCTTCTGTTTCCTGGAGTCCCAGGAGGAGAAGCACCCTGACTGGCTCTCAGGAGCTTCTAGGGCAATTCCAGGAACTTCTGGGTAGGCAGGAGAACTTGACAAGGCTGCCCAGGGCCCCTGCAGGGAGGCCGGTGGATGCAGGGGCGAACGGCAGGGAAGGCTGGCCTCAGACTCAGGGTGTGGCCCCAGTGGCCTCAGCCCAGCCGCGTGGCTGTCTCGTGTGCACATGCGATGACCAAGTGCCACACTTTCCCCGCCGGTCGTGAGGACAAGGCAGCCCTAACTGCCCCATGCTGGCCCTCTGAAGACCCAAAATTCTGTGCAGCTGTAGGGTATTCTCCCTACTGCCGACCACGGCTGGGCTCGCAGGAACCCTGGAGGAGGTAGATTAGCACACTGCACCCTCAGGAAGGAAACCCGGGCTAACTGAGCCCCAGGGGCAGTCCTGTGGGCTGGCAGGGCAGAGGGCACAGGGCAGACGCTGAGAGTCAGCCCGGGTAGGAGCCCAGAGCGGTGGCCTGACAGCTGTGCAGACTCCGGGGCGGTGGAGGCGGGGAGCCCCAGTGGAGGCGGCGGAAGACCTGGGTCAGGCCTGTCCCTGCTCCCCCCACCCGGCCCCCCGCCCAGCCCCATCCTCTGTGAGCTTCCTCATCCTCACCACAACAGAGCCAAGAGTGCCCTGCCCATCCCCGCACGGTCCTCCCCACATCCACGCTGGCAGGGGAGGCGCCTCCCAGGAGCGAACTGACAGGGACTAACTCACAGGGACCATCTGGATCCCTGGGCTCTCGGGAGAGCCAAGAGAACGGAACCTCACCCGTTTGCTCGGCTCAGCCATTCGTTCCTTCGGCTGGTCTTTACCAGCACCTGCAAGGGCTAGGGCCGTTCCCGGCGCAGGGACACGACAGGGGGCAGGGCACACAGCACCCACTCCCGTGGAGCTCCATGAGACCCGGAAGGCTGCCGAACACCCGAGTAGCTGAATGCCAGGCAGGACAAAGGCCGTGAAGAGCCTAAAGCAGAAGGGGGTGGGGGTCCTGTGTGGAGGGGCCGTTGGCGCGGCACCGTGGAGAGGCCATGGGTGAGTTGTGAGACCAACGGAAGAGCACCAGGAGGGAGGACGACAGGTGCAAAGGCCCTGAGGCCAACGCACCTCTGCAGCTGGAGGTCACCCTGCCCCACAAGGTCAGGTGGCTGGAGCCCGGGATGGGGGGGGGGGGCGGGGTTGTGGAGCAGGTAAGGTAGGATTATGCTTTTAAAAGACCCATCTGGCAGATGGCATGGGGGCCGCTATAGCATTCAGGGTGAGGGGCTGCTGGCCCAGTGGGGTGGGAGCAGGAGTGGTACTGAGAAGTGGTCGGATGCACGATTTAGCTTAACAAGGACCTGCTGATGGAGAAGAGGAAAGGACCGCTCTGGAAGGACAGAGTTGGCCTTGGCGAGGAGGAAGACTCAGACGCATCGCGAGAGGTGGGGAATTGGGAGTTGGGTTAGACCCAGGTGGACATAGGCATACATGGCAGTCAGAGGGGAGAATCAGGCTGGAACTGGAGACCTGGAGTCCCCCCACCAAGAGTTGGGGGGCAGGGGCCAGCAAGGTCACTCAGGGATCGAGGGCAGGTGGGACCAGAAGGGGCAGAGCCAGGCCTCGGTCCCCACGGCTCAGAGCTGAGCTGAGATTCCAGGGGCCGCACAGGAGGGTGTTCCTGGGAGGGTGGGTCCCCTGCAGTAGGCCTGGGGTGCATGGGGGCTAAGCAACATGGGCAGGACTGGCTACACAATTTGGGGGTCCCTTGTTTAAAATGATTAAGCATTTCAGGACAGTGACAGCAGAGTGTCAGGCTGGGCATGGCGCTCATGTGCACGCCCGGGAAGGCCAGTTGTGGTCGTGGTGGCTGCCAGGACGGTGCCCCGGGCTGGCGTCCACTTTGCCCTTCACCTGCCTCCCATGGGCAGGTGGGCTGTGTCAGGCACTTGGGGCCACGGGGGCTGCACCCTGGCCTCTGTGAGCGGCGCTTCTCCCCCTCTGTCCGTGGAACCCCGGCCTCCATCCCTCAGGCAGGAGACACAGCCAGCTGGTAGAGGACTGGGCAGCCTGTTGGCAGGAGCGGGTGCATGTGGCGGGTGGCCTCACACACAATGGCTTCCTTGAGTTCGTCTCTTTTCCGAAGGAACCTGCTACATCACAGAGTTTTGAGTTATTTGCTTCTAAATTAAGGTATAACTCTCTTTTAGAGATGTCCCCGGAGAATCCATCAGAAAGTGCTAAGGAGTGAGGCTGTTAAAATCCGCGGTGCCGTGCTGGGGGTGGGGTAGGGGGAAGTGGTTGCAGACTCTCGAGACCAGCGCACCCTCCAGCAGCTACTGACCAGCACGCACCCTCCCCAGGCTCCCCCCGCCCCCGCCTCTACTGGCCATGCGGCAGCAGTCAGAGCCCAGCTGCAGAAGGAGCCCCTGCCTCGCCGAGCCCTCTGCCCTGGGAGTGGTGGCGATCAGGTCGTGGCGTTGGGTGGAGGGGAGCGGCCACATGTGTCGTGTCCCCCAGAACCCCCGGGCAGGCGCTTGGGGAGGGCAGCAACGCTCACTTTCTCCTCTCACAGCCAGTTCCGCCAAGAAGGGGCCTATTTTTACTTCGGTTTTCTCCTCTCGGTGGAGGAGGCTCGGACCCGGGGAGGTGGGGTGGCTCCTGCGTGGGCACCAGCTGCCCGGGCCCCGGGTGTGGGTGTCCAGGGACCCTGAGGGCTTCTCAGCAACCCAAACGGCCCCCACTTCCTGCAGGCAGCCTGCCTCCGTCCACCCCGGGGTCCCCAGGGGTCCAGGAGGGCTGACTGGTGGGGCTGCTGTGCTGGAGGCCGGTGTGGCGCTGGGGCCAGTGCTAAGGTTCTGGCCGTGGCCTGGTCCTTTCCACTGGGAGGACTGGATCATCACAGCTGCTCTTTCTTCTCACCTGCGGCTCTCAGGAACGGTCCACACACAACTTGGGGTGTCCAGGAGGAGGCTCTCAGGCCTCGTAATTCTGTTTTCCCGTTGGGGTCCTCTGTCCAGAACAGCACCTGTGTCCACACCCGCACAGATCCTGTGCCCCTTCCTGCACGTACCCCAGTGTAACCGCTGCCTATTTTCTTTGTCTGTGCTTATTCTCCGTCTCTCTCCTGGACCTGAACATAAGCTCTGTGAGGTCAAGACCTTCGTCTGCTGTTCATCACTGAGAATCTGGCCCCCAGAGCCCGGCCTAGCACTCAGCAGGGAGCCAGGAAACGGCTGTCAAAGGAGGCCGGGAACGTGGCAGGTGAGCAGGCCTTCTGGTGGCTGCAGCCTTCACGTTGGAGAACTGTGGCTCCAGCCCAGTCCTCTGCCCCCGCGAGGTGTGCCTGCCGGTTGACAAACACAAACCACGCGCAGGTGGACAACCACTGGCCGGGTGCCCATCGGGCCCGACTGGTTCACTCACGAGCCAGAGGCAGGCAGGCTGCCCAGCTTCTCACACTGCCCAGGTCCCCCCACCGGGGGTCAGACGCCTCCGGCTGACACTGGTCCCTCAGTGACGCCGTGTGACTCGGTGAGGCCCTAGTCAGTCTGGGAGATTTGCGGTCATGACATTTAGAGTCGCGTCCATGGGAAAGTGTCCTCAGAAGGCGAGGAGGAGATCCTGGTGGTGGGAAAGGACCATGGCGCCCACAGTGACCACATGATGACCAAGTGGCCTTTCCAGACAGCCCTTGTGCTCCAGGATGAGCTCAGCAGGGAGCTTGGTGAAGGGCAAAGAACACTGAATGGGAAGCTGGGAGACCTGGGCCTAGTCCCAGCTCCGCCTGCAGTGTAGACACGGTGAATGCTCTTCACTCTGGGCCTCTGTATCATCACCTTCAGATTAGGCTGGGTCGAGGGTGCAGGTAGTCTTCATTTCTTACTCCAGCTCTGGAGGGGCTGCCCAAAGCAGTGTTGAGAAGGATTCTGAGGCTGTGTGGTGGCTCAGAGGAAAGTGGGCGTGGTTGATTAGTGGTGTCTGCAGTGGTACAGGAAGCGGGATTTAGCCGTTCTTGCCAGGGGCTGCTTGAGCCCACCCACCGCGCCCTCCCTCCTGCCCAGCAGCTCCAGCTCATCCTCCGACCTGTGGCAGCCTCCCCGTACCCTGATCGAGTGAATGAGCAGGTGATTGAGCCTCGTGCTCAGCTCTGCTTGGCGTCGAGCCCCAAGAAGCCTGCCTGGAGCTGGGAGACCAGGTAACCCCTGGTCGTGCTAAGCGGTGTGGTTACAGCTCCAGGTGTTGTAGGCGTGGGGACAGTGCAGGAGGAGGGGGTGGGTGACGGGCAGGGCCGTGGTGTGAGCCCCCGGCTCCCAAGGATGGGTCACCAGGCTTCACCAGGGATGAAGATGAGAAAAGGCTCCAAGCCGCCAGGAGGGGCCCCTGAAGACCCTGTCAAGGATTTGCCACCTGGCTCCAGCAGGCCCCCGTGACCCCAGCTAGTGTTGCGCACGCCCCCCACCCCGGCCCCGTCCCATCCCTGCCCCACCACTGTGCCCGCGAGGCTATGGGCGGGGCAGGGCGGTGTGGAAGGGGCCAGACCAGGGAAGGAGCAGTCCCCACCTGAGGACCTTTCTCAGGTCGTCTACCTCTGTGCTGACCGAGGGCCTGGCCCTCGCGCCTCCTCCCTGCCCCTGCATGGCACATCCTCTGTGACCCCAGCTGTCCCACTGTGTGTGGCCTCTGGCCTACCCACCTGTCCCCTCTTGCTTCCTGTGGCCCCACAGAGAGACCACCACCGCCAGCCAGCCTACTATCTGGCCCTCTTCAGTGCTTCTGGGTGCAGTGGCTCTGTCCCTGAGTTGGGCTTTCCTCCAGCGTGGTCGCCCCTCTCACCCGCTCTGTTACCTCTGATATGCTGTGCAAACATATTTCTCGATAAAATGCTGGGAAGAAAAATAATTAGAGTGTTGCCTCCATTATCCAATTTCTGATTAATCAAACTCTCTTTGTCCTCGGCCAAAATCTGTTCATTTCCCTTAAACAGTGGGCCAGTGCCAGACATCGATTTCCTGTGTGTTAACACCACGCACGCATGCACATCCCCGGCCCTGCCCCTGCCCCTGCCCCGCGGCGGGGAAGAGGGAGGCACAGACGGGGCCGCCCTGAGTCCCCAGCACCACCCTCTGCCTCCAGGAAGCTCCACGACCTCGACGCACCCACTATCCCAGCTCCAGCTCCTTGGCTGGGCTCCGCCCCACGCGACCTCGGTCTCCAGGTGCATTAGTCTTGTTGCTGGTGGTTCTGGGCTCTCCTGGAGCAGGAGATGGAGGGATGGAGGGCTGGTGCCGAGTGGTGGAGGGTGTGGCTGCTGGGGACCGGGCAGAAGGGTGAGCTGCATCCCCAGCTCTGGAGGGACCAGGACTTTGGGACGCGTACCCCTCACTGGCGCAGGATGGCTGGGGCTGGGCCAGGAGGCCAGGGATGGGGGGCAGGGCCTGTGAGGGGGCCTCAGGGTGCGGATGGGGGCGTGCTTTCAGTGGCAGCCGCAGAAACGCAGTGCTCATAGGCTCACCAGATGGAACGCAGTGCTCATAGGCTCACCAGATGGGGGGACACCCTGGGTGGGGGGGCCCAGAAGCAGGGCAGAGTCAGGGTCGGTCCGGGCCACGCACCACCGTGTCCGTGTCTATGGGGGGGGGGGGGAGGGGGGGAGGCCAAAAGGCCTTGCTAGAAGACTTCCCAGAAGTCCCTGCTGGCCCCTCCCTGCCCTGAGTTGGCCCCTCCCTCACACAGTACAAAGGGCTGGGGTGGATTTATCAGCACCTGCTTCCTGCCAGTTACTTCTGGGCCGTGGGACGCATTAGTGACAAACAGACCAGAGCCCCTGCCCCGTAAAGCCCCTGCCCCATGGAGCCAGCGTCTGTAAGCATGATGGGGTGGGAAACGTGATAAACAAGTCACACACAGCAGGTTAGAAAGCAACAGTGCTGTGTGTGTTTGGGGCGTCATAAATAGGATGGGCGGGGGGGTCTCTGACGAGGGGACCCCTGAGCCGCTGGAGTGGATGCCGTGGCTCTTTGGACAGAGGATGTTCCCAGTGGAGGGAGGAGCCAGTGCAGAGGCCCTGAGCTGTCGGGACAGCACAGCAGGAGGGCTGGGGGGTCAGGAGTGGGGAGTGGAGGGAGCATGAGGGCAGGTCACGGGGTCAGGGCTGGTCGCAGAGCCTCGGGGCCACAGAAGGACTTGGACTCCAGCTCCGAACTGAGATAGATGTCTGGCCTGCTGCAGGAAGGTTTTGAGCATAGGAGAGACTCTGCCTTGTGTTTTTACAGGGATCCCCCGTCCACCCCATCGGAAGGAGCAGAGTGTGGGGGTGGGATGGGTCGCTGGGGCAGTCCAGAGGAGGGGCTGAGGGTCGGGCTCCAGGCAGAGGCCCCCTGAGGTCAGGCCCAGCCCTGAGCTGAGGCCTTGGGCCTGTTAGGAAGGGGCGGGGGAACAGAGGGAGGTGTGCTGGGCACACGCTGGCCAGTGTCCCCAGCTCCCCTTCCCACTGCCTGCTTACAAGAACTGCCCTTCCCTCCGAGTGGGGCAGCACTGATTTCATTCACGCTCCAGAGCTCCCCGTCAGTCAGGCTGAGGCGAGGCGAAGCAGTGGCAGAATCCACACCTTCGCCCGGTTCCCGACGGGGCCCGTCCTGCGACCCGACCCCCTCAGCTCTCGTCCTCGACCAGTCACGTGCCTGAGAATCCCTGTCTCAGCCTCTGCTTCTCGAGAACCCCATCCAGACAGGGTCAAGGCCACTGTGGGCTTGGACACTCCCGGGGGTGGCCTGTCTCAGAGGGGAGGACCGGGGCCAGCCGCTGAGAGTGACCTGGGGCAGCCGCTGGCCTCGAGAGGACCTACGGGACTGGACGGTGTGCATGCTCTGGGCCCTTCCTTGGCCCTGGGAGTGGGCTAGGCATCTGACTTTTTTGAGCCACGCTGGCCTGGAGACTGAGATCCCGCAGCCTACAGATCTGCGTGTGATTAGGAGGCTGGGGTAGGAGGCGGTGAGAAGGGCTTGGAAGGAAAAGGGCTGGACGGAGGCAGCGCTCACCTTCCAGGTGAGAAAGAACAGGAAAGGAGCTGTGAGGGAAGGAGGCCTATAGAGCCCTCGCCAGAGAGGGTCCCACCTGGGGGTGACCAGGGCGGGGGCTGGAATCATGGGGGGCCACGCACAGAGGCAGGGCACAGGAAAATCAGTGCCCACCCAGCCCAGGGGCCTGAGTGACGGTCAGCAGTTCCCTTGGCTGCGGAAACCTAGAGCCAGGCTCTTGGTGAGTGCACCTCCTTCCCCTTGAGTGTGGAACCTTCCGGTGTTGTTTATTTATTTACCCCTGGCCTGGAGAAATCTCTGGCCTGGTTTCCTCCTGAGTCAGTGTTCCTCAGGCGATGCTATCACATCTCATCTGGTCGGCCATGGCGGCTGTGGGCCGGAAGGCTGCACACATGGCTGGGGCGTCCAGAGCCACGGGACAGTGCGGGGCCAAGGGAAGGGCCTCTCCCGTCACCTGTAGTGGTCCTGAGGCCAAGGGGCTGCCTGGCCAGGGCAGACCCAGTTGTTGGAGCCTGTCTGCTGCTGGCGGCGCTGCCCGCCAGCCCCTGTCCTCCTCCCATCTGCTCGGGCTCTGGCTCCAAAATAAGCAGGGAGCAAGGAGGAGGCGAAGGAAGGGGGCTGCTTTCAAGGGGAGACCCGCTGTGGGCCTGGCAGGCAGGCTGGGGTGTGTGGATAAGCTCACCCGGGGCCTGGTCCAGTGGGCTGGGGGGTATCTGTCAGGGGTCCCCAAGTCAGCAGTGTCTGTTCTGTGTATCTTCCCAAGCACCTGCTCAGAGGGAGGTGGAGCTGGGGCCCTGGGGAGGGGGCATGGGGGTCGGGTGTGGCTGGGCAGGAGGAGCCAGCGCCTGAGGAAGGGCCGTCCTGGGTGAGGTCCGGTTCCACTGCCCAGCAGGGGCGCCAGACACTGGGCTCAAGGTCACTCTGGGCGGGTGATAAGTCCAGCCGGTGCTGCAGTGGCCAGGGTCGCTCAAGAGGGAGGCTCTCGCTGGCCTCCGGGGGCACGTTCTCAGCTGGGTGGCGGGGTGGGCAGGGTGCTGTGGGTGTGGGGGTAGGAGACGCAACCAGGGAGGCCGGCTTTGCCCAGAGGGTAGCATCCGGGAGGGCGGCCTGTCCCTGTCCCCTTCCAGTGTTACTGGCATCAAGGTAAGCAGGGGTCATCTCCTCGGAGGAAAGGTGTGGCTTTTTAGTCCAAAAGTACATGTTGTTGTATCAGAAACCATCAGAGCGTTTGGATTCTGCCATGTGTGATGTCTGCCATGCCCACGAGCTATAAGGTATGAGGGAGGCGTGGCCTGCGCTTGCTTTGCAGACCTTTCCGGGGAAGCCTCGTGCCAGTATCCTCCCTGATGCCTGGATCCAGGCTGGTGATGCAACCCGTGCCCGCCTCCCGCCACCAGTGGCAGCTCCCTGGGAGAACAGGGGTCTCCGGGGGGACAGTTTCTGCCCTCTGGCCCCTGGGGGGGTGGGGGGTCCCTGCCAGGGCAGCCATCTCTGAGCCGCTCCCTAGGGAACTGTGAGAGGGACGCTCCTGGGATGGACCTGCCCTGAGCTGGGCCCAGGCCAGGCAGGCTCCCCCACTGCCCAGCCGAGCCCTTGGTCAGTGTCACCCCAGCTGTCCCCACCCTAGCCCCTCCCCTCCCCCGCATGACTGGTGGCTTCTTGTCGTCTGTCTCCTCCAGCGTCACCTCCTCGGACCTCCCCCAATCCCGCTAGTTGGCCGCCCGCCACACGCACCTTCTCCCCTTCTCCACGGCACTGCTCTTCACCAGTCCCCCCACCAGAACACAAGCCCCTCGGTGCCCAGACTCACCCCATGTCCCCGAGCGCAGAGCAGAGCCTGACACACAGGCTCGGTCCCTCGAGGGTACCGTGATGATCACACAGGGCCCAGGGTCGACTGATGGCCTACTGGGAGGGCCGGGGGGGCCCTGATGGGATGGAACTAGCAGATCAGGGGTGGAGCACTTTTCTGAGACGAGGGACAGTGTCTGTCCTGAGTGAGGCCGTGGGGTGCAGCGCTGATGCCACCGCCCAGGGGTCCCAGTGGGGAGGGGGTCAGGCCCGGGTATACTCTTCTGCATCCCAGGAGCCAGGCGGCCACCAAACCATGGAGGTGGCCTGAGGCCACAGCTGTGAGCAGCAGCCCCACCACCCTCCCCCAGCAGGCAGCCTTTATTCTTTCTGTCCTTTTCCTTCAAGGGGAAAATACCAGTTTGGACCCTCCCCCCACCCACCTTGTTCAGGAGGAGCGGGGCCACAGCCTCCCTGGCAACACCCTGGCTGGCAGCTGCGACCCCACTTCTGTTCTGGGTTCCTACTGTCTGAGCTGTGACTTGGGCTTTCCGTTCAAAGCAGAAACACGAGGCCAGTTTTAAAGCACAGGTGCCTAAGTGAAAACGCAAGTCAGTTTAAAGAAAACCACGGGGTAAATAACAGAGCAGGTGACCAGTGGTGCTGTGGGTGCCGGGGGGTCCTGGGTGTTGGAGGACCCACGGGCCCGAGCCCTGCAGGACCCCGAAGGCAGCCCTGAGGAAGTCGCCCCCCTCCCCAAACCTCAGTTTCCACAACTGGGGTGCCGTGCCCAGCTCTGGACACCCCGCAAAGCTGAGGCAGGGAGCCGTACTCTCGGGACAGAGGTGCAGGACGCCCCCCCCCGGGGGGCCCCAGTGGCCAAGGGTGCAGCCAGGCCCTCTCCCTGGCCCCCCCGGTGCCCAGCTCTCCCGAGAAGGCCCCTCCCTGAGGCCCAGCCCTCATCTGCCCTGAGTCCGAGGGCACGTGCAAACGGCCCCATGGGGTCTGCGGGCCCGGGCTGGCTGGGCAGGGGCTGTTGCGCCCAGAGGTAAAAGGCCTGTCGTGGGGCCGCAGCTTGAGTTCACGCGGGTGGAGGCAGGGAGCAGAGGGGCGGGGAGTGGTCAGAAGCGCGCAAGCAAAGGACACGGGCCTGTTGGGTGCCACGGGCGGGTCTAGGCCAGGCTCGAGAAGACCCAACGAGAGGCGCACAGGGACCCGGCACTTGGGCTCAAATGTCCACCCAAAGCGGAACTCTGGGCTCCAGATCACCGGGTGCGCACCGGCAGTGGGAAACGGGTCCTTCTTAAGAGGGGAGGACATGGGTCAGCGGTGACGGCCACAGGGAGGGAGCTGACGCGGGGATGGCAGTTCTGGAGGGCGGGGAGAGGGACCCACTCTTCAGAAGATGGAAACGACTTGGGTGGTTCAGGCCCAGGAGGCCAGTGACAGAGGCGTGTGGACAGGACATGGGCGTTGGGACTCAGGCAGGCCTCCCCGAGGCCTCTACAGAAGGCTGCGGGGGCCCAGGAGCCCCTGCAGGTGGAGGGGGGACAGCGGTGCTGAGTCACAGTCCCACCTAGCTCCGCGGGGGCAAGGGGGGAGGTGAAAAGGCCCAGGACCTCAGACAGCCCTGGTCCCCGCTCTGGCGCTGGGGACTCGCTGGCCAGGGTGTCAGGTGGGTGGTCTCACTCGGCCTTGCTGGCCCTGTGACCTGGACTGCCCTCTGCCCTGGGGTCCCGTGCCCCGCACGGCTGGCCACCTGAGTGACCTCTGCTTGGGCCTCAAACGCCCCCTCTCAAGCACACCCTGATCTAGTGGCCCAGGGCTCAGTGTGGAGCAGGCTTTCCTTGGGGCGGAGAGGGGGTCTGGAGAGGGAGGGGCTGGGCCCGTCTCTCTCAGAGGAAGCAGGACCTGTGAGGAGGGTGCCCCACCCGCCGGGTCCAGGCCTTCTCAGGCCAGTAAGCCGATAAGCAATCTTCTGTCCTTGGAGACCCTCTGGCTTAGCCTGGCTTGGGTGCAACACCTTAGGTGACCTTGACCCTGGGCTCCCTTCCTGCGTCGGGAGTGGGGGCAGGAGGAGCTGCTGGGAGCGAGGTCAGGGGCTGGCGTTGCACAGCCTTGCTCCACCCCAGCTCCTGACACAGCTGCGAAGAGGGTGACAGCGGACCCGGGTGTCACGTGGTTGGAGCTCTGGGCCAGGCCATGGGGGGGCGTCCAGGGTACAGGGCGCCAGATATGCAAAGGCCCCAGAGAGGTGGCAGCAGCGTGTCCCCACCCCTGGCTCCAGGCCGTCACCAGATTCCGTGACATGAGACTTGAGAGGACCGTGTCTGGGGAAGTGTGACAGGAGGGCAAGTGGGCCTGCCAGGCGGTGAGCCAGGGTCCAGGGTTGGGGGTCGGGGGCAGGGCAGGGAGGTTTTGAAGGGAATTATCTGCCTGAGACCACAGGAAGGAGAGCAAGTTTCAGCCACAGGGCTGCTGAGTGGGCTCTGGGTTTGGGGTCCTGCCCTTGCAGCCTTGGGGTCCACAGGTAGGCGGGTCAGTGAGTCCGGGAAGCCTATGAGGGGCTGTGATGGAGCTTGTCAAGACCCTCAAAGGACCCAGTTTCTCCCCACAGCTGCTGGGGGGCCCCCGTGGGTCCACATGTGTAGACCGAGCCTGCCAGGGGTGCACCTGCCGCTTCTCCCCAGCGTCCCCTCTCGAAGAACAGCCCCCCTCCCGCCCTGGGGCCAGACCCTGGGGTGCCCTGAACCCAACCACAGCCCCGTCCCCTGGACTGCTGCGTGCAGAGCCTTCCCTGTCCAGGGATGCTGTTCACGCCTGACTCAGGGAAGAGGCCGGCCCCTCACTCTCGGCGCCAGCCCCCAGCATCCGTGCTGTCCCTCTGATGCCAGGCACGTCCCCATCTCAGGGCCTTTGCACCCGCAGTCCCACTTTCCTCACCACCTCCTTCCCAGACGCCGGCCCCACAACCTGTGCAGCCTGCATCGCCCCCTCCCCCACCCCCACCCCACTCTGGAACTGGGCCCCTCCCTCACCACTGCGCACTTGCTACATTGGTCTGATGCCCACCCTTCTCCGTCAGGGGTCTTCAGCAGTGGCCCCCCTCCATCACCGACAGCTGGCCCAGTAAGTAACTGAATGACAGAGCCCTGACTCGTCCACGTGCACGCCTGCTCCCCCCATGCCATGTGCAACGGCACAGATGTGCCTGTGCACCTCCCTACGCACACGTACGTGGACCTGCACGCAGGCACTGTGTACACCAGTGTGTGCACACGTGTGCCGTCCTGCACACGGACACAGGCACGGATCTACAGGCATGCGACCACAACACGGATGTGCACCCGCGCTGGGGGCTCCTCCCGGCCAGCCCGCCCCCTCCTCTCTCCCTGTGCCTCTGTCGTCTGTCTCGGTCCAGCCACCCTGCCTTCCTTCGGTTCCCTGGTCACGCCATGGCACCCCTGCCCGCCCCCCCACCGAGTGCCCCTCCCTCCCCCACTCCTCAGTGATTTCCAGCCAGACCCAACAGCGCTGTGGTGGGGCATCCTGGGTGTCGGGACCTGGGGACTCGTGAACAGTTACTGGCCAGGGAATGACGTGGTCGTCCTGCCCTTGGTCCTGTGCCTCTGGGCTGACTGGGGACGTCCTCAGGGGTCCAGGAAAGCCCAGTCAGACCCAAAGAGATCGAAGTGGCGGAGCCTCCGAAGGGGTGGGGCTGTCCCAAGGTCCCCCTGCTCACAGACCTCCCTCCCTGTGTCCGCGCAGAACCCCAGGCTCCACCACCCCATAGGTGGCAGTTGGCTCCCAAACTTGGCCCGACACGCACAGTTGCCCCCAGCCACGATTCCCATATACTCCTCCGTTGCCCTGTGGCTGCACTGGTCAAGGACCACGTGGCCAGCCCCACTTTTCTCATGGGTGTGTTAAAATACAAATAACAAAATTTACCATTTTAACCATTTTTAAATGGTACAGTTTAGTGGCATTAAGTACATTCACGTCGTTGTGCAACCATGACCACCATCATCTCCAGAACCTTTTCATCTTCCCAAACTGAGACTCTGACCCTATTAAGCAACAGCTCCCCAGCCCCTGGCACCATCTACTTTCTGTCCCTACGAACCTGACTGCTCTAAGGACCTTACGTAATTAGAATCCTACGGTATTTGTCCTTTTGTGCCGGGCTTGTTTCACTGAGCATAATGTCCCCAAGGCTCGTCCATGTTGTGGCAGGTGTCAGAATTTCCTTCCTTTTTAAGGCTGAATAACATTCCCGTATATGTTTTTATCACATTTTGTTTGTCCATTTGTCTGTCAGTGGACATGAGTTGCTTCTGCTTCTTAGCTGTTGTGGATAATGCTGTTATGAACATGGGTGTACAAAAATTGCTTTGAGACCCTGCTTTCAATTCTTTTGGGTAGGTACCCAGAGGTGGAATTACTGGATCATGTGGTAGATCTGTTTTTGTTTTTGTGAGAAACCTCCGTACTGTTTTCTATAGTAGCTGCACCATTTTACCTTCCCGCCAACAGTGCACAAGGGTTCCAGTTTCTTCATGTCTCATCAGTATTCACTGTTTTCTGGGATTTTTTCAATAGTAGCTATCCTTATAGGTGTGAGGTGGTATCTTAGTGTGGTTTTGGTTTGCATTTCTCTAGTAATTAGTGATGAACATCTCTTCATGTTCTTATTGGCCATTCATGTATCTTCATTGTGCATGTCCATTCAAGTCCTTTGCCGAGTTTTGAATCAGGTTGGGCTTTTTGTTGAATTTTAGGAGTTGTCTCTATATTCTAGATATTAATCCCTTATTAGGTATACAAGTTGCAGATGTTTTTTTCCATTCCGTGGATTGCCTCTTTACCTGCTGATACTGTCTTTTGGTGCACAAAAGTTGAACATTTTCATGAAATCCAGTTTGTTTTTTCTTTTGTTGCCTGTACCTTTGGTGTCTTATCCAAGAAATCAGTGCCAAGCCCAGTGTCAGGCAGCTTTTGCCCTATGCTTTTTCCTAAGAGTCTTACAATATTAGGTCTTTGATCCATTTGAAGTTAATTTTTGTATGTGGTGTTTGGTAAGAGCCTCAGTCTGGTGGGAGAGACCAGAGAAGGGACGGGCGTGGTAGGGAGAGGTGGGGTGCCCGCTGGTGGCCACGAGGGCCTGAGTTGGCCCGTGAGGAGCAGGCAGGGGTCCCATGCCAGACCCAGGTGGAGGGTGGGCTCCCCAGGCTGCATGGGGTTGGGTGCGGGGGGTCGTGTGCAGCGCTTGCGAGGACGCGGCCGACGGTGCAGTCTGTTCAGGTGCAGCCCTGCACGGAGGCAGGGGACAGGCCCGCTGGGCCCCATGCCGTGTCACCTGCCCGGGTTAAACTATGTTCCGAGAGAGGGGTCACCACAGGGAGACCCAGCGCCTGGGGGCCTGCTTGTCTCTGGGGGCCCCAGACAATGGGAGGGACCTGTTCTCCTGGGTGACCTTTGTCCCTGTCGCTGATCAGCTGAGGGAGAATTGGCCACTTGGGGCCTGCCTGTACCTGAGACTTTAAGACACAAAATTGAGAAAAACGGAAATGTCAACATGTGGTTCCCCCAGTGTAGCCAGCATCGCCTTCAGGAGGCTGGGCACTGGGGGCCCTGGGCAGACGCTGGGCGGGAGCCAGATGTCCGGGGCTGCCGGCCAAGGGCGGGGCCGGGTCATCAGCAGGGACCAGGGGGCAACCACTGGGTCCCTGTCGCACATACTTATGGTCCAGGGCAAGTCCCTGGCGGGACTCTTGTCTGTAAACCTTTCTTATGACACAGTTCATGAGCGAAGTATAGGAAACATGGTAAAATGCACAAATCCCTTGTAATTTCACAACATAGAGCTCATTGCTGCTTGGAAAATAACTTTGCAGACCTCTGCTCACACAGTACGTGCACGCATGTGTGTGTTGGGGGGCACATGCCTGTGGGTGCGTGTGCTGCCTGTGTCCTATATGCATCGTCCTATGACACTCGCTCGAGCGCACCCACCCCGTTCCCGGAGGGGGGTCATCTCGGGGCTTCTGTTCTAAGCGTGATCGCCATCCTTGCTGGGGCTGTGCCGAATGACCAGCCGTTTAGCCGCTGCTCTCAGCAGAGACGTCTCCTGGTACATCCCCCACCGTGGGCTGTGGGGCTGCGGCGAAGCAGGAGACACTCAGCGCCCCAAGGCTGAACCCCTCCCCACTTGCCGACTGGGCACCTGCTGTGTGCCGGGCCCAAGTGCTGCCGCAGAGGGCGGGGCAGGACGGGGTGGATGCCCAGGCGGCAGAATGGGGGGCGCCCACAGGTGATGGGAATGGGGGTGGGGGGAGCACTGGCTGGGTACCAGGCTCTGTGCCGGCCACTTTACCTCTTGGGGACCAGCTCTGGGTGTGCTGTGATCAGTGAGGGACAGGCTCTGAGACGGGGGTCATGGGCCCGGCCACACAGCTGGGCTGACACTCACCACCCTGAGAGCAGTAGGGTGCATCAGGGTCCCCCCGAGCGGCAGGGGGAGCCCAGGGAGAGAATGGGCTCGGGGTCAGCTCCAGGGCAGGATGGCGGGGACTGGCAGGCACGGAGGCGGCTGGGAGAGTGATGGGCAGGTAGGGGGACATGGACGAGACTCGGGGTCCTTCCCACCCAGGGCCTGCTGTGGGGAGAACGGGGGCATTAGGGGGTGGATGCTGACCATGGCAAGATGGGGGTGCTGCAGGGGGCAGGCAGCCAGGCAGAGGCTGTGTGGATGGGGTGAGAGGGGTGCCGTCCTGGGCTCCCAGGAAGGGGCAGAGGCTGAGCTTTGGGCATGCCCTGGTGGGAAGGACCCAGCCCAGCTGCTGCGGGTGGTCGGGGGAGCCCTGGGAGGAGCATGCAGACCAGACTTCCCGGGTCAACAGGGGGCTGGCAGAGAGCTGGTGCTGAGGCCCTGCACCAGGTGTGAGCACAGCTGCTCCTTATTGACCAGCGGGGGCAGGGGACCTGAAAGGCTTGGCCTGGGACCAGGTAGCCTCTGGGCCGCCCCTGCCTTGCCCTGGACTTGCTATTTCCCAATGGCCTTGCATTACTCTCTGGCCTGTCCTGCCGCCCACACCTGGCCACCGCCCTGCCCATTTGAGAGCCCCTGCCCTGGAGAGAGCAGGAGTGACCCCACTCCCGGGAGGTGGTAAGAGTCGGTAGCACCCAGTTACCCTGGTCTGGGACCCCATGGTAAACATGTGGGTGCAGCGCCAGCAGCTGCAGGAGAGGGTGCGGAACCACCACGTGGAGTCCTAACCACCACCAGACGGAGGTCTGAGGCTCGGCGAGGGTGAGGTCGCCGGGTCTGGGTGGGCAGGGCAGAGTGGCGGGGTGCTGTGCTCTCTTCCCTCTGAAGACCCTCAGGCCTGGTCCTGGCCTAGCTGTGGGCACTCTTTCCTTGAGCGCCGGCCTCAGGCCGCTGGCCGGCGGGGAGGGGTGCAGGGTGGTGGTCAGGCATGTTTTGCTGGGGTTTGAGCTCCACTTGGGGGGCGTGGGGGGGGGCTCTGATTCATCATTCCCCAGGCCGCTTCCCGCCGTCCAGGGCTTCCCTGCCCACCCAGCCTGCAGTGGGAGGAGGCTCATGCTGTTCCCTTGTTGGCAGGTGAAGGCGGATGCCCGAGGCAGGGGGACCACAGGGAGAGCCCGCGACATCCTTACTGGCAGCCAGCCCTCCAGCCACACTCGGCAGCATCACCCCAGCAACCAGCGACCAGACGACTTCCCACCGTCAGGAGGACAGGGAATGACTGCGGCGCATCTGGCCCCGCGGTGGCCCTGGGAGGTGGAGTGTCCCTGAGGGAGGGCTCAGCCGCCTCCCACAGCACAAGAGCCATGCCAGCTGGAGAGGAGGCGCCGGGGCAAGGGCTGCAGTGGGGCATGGCCTCGCCCCCCCACCCACGCTGAGCGCTCCAGGGCACCGGCTCCCATCCACTGGGCGCACCTGCCTCGAGTCTCAGCTCCCCCGCTCGGTGGCCACCGGGAGAGGCGCCCCGTCCCGTGCTCCACGTCTGGGCCCGCCGCTGCCGGACCATGGGATGTCGGCAAAGCTCAGAGGAGAAAGAGGCAGCACGGCGGTCCCGGCGAATTGACCGCCACCTGCGTTCGGAGAGCCAGCGGCAGCGCCGCGAGATCAAGCTGCTCCTTCTGGGCACCAGCAACTCGGGCAAGAGCACCATTGTGAAGCAGATGAAGATCATCCACAGCGGCGGCTTCAACCTGGAGGCCTGCAAGGAGTACAAGCCGCTCATTATCTACAACGCCATTGACTCGCTGACCCGCATCATCCGTGCCCTGGCCGCGCTCAAGATCGACTTCCACAACCCCGACCGCGCCTACGACGCCGTGCAGCTATTCGCGCTGACGGGCCCCGCCGAGAGCAAGGGCGAGATCACACCTGAGCTGCTGGGTGTCATGCGGCGGCTGTGGGCCGACCCCGGGGCGCAGGCCTGCTTCGGCCGCTCCAGCGAGTACCACCTGGAGGACAACGCGGCCTACTACCTGAACGACCTGGAGCGCATCGCCGCGCCCGACTACGTGCCCACCGTGGAGGACATCCTGCGCTCCCGGGACATGACCACGGGCATCGTGGAGAACAAGTTCACCTTCAAGGAGCTCACCTTCAAGATGGTGGACGTGGGCGGGCAGAGGTCAGAGCGCAAAAAGTGGATCCACTGCTTCGAGGGCGTCACCGCCATCATCTTCTGCGTGGAGCTTAGTGGCTACGACCTGAAGCTCTATGAGGACAACCAGACGGTGAGTGCGTGACCGGGCTCTTCTTCTGCTCGTTGCTGCCACGTGGGAGCCGGCGGGATCCTGGCTGTGTCCAGGGCGGGAGGGGAGTGGCTGCTGTCCAAGGGGGGCCAGGGCGGCTCCAGCGAGGACCTCAGGGTAGCGCCTGCTGTCAGGATGTCTGCCTGGAGGGCAGCTCTCAGTGGCCGCCCCAGCTGGGGGGCCCCCAACTCCACTCTAACCCCACCCTGGGTTCCACCGGGCAGGGATACCCTCTGTGCTATGCCACCCTCACTGGCTGCAGACAGCACTGCCCTCGTGGTGCTCACAGGCCCAGGAGGCCTCACCTAGGTGCTGCGAGCAGACCGCACACCCCATGCCTGATGCTCTCGGGGTGCAGAGGGCCAGCCCTCTGCTGAGCAGGGCCTGCTTCTCGGCTCCCAGAGCATGTTGGCCACCTGGGGGTGGGGAGGAGGGGAAGCTGGCACCACGAGGGGCTTCGCCGCAGGTGAGGTTGAGTGTGGCCAGGTGCACAGGGAGTGACTCTGGAGGCAAGAGAGAGTCTGGCTGCCCTACAGGACACGGCACAGGCCGGGCATCCAGTTGTTGGTCCGTGCGGCAGTTCAGTAAATGCAGCAGCTCCCACCAGCTGCGCACCGTGCTCCGTCCCAGGAACCTCGGCGCCGCAACCCTGTCTGGGTCCTGAGAGTCTGTCAGCCACAGGGTTAAGAACCTTTTCTGAGGTTTAATCCCCAGGGGTCAGGTAGGGGTGGTAATTCCTTCAGGCCCTCTTCCCAGGCTGAGAACCACCTTGTGGGCTGGGAGCTCAGAGTCACGTGGCAGGGAGACCCCAGGGGTGGGTGCAGTGCAAGAGGTGCTGAGGGACAACCTGGACCCGGTGCTGAGCCAGTGGAGGCTTACGGGGAGCTGCTGGCAGGTGGGAGCCAGGCCCCTGGCAAGAAGAGGGTGGGCAGTGCACTGCAGGCCCAACCGAGGCAGGAGGCCCAGGCACGGGTGCTGCAGTCTCCCAGGGCACCCAGGAGCGGTGGTGGTGGAGGCCACTCAGACGGATAGGGATGGGTGTGGCTGGGGCCGCCCCACAGCAGAGGGTCTGTGCCAGGCAGCCACCGAGCAAAGACCTGGCATCTGCCCTTAAGAGGTCTTTGATCCTGAGGGTGGGGGGGCATGGGGGCAAACAGGGAGTCTGCAAAGGAGCTGTAAGTGGTGTTGGGCTGGGTGCCAGGGGCTCGGGGAGGTGGCAAGTTGGCAGGGACCTAGGGGAAGGGGTAATGATGTTCTTGAGGGGGATCCTTCATGCTGGGAAATGAAGGGACCAGGGGACGGGGCGATGCAAGGAAGGGACACCCGGTCTTTTTAGGCAGGTGATGGCTTTATTCGTTGGGTTCAGCAGGGAGTCCTAATTTTGGGCTGCAGCCCCAGGAACTCTGCGGGCGGCTGCAGGTAGTGGCCACTGTGCTGGGCACCTGACTGGCTTTCCGAATAGAGAAGGGTATGCAACACTCTTCAGGTTTGCACGGAGGCCCAGCCTGGTGGAGAAGGGGGAGCAGCTGTAGGAGGCCACGGAGACAGGAGGCAGAGCCGTGTCCCAGTAGCATGGGCCTGGACAGTCTGCAGCTCCCTGTGGGCCAGCCCGTCTTGCTCCCAACACTGTCTTCCAGAGTCTCGTCCCTCTTCCGCCCGCCCGCACTTGAGGGCCATGTGTGGTCTGGGCAGCGGAGGAGCGAGGTCAGGCTGCTCGGTGAGGCATCACCGTGGGCAGAGGGCTTGGGGCTGACCAGGCCCTGAGGCGAAGCGGGGTGCCTGGGCAGGTCTGCAGCCACCTGGGCTCCAGCCGTCTCGCTCTCCGGGTGCCTGCCTGTTTTCGGCTGTGTCCTGAGGCTGGTGGTGGCCTGTGCTCGGAGGCCTCTGGGGGCCACATCTGTCATCTCCAGGACGGGCGTGGTGAATTCCCTCGGTGCTGGGCGGGCTCCCAGACTGTCTGCTGGCACATCCTGCCCGCCGTGTCTGCGCCCACAGGTGTGCCAGGTCATGGGGGCAGGGAGCCTGGTCCCCGCGTGGGTCCCGTGTTTCATGGAGGCACGGGGCTGCCCTTCCTGCTCAGAGCCTGTGACGGGTTGGCGGCCCAAGTGGCCCAAGTGTCCTCAAAGATGGGCCCCAGGCCAGGGCTTCTGCCTGAGGCCCTCCCAGCTCCGCCCACTGTCCCCGCGGCCCACAGCCCTTCTCTCTGCTCTGGCCTCGCAGGCTCGGCTCACTCCCACGTGCTCCGAGCTCTCCAGCCTTTAGCACGTGGCCACCCTGTCCCCTGCCCCTCGTACCTTGCCCGCTTGCCCTGTCCTCCAGGTCTTATGTCAGGCGTCACCCCCGCCCAGTGCCCGCACACCCCAACATCACCGTTGCTCATTACAGTGGCCCCGTTGTGTGCGAGCAAGTAGCCGCCTGGCTGGGTCACGTCGATGACTGGGTGGACAGGCGGCCCCCGCAGAGGTTTCTCTGTGAGGCCCGTACGTCCTCCTCCTGAAGGCAGCTAGGCTCTGGGGCCATCACAGTATTTCCTGAGGGGAGAGGCCAGCGGCCAGGCCCACGCCCCCTGCCTGCCCACCACCTGGACTCGGCAGGCCTGGGGAGGTGGTTGTTCACCAGAAAAGGAGATTCTGGATGAGAACCTCAAGCAAGGCTGGAAATTCACTGGATTGCAAGTGGTTCTGACCTTTCATGCTCTACCAGCAGTGTCTCGATGAGGAACAGACTGCTGAGCAGAGACAATAGCAGCCGTGAGTCCTACCGCCGCTACCGCCGCCGGCGCGCGAGGTGGTCCGACTGCCACCTGGGGAGAGCCAGCCCGCCTCTCCGTGCTTGGGGGAGGCGAGCACTGCGGAGGGGCTGGGACTGGGCTGCCACCCTGTCTTCTTTCCAAGGGCCCTGGCAGAGGCCAGGCGGCCAGGAGAAACCAGAGGCTCCCGGGGCCTGGTGCCAGGCTCCGGACACGGCTCCTCGGAGCTCCTCCCCGCTCAGCGCCTGCGGCTTCCTCCCACCCCAACCCCCGCCACTCCCTGCACCTGGTAGAGGAGTCCCTGCCCCACCCCCACTTGCCCGCCGGCCTCCTCGTCAGCGCGTTCCCAAGGGTGACGTCAAGACCCCTGGGCGCAGAGGGCATGGAGGGCTGCGGCATGTGCAGGGCAGCCCCTGGGCAGGGGGCAGATTCCAGGCGTCTGTGGACCATGGCAACCAGCAGATCCCAGGAGCTGTGCTCAGCCTTGGTGACGATTCCAGGCCCTCGTCCCAGGAGGATTTAATGGGTCCTTGGCCTGCCTAGGGCCCGGCCCCCCTTGCAGTCCTGCAGACACCAGGGGGCCTTCATGTCAGGAGGAGGCCAGAGCACAGCCCAGTCATGTGTCACCTGGTGGGTCCTGTGGGGCGGCAGCCATGCCCAGGGTCCCCATCACAGGTGGGAGGACAGGTCACAGTCCGAGCTCACGCAGCCATGGGCCCTCCCCGAGCCACACCTGCTACCCGGGGCCAAGGCAGGCTGCCCTGCCCCACCCGCCCTTTGGGGAGCCACTTCCTTCTCCGCCTGGCTCATGGCCTCTTCCCAGGGTAAAGAAAGATGAGAAACTGAGCCATGGCCCGCCTGGGCGCCCACCCCACATGGCAGCCCCTGCAGCACCCCCCCTTTTAGTACCTGGCAGGCGGGACCCCAGCACCCTGCTGTCAACTGCCACCCAGCCTCAGCCCAGCGCACCTGCTGATGGACCCATGGCCTCTGCATGGTGGGGGGTCCTTCAGAAGGGGAGGACGAGGCAGCTGTGAGGTGTCAGTGTTCTCACGGGAGCACCCTCAGCGGCTCGCTCGCTGCCCTTTCCTGGTGAAGCTGTCAGCAGGCCTGCCGTGCGCCTGTTGTATACCTGCTGTGCACCTGCTGGGTGGGCAGCCGCAGGCCTTAACGTGTGTGTGCAGTGTGCCCGAGGAGGGGGGCTGCTCCAGGCTGTCCTACAAATAGTGTGCTTTGTCATTCAGCCCAAAAAGGGAGCATGTTTCAGTGATACGATGAACGGCACTGTGTCACAAAATGGTGCTGCCTGGGTCTGCGGCAAAACTGACCGTCACCTGCTGGTGACAGAGGGGGTGGCATTTGTGCAAAGGATGTGGTTACAAGTGGGAGATGCGAGAGGTGGATGATACCCGGCTTAGATTAGGAAGGGCCCTGACGTACCCTTCAGTGCCCTTAACCAGCCAACTTTGCCGATGAGGGCACTGAGGCCCAGAGATCACTCTTCATGGGTCCCAGGGTGGGGGCAGTGAGCAGGATTCGGGGGACTTGAGTGGCCGTGAGGGTTGGCACTGGCCCAGCAGCCCCCACCCCTTCAGTGGCAGGACCACAGGGAGCTCCAGCAGAGCAGGTCCCCACTCTGCCTCCTGCTCCCGACCCGGTGGAGGACATAGTTCCAGGAACCGTGCCGTGGGGACTTGGGACAGGGCCAGAGAAGCGTGCCATTGACCCGCCAGAGGCCACCAGCCTCCCCCACCAGGCACTGGTCTCCCCAGCAGCTCCTTCTGGTCTCGTGATGTGCCAGGGCCACATGCACCTTTGACCTCTGCAAACCACGCTGCCCCTGGGACAGCAGAGGCCTCCTGGACCAGAGCCAGGAGGCAAAGGCAGCTAGAGGGCCAGGCCCCCGGCAGGGCCACCACGGTGCCTCACACCGGGTGCAGCGAGCACAGGGCTCGGCTGGCCCCGAGCGCTCCCCCCGCTGGCGTCCCCCTCCAGGCTCAGCCCAGCCCTTTTTCTCTGTGGCCTGTTACCCCTCCCAAGTGTTGGAGACGTGTGGCGGCTCGAGGGGGCCAGGTGTGCACTCACAGCCGGATCGTTGGTGGCCCAGAGCCGCTGCCGGCGCTTGTGAACAGTACCCACCTCTGTGTGGGCTCCTCCGGCCCTGGCACTAGCCGGGTTCCTCGCTCCACTGCCTGGCCCTTATCTCAGCCCTAAGGGGGCTGAGGCCATGTGGTCCTCCCCTCTGTGGGCCCTGAGCCTCGCGTGGGTGAGGGGGAGGGTGGGTGGAGAGGCAGCAGCCGCAACTGGCCCTCCCCTGCTCCCAGGGCAGCCGAGCACGAGGCCCCTCTCTATGGCAACTTCCTCCGTTCTCCCTGCCCTGTCACACTGGGCATTCCCAAGGGCTCCTGCTTCCTGCTCCCTTTGTGCTCAGCTCGTGCCCAGAATAGGTCCTCCAGCAGAGGTCAGCCAGACGGAAGGACAGAAGGACAGGCAGGCCACCTGCCACTCAGTGTGGCCTCCCTCCAGCCCCGCTCCTCACCCTGGGATCTTTGTGTGCCCGCCCCTCCATGGTGGCCACCTCCTGCCACGTCACTAGAGCGCCCCCCCAACCCCAGGCACAGGCTGTCACTGGACACAGTGGAGCAGGTGGGACGTGCCCCCCCACCCCGTCCACGCTCCACCTCTCCCACACGACAGCCTTTGCCACATGCCCTGGTGGAATCTGCATGGGGGTGTCCACGTGTCCCTCGGATCTGAGGCTGCAATCCTTCCCCCATAGGCGGGTTGGGGTCAGCCTCTTGCCAGGTCGCGGACCAGCCCTGGGAGGGAGGAGGCAGGCGCCATTGGTGCTCTGTGGGCAGCGCTGGCCCCCACCTGCACAGCACACCCATCCACTGGAGGGCAGTGGCTGGCCAGCACCAGCTCACAAGTGCCAATTTTTCCGTTTTTAAGAAGTTTGTGAGCTGTTTGACATAATGTTGGTAGCTTAAAATCAGCCAGGTGAGAGTAATGACACCATGGAAGTTGGCAGCCTCTACAGCCGGCCCCCACCCCAGCCAGATGTTAAACATTCACCAGCCTCCTGCAGCCGGTGACCCCCGAGCCCTGGCTGGAAGGGCCTGCCCGTCAGGCTCATTCATCGGTGAACTACAGTGTTCACTGTCTGCATCCTTTTAAAGAGCTGTCAGCCTCCTCTGTGACCCCTCAGCGCCTCCCTGCTCTGGCCCTGTGACCACACCTGTCTTTTCTGTTCACGTTCGTCCTGCTTGCGAATGGTCATTTGCCAGATGGCTTCACGCTCTCCCCGGGCAGGTTCACGAGAATCAAGCCTCTGCATAGGGGAGCAGCCTGGAGCCGGCTGGTTCTGCCATGTCTGTCAGCATGTTGGACTCACGTGCGAATCTGCTCCAGCTGGGCCTCCCGGGTCCCCGCTTGAGGACAGGCCCCATGGGGCTTGTTCTGGAAGCAGTGAGGGACAGAGGCGACTGTGGCCCTTCCTCCCCTGAGGTCACATGGGGACCGCATTGAGCAACCCCTGGAGGCTAGAGTGGCTCCCCCAGTACCCACATCCGCTGGCCCCATGCTGGCTGTGGCTGGCCCCGAGGCACCCCAGTGCAGCAGCTCTCTGGGTCCAGAGAACCCCAGGGGGCCTCCTGCCCTAGAGACCGCCTTGCAGGGGAGAAGGGAGCAGGGCCTGGACAGATTGGGATGAAGGTGGGGATGGTAATCTGGGCTCGACCTTGCGCGTCCAGCCTGCGTCGTGGGGCCTGTGGGGGCGGCCCACAGAGGCAGGACCGAGGGGTTTGGGGGGGCCATGGAGAGCTGGGCTGGCTGGGCGAGGTCCCGGGTGCCAAGCCCCACTCGCAGCACCGCCTGGGGTAGACATTGCTGCCAGGGCTCATCAGGGCCTCTGCAGCTCCCATGTCTGCGTACATCCTCTCTGCCGGGTGATCTGCTCTTCTCAATGTCCCTGCACCCCGCGGAACATCTGTATCCCGCACTTAACAGGAGCTCAGGGCAGAGGGACCTCCCCAGCCCGCATCCCACTCAGCGCCCAGGCCCGCGGGTTAGTTAGTTTCCTGAGCGCATTAGCCCCACTCCTTACGCACACGTCAGAACCCAGAGGGGTTTTTAAGACGCAGATTATTATTGTTTTAAGGGATTTCTATAATCTGAGAACTGAAAAACAACTTCTCCACTTAGCAAGAACAGGCTCCAGGGAGCTGGCTGAGACCACTGGGGGACCCTCGGTAACCAGCACAGACAACTGGCCTGAACAACACTGAGAAAGGCTTCTGTGCTAACGGAACTCGGGGACTGCCCCCGCCCCCCCGCAGGCCCCTCTGGCTCTGACAGTCTAGTGTTTTGGTAGATCTGAATACAGTCCGCTAGGGGAAGGGAGCATGGTCATCTGAGGGGGGCCCCCCGGATAGAGCAGAAGGTGGCCCTGTTCCCTGCACGTGGCTCCCTACTGGACACATGTCCTCAGATCCAGAGACCGAACTCAGGCTGGCCCGGGAACCTGGGCCACAGCTCACCCTGACCCTGTCTTCATCACCCCTAGCTGGTGTCTCCTCAGCTCATGTATTTGCTCTAGTTTCATGAATAAAACCACAGTCACCCAGAGGCCCTGGGCCTCACGTCCTGAGGTTTCTGCTGAGGCCAGCCCCAGGCCACAACCCCACACACCTTTTCGGGCCTTCGGTGACCCTGGGAAGGCTGACGGCATTCTGGCTGAGGAGGCCCAGAGCCTCCAAGCCACATGGCACAGCTCCATGTTCCCCAGAAGCCATAGCCTCTGGGCCTGTGTCTCAGGCTCCAGGAAACCAGCTCTGCAGCCAACTGCCAGCCGCTGGGGAAAGAACAGTCTGGAACAGCTGACTGGGGCAACCTGTAGTTCTTGGGCGGCTTCCCACCCCGGCCCTTTGTTTACTGCCTGCCGGCTCCAGGGACGCCCCCTCGGCTCCTCTTTCAGCCTCATCTGCCCAAAGACAGGACCTCAGGAGGCGAGAGGGGGCCGACCACATGCAGCCCCAGTCCTGTGCGTCCTCAGCTGGACAGGCTGGTCCAGTCGTGGCTCCCTTGTCTGCGAAGCCAGACGACAGATCCGTGGCTCAAGGACAGGATGCAGTTTTGACATCTGCCAGGTGCCTGTGCTTGGTGCCTGCAGGGCCTGGGACTCTGGGGCTGGCGCTCTGATGGAGGGGGATGCCCAGCAGTGGAGCTTAGACCCTGGTCAGCCCCGTGGCCTCCCCTGTGGCCTGGGCCACCCTGCCTGGTTTGGTGGCTGGGAAGGCTGTGGGAATCGCACAGGCCTGCAGGGAACACAGTGCCCTCCTGCCATTTCCTGTTCTTCTCACAAGAGACAACCACCCAGCCCCCCACTCCCCATTCCTGCTCAGGCTTCCCAGGGCCAGGCTGCAAGTGCCTCTCAGTACCGAGGGGTTTTGGGGGGCCATGGAGAGCTGGGCCACCTGGGCGAGGTCCCGGTGCCAAGTCCCACCCCCAGCACAGCCTGGGGCATCAGGATGTGGCATCACCAAGGCCAGAGACCACACTGAATCAGGACAGAGGAGGCGCTGGGCAGAACTGTCACCACGCTCTCCTTTGATGCCCAAACCTAGCAGGCTGGCCTTTTGTAGCACAGCTGACCAGGGGACCTGGCATTGGGCACCACCAGCCCTGACACAGCACATGTTCCTCCCGGGGCATCCCAGCCCCTGCTGCAGTGGTGTGGGGCCCAGGGAGGGCAGGAGGTCTCTTCTGGACAGCAAGGAGCCCCTGGGGGTGGGAAACCTACTGTCCCCAATGGTTGTGGAGGACATGGATGGAGACACTGCGTGTGACTCCAGCCTGGATTCACTGAGACCACAGCCATGAGCTGCTGACCAGCCGGCCTCTGGCACGCCCTTCCCCCGAACCTTGTTCCTGCTCCTGCCCAGTGCTCTGTCCCCAGGCACAGCTGCTGTGACCCCGTGGCCCGGTATCTCCTGCCATACTGCCAGTCTGGGGGGATGGGCTGGCCCAGCCCTGGGGGTGATACGGGTGGTCACAGCTGGAGGAGGGTGAGGTTTCGAGGACCCACTCAAGAGGCAGTGACACGAAGACAAGGGCTTGGGAACCAGAAGCAGGGCCCCACCCAGCTTCTTCATCCCCCTGCTTCACCTGCAAAGGGGGCTGAGAGGCTTGGACCGTGCTGGCCAGGGCGAGCACCGGGAGAACGCTGTCAGCCACCGAGTACCTAGCAGGGTGTGGGGTATGTCAGCCACACTGACAGCATCTGGGGCAGGATAAAGCGCCAGGTGCCCCCACAGGTAGGAGCAGTGTTCCCAGGCTCGCGGGCCCTGCCGTGGTCCCAGGGTCCTGCGGAATTCCCTAAACCGCGTCCCGATTGTATGGCTGCACCAGCACATGGAGGCATCCTTCCTGAGAGAGGCTCTGTCACTTCGATCAGTTTCTCAGTGGAGCTGAGACCCCGGAAGACTGCCCTTGCCCAGCCCCGACCCCCTGCTGATGGAGAAGCCAGGGTTATAATGGGCAGCAGTGGCCCAAATATTACTTCCTAAGGATGAGCATTTCTGAAATCCATCTTGTTTGGCCACAAGCAGAGGTTCCCCACTGAGATGTCTACCCACCCCCCAGCCCTGTCCCCAGCTTCTCGTGTCCCTGCAGGAACTGGCCACCTGCTGCCCATGGCTCTCCAGCCTTTACTCCAGGAGGGGTGGCCCAGGGCTGTGCCCAGGGGTGCAGAAGCTCCGTCTTGCTGAACAGTGTTAGGCAAGGGTGTTGGGGCCCAGGGGGTCCTCAATCTGGTCCCAGGAGGGCTGTTTGCACTGCCGTTGCCTCCCATGGTGGCAGTGATGGTCTGCAAGCCAGGCCAGGCCTGCAGGCACTTGCAGCATGCTGTCTGCTAACTTCCCCGTCAGTGACTGACAGCAGGGGGGCTTGGATCGAGCCAGCAAGATTTAACACAAAAACAAATAGAAAGCAGTTCTCATTTCAGCTGAAGCTGAAAAGGACTGGAAGGACTGGGGCTTTAGAAGAGGCATCCTCCCTGGTAGCGGAGCGGTTGGAGGTGGGGGGAGGTGGGCGGATGAGGTGAGAGCAGGTGGGACCCAGAGCCCAGACCTCATCCTAGGCTGCCACCCTTCCTCCCTGGGCCTGGGCATGACATTGGGAGCTGGGAGCGGGACACAGAGCTCCAGCCCTTGCAGAGCAAGTGCTCCAAGTGTGGCCTTGGGAATCTGGGAGTCAATTCTAACTCAGTCCCCCCCCATGCAAAGTTACGAGATGCCCACTGCCCTCGTCACACCTGCCCGGGGCTCTACTGGACACCTGTGGGATCAGGAATGGTCCTTTCTGGCCCTGAGATCCTGTCGGTCATTGATTCTGAGGCTCAGTGAGAACAGAGAGCAGAAGAATGATGTGTGTTTGGGGTGCAGGGGCTGGCTGGCCACACAGACTCCCAGGGGACAGCTCGGTCAGGTGGGCAAAGTCCCCAGCCAGGGCATGAGCGTGTTTTGGTGCTGGGGTGGGGCAGTGACCTGCCTGTGTGGCCCCAGGGTCATCACGTGGCCACCTGTGGTCCATCTGGGCTGTCTGGCTCCTGAGGACGCCGAGGACAGCATGGCTGTGTCAGTGGAAGGGGGGCGCTCGGTGGAGCACACTCGTCCCGAGGCACCCCGGTCCCAGCCCCGTGCCGGGCACCTGGGGAAACGGTGGGGCCCAGGGTGCGGTCCTTCCTCTCCGGGGGCAGATGTCCGGGTGGGAGGACGAGGGCAGGGGAAAGAGGCTGGGCCTCAGGTGCTGTCACGGACCCTGCACACAAACCTCTAAGCCCCCCAGGCGGGCTGCCACACTTGCTGCTACTCTGGGTCACCCTAGCCCCCTCTGAGCCGTATACTTTGGGAGACGGGGGACCAACAAACAGGCTGCCTGGAGAAGGTGGGTGCTGAGCATGGGGCGGGGACAGGTGGCATCAGGCGAGGTGGCCCGAGGCTGAGCTTCCGCTGTTTCTGGCAGGTTCAGGATGGGTTTCAGGCCATTAGGGCCCGAGCACAGCTTCCCCGCAGCCTGTTATCTTGTTTAAACAGCCCTACTGTTTGAAGTGGCAGGCCTGCGGCGCTGTTACTACGAGCGTCACAGCTGTCACTCGATGGGGGGCAGCGGACACACAGACGGTGCCTCTGACCTCTGGACCCGTCGGAACACACTCCCGCCCCAGTGAAGCCCCATCTGCCACTGGCCCAAGGCCTGCAGGGCCGAGCCTCCTCCTGCCCCCACCTGGGCTGCAGCAAGCCGCCCCCTGGGAGGTGAGAGGCGGTGGCCCTTTGCTGAGCCCCCTTCTCGTGCCTGGGGAGGGGGGCCAAGGGCTGTGAGCACCAGGACTGTGGGGTGCGAGGTGCACCGCCCCAAGCGCCAATCCCTCTGTGCTGCTCGCTAATCCCCACACTCTGGCCGCGACTTCCGCGGCCCCTCGGGCTGCTCGTCTGCAGGTGGCGCGGAGGCCAGGGGTCAGAGCAGCAGGAACTGGGGCACCGACGGGGACACACAGTGGAGTCGGTCCTGGGGTCGCCGCACAAACCCCGGAGTTTGGGGGAGGAAGATGAACCCCGAGCCTTCATCCCCGGCAGGTCAGGGGGTTCCTGATGGTTTTAAAGCCAGAAGGGCACCTGCCTGTAAACGCTTTTTCCCCTCATTTTGCTCCACGATGGCGCTGAGGCGAGAACGGACACAGGCCACTGCCGGCGAAGGGCCAGGACGGCACGGAGCCTGCTGCAGGGAGCGGGGGAGGCCCAGCGCTGCCAAGTGTCAGGGTCCTGGTTGGGAGGAGGGGAGGCTGGGGGCGCAGGCGGGCCCCTCCCCAGTGGCCAGGTCCGACCACCTGGACAGGCAGGACACGCGGCGCCCGGCGTCCTCTCACTGTAACCCCTGCACACGGCCGCCTTACCGACCACCTACATCCCGCACCATCCAGCCCTGCCTGCCGTGGCCCCGCGGCCAGCAGACCACTCACCCTGCCAGGCGCTGGAGAGAGCAGCCCCCGCAGACCGGGTGGTGGTGCTCAAAGCCACAGCAAATCAACAGAAGGGTTCCAGCTGGCGACTGGCTACTTCAGGGAGGCTCAGGGATGCCCTTGAGAGCCCACCCCTCCGCTGGGACCCAGGGGAGGACAGCCTGGTGAAGGTCCCACGCGGGGATGAGTTGGGGCCAGGCAGAAGGTGCCGGGTCACCCCGCTGGGATGGGAGCTGCTGGAGGGCTATGCACAGGGCAGCGAAGTGACCCCAGGTTGCAGAGACACGGAGCAGAGGCAGGGAGAGGTGGGAAGGAGATTCCAGGTGTGGCTGGAGGTGCTGTCAACTGGACAGTTGCAGGTAGAGCCCATGGCCCGACTCCGGGACCCTGGCCTCTGTCGGGGGGTTGTGTCCACTCGTGGGTACTGCCTCCCCTGGCAGAGGCAGCCAGACAGTGCCCTCCCTCCATGCCACCTGCTCCAGCTTGCTGGCTTGGCACTGGGTGGTCAGTGCATGTGTGTCCGCTCCTAGGGCCTCAGTTCTCTTAAGCCAGGATTGCCCCTTGCTTCTCTCTGTGTTTCCGAGAGTGACTGCTTGACGTCCAGGGAAAGGTGCCGGGAGAGGCCGGGCTTGGATCTTGGACGCCAGTGTCGGTGGTAGGGATGCTGGGCCTCCAGCTTCCTGTCACTGCCTGTCGACCACGTTTCTACCGTGACTCACTTCCCGACAGCCCAGAATAACTGCTATCTCCTGGTTGGCAGGACCTGAAACTCTTGGGTGAGGCCAAGTCCAAGGCCAACCGAGGCAGCCATGGAGGCTTGGGGTGGGGCTGCCTCAGGGCTCCTCGCTCAGGCCCCCACTCCTTTCAGCCTGACCCACTCACATCACCCAGCGAGCCCTAAAGCTGAAGTGAGCCGGGGAGAAAGGGGGTCAGACAGAAGATGGGGGGGTGGCGCTGGTTTGAGTGGGCGTCTGGTGCCAAGGGTCAGAGTAGGGGATCAGGGCCTGCACTGGGAGGCCTCTGAGGTCCCAGGGACATGAGAAGGTGGGGTAGGAACGTGCTGAGGGACTGGAAGGGGGACGGGGTGCCGAGAAGCGCCGTGGCTGTGCCTGGTGGAGGGGAAGGCAGCGGCGGGAGGGGCACGGGGAGTGAGCTGCCTGTGCGGCAGGGCCATGCCAGTCGATCTTGGCCTGGGTGTCCCCAGGGCCCACAGGGTGCAGGGGCAGTGTGGCTCCGTGGGCTCCAGGGCCCAGACTTGAGGAATGGGTGCACTGACCCTGAGCAGCCAAGGGGGAACGCTGCCCACCCCAGAGAGAGAAGGGGGAGGGCGGCAGCACCCCCAGCTCGCCCTGTTGCCCCCGCACAGGCTGCGGCACCACCCACAATGGGCCACCCGTGCAGATGAGCCCCGGGGACAGTCAGGGGCTCATTGATCCATTAGCCTCATTAATCCAATTCTCCATTCTGGCGCGGCCAGCACTTAGGCTTGGGGGAGGAAGAAGTGAGGAGCGCTAACCAGGTTGGTCTGGACTTGACCCCGGTCATCCAGCTCTGTCCCCAGGCACCTCCCCGTTGCCTGAGGCCAGGAGCCGGATGGGGATGGCAAGGACCAAGGGGTGGCTGTGGCCATCGGAAGCTCTCCTTGGGGCAGAGGGGCCTGGGCAGGCCAGGCTGGCCCTCACAGCCCCCATTTCCACATCCATAAACGGGGATGTGGGGAGAAGCCCTCACAGCCACTGCTCTGAGAGGAGCAGAGAGCTGGACCTCTGCACATCACAGCAGCCTCCGCGCAGAGGAGGAGCAAGGCCCAGAGCCTCCAGGGGCAGCTGTCGAGGGCGAGGCACCATCCTTCCGTAACAATCCCACCCCCGCCCCTCCCACTGGGAGTGCCACCCACCCAGGGCACTGCAGGCAGGAGCTGGTACCAGAAGGACCTCCCCTCTTCCCTGCCCACTGCCCTGCCCGCCAGGGAGAGTGAGATACCCTCAACACCCGGAGGCCCCCCTACCCCCACTCCCAAGAAGTAGACAGTGATGGACAGTGTGGTCTGGCCAGCCAGCCAGGGCTGGGCCTGTGTGCCCCTGTGGAGAGGGACACCTGGCCCAGCTCAAAGATGGAGCGTCTTCTGCCTTCGGTCTGTGTTGCTGTGCTGCTGTGCGAGGCCCGAGGGTGGAGGCTTCCTCCCCAGTTGCCATGGAAACTGCATGCTGAGTGTCTGAGTATAAGCTCAACCAAGGGAGGGGAGCAGCTGCCCTGGGTGGCAGCTGCCGTCACAGACTCTCAGTGTTAGGAAGGGCCCGAGGGGCTGCCCCACTCCTGCGCTGGCCAGCGCAGAGGGCAGCTCTGAGGCCTTCTCGCCTGCATCTCCCTGTGGGCGCTGGACCACCACCACATCTGCTCTCTTGTCTGCACAGGGCTATAGTGACTCCATCCAGGCCTGGGTGAGCCAAGCACACAGGCCCTGCCCTCCTGCAAACACTTCCAATGAGGGACGCGATACTGGGGGTGGGTGTGTGTGTGTGTGGAGAAACACAGATTCTGGTGACAGTGGGGAGCCAGGGCTGCCTGGGGAGGCCCGAGCGTCCCATTCCCATCCCTGCGGGCGTGAGTGGAGGTCTGAGTCATCTCCTGCACCGGCTCTGCACTGGGCTTCTGCCAGGACGGCGCGGCCATGCTGCCTCGCTGCCTGAGGCCTCCAGCTCAGTCTGGGGCTGTTGCTCTGCTCCTTGCCACCCCACCCTGATCCCAGGGAGCCCTCCTGCCTGCACCCCGCAGCCTAAGGGCAGACGCAAGCCAGGGCCTTGCTCGCCTGAGCCACCTCCACGACCCGAGACAAGCTGGAGCCCCAAAAGGGAAATAAGCTCTGGAAGGATAAGGACCCTCGGTGGACGAGTAGGGGAGCTCAGGGCTTCAAGCCACTGGGCAGCCTGAGGGCTGGGCCCTGCCTCTTCCCCACGGAGCCCAAGGCACCTCCCAGCAGGGCCCCCTGAGCACCCCCAGGCCGCACTAGACTTCTCTGCAGCTTTGCATGAAGATAAAAACACCCCTCTCTCACCCCCAACGACCAGCCCCCCACTTCTTTGGTGACAAAGAATAAGCTCCTTCCCTGAGCAGCCAGTGCCATCCGTGGAGGGGTTTTACTCCAGAGGTGCAATCCTGCCTTCACACCTTTCCACAGTTACAGACACATCTAACACAGGCCCCGCCACCCCGACCCCTGTGCACCTGCCCGGACCTTGGGACCTGGGTGTGACGGTAGGGCCCACTCGCCCTCTCCCTGCTGGAGAAGGCTGGGGATGTCCAAGCCCGGCTCCCCCGGCAGGACTCAGGGTGGGCCAGGGAGGTCTCGGGGGCTCCTCCTACCCACCAGGCCCAGAGCACAGGGCTCCGGGCCTCACCTGCCTCCCGGGCAGTGGAGGCGGGGAGGGCAGTCAGCGCCGCACAGAGGACGACCCCAGACTTCCCTTTGGGACGTGCCGCTCGCTGGGTCAGACGCGCCTCCGCACCCCTCGAGCCACACCACCACAGAGGGAGCAGAGGCTTGGCTGTTGGTGCCAGCTCGATATCCAGCCCTGGCTGGACCCTCCCCCTTGGCCCATGCAGCCAGGGTGCTGCCAGGAGGCCTCACTGCCTGGTCCCGCCCTCAGCGCCCTTGGAGCCTGGCACCATTGCCCGGGTGGGGCCTGGTGGCTGAGCCTCAGGGCTGGCACCATCGTGGTGAATGGAGCTCATTCATGTCCTCAGCCCAGCCTCCCAGCTCTGCTTCCAGCGTTTAAAGCTAAATTCACAGTTCCCAAGAACAAACACTCCAGGCGCTCCTACAACAGGCAGACCTGGGCTTCCCGGACTGAAACGGAACTGAGAACTCGTGTTAGGGACGAGAAACCTGAGTCCCAGGGTGGGACAGAGCCTCCCTGGGCTCTGAGCCCCAAGCAGCGGAGCCAGCGCCAAGGCCCAGCCCCGCTGCATCCTCTTCCCCCTGCCGGCTGCCCGCTGCGGCCCCAGGCCTTGGCCGTGGCTGGCTTCCTGTTGCCTCATCCTAGCCTCACAGGGCCCCCTGCTCCAGGCCACCTCCCCTTTTATCTCTGAGTCATGCCGTGATGGCCGCTCTGGTCACTGGTGCCCGGCATGGAGACTCAACTTTCCAGAAGTGTCACGTTTTAGCCCCCAGCCTCGTGAGCAGGATCCCTAACAGACCATGCTGTACAGGTGGGGAAACTGAGGCTCAGAACAAACAGGAGCTGGCGGCTGGCAGAGCAGGGGTTCTGGCCCTCGTTGGCCACTCCACAAGCTCACCTCTCCTCCGTCCTCCTCACACCTAGAAGGGCGCCTGGAGCGCCTCTGCCCACGGAGGCTGAGGAGGGGCGGGGGTGCGGGCCTAGCGGTGAAGGTTGTTGGCGTGCCGGCGGGCTGGGGTTTCCGGGTCTCCCGGGCCCTGGGGTTTGGGCCGGTTCTGGGAAGGGCTGAAACCTTGACATCACCAGCACTTTATGAGGTCTGGGACTGGAGCCTCTGCTGTGCCCAGGGCGAGCCGAGCAGTCAGCGTTCGGGTGGCTCCCTTGCCTGTTGGGGAACCCGTGCTCCCCTTTTGTAGAGTGCAGGGCTGGACTTGGGCGTCCACATTTGGGGCCAGTGCCCGCCAGCCAGCCCGCGAGGAAGCCAAAGGCAGCCCTCTTGGCCTATTAAATCAAGGAAATGCTCGCCTGGCAATCGGTGCTGTCCTGTGCCCTTGCAACAGTGAGCGAGGGGCTGAGTGGGTGTCACAGGTTCTGGGCAGCCGTTGGGTCTCCAGGCTGAGCAGTTATGGAGCCCCCAGAGCAGAGGAACCAGGCAGAGCTGGGAGCCAGCAGCCTGGGGGGAGGTGCTGGTGGCCCTGGGGGCTCAGGATGGCAGCTGAGCCGGGTCTGCAGAGTCCAGACCCCTCCCTCTCCATCCCACCTCCCACAGAGGCTCTGTGCCGGTGGGGAGGGAGGCAGGTCTTGGACAAGAGGAGATGAGGTCACCCCAGTGCCAGGGCGCCGGCAGTGAGTGGCATGCAGACTGTCTGCTGGGAAGGCAGCCACAGGCCGAGGCCCAGCAAACCTGGTTTCTCTCAAACCAACACTGTTGCTCCTGCAGCAGTCCTGGTGCTGGGTGCCGTGATCGTCCCCATTTTACAGATGAGGACACTGAGGCTGGGAGAGGAGAAAGGACTTGTCCAAGGTTCAGCGAGCCCTGGTGGTGAGAGCGAACCGCAGGCCGCAAATCTGTACCCATAACAGGGACACCTGCCCTTTCGTGACTCAGGGGAGCCTTCATGGGGGACCAGGGCCGAGGCTCCCCTTCACGCCCCAGCCCCGGCCTCCTCAGGATGTTCCAGGAGCCGGTCTGGTCCAGGCCACCACGGGTGCTGTCACGTGGCGGTTGTGCTCAGGGTAAAGGCCTCCACCACTGAGCTCGGCACTTAGCAAAGATTCCAGTCTCCGACCAGCAAGCTGGAAGCCCCTCAGAGGGGGGTCACCAGCTGCAGCCCCCTGGGGAAAGTCCAGTCTGTTCGATGAGGTTGAGTGTATTCAGACGTGTCCAAGCAGGAGCTTTCTCTGCAAATGGCTGAGAAATGACTTGTGCGCCACCCTGGGGACTGTCCAGCTGCCTCCCAGGGTCTGACGTGTGCTGTTACAAATCACTGGTTCCTGCTCCTTCCCGAGCGTGGGATTGCCACCACTGCCCAGGCCTCTGACGGGAATCATCTGCTGTGTGTCATCTCTGTACACGATGTTTCTCACTGTGAGCAGCTCCTGGAGAGAGCTGGGTGGGCACCAGAGCCCTGGGTGGCATCGCAGGCAAGCAGTCGTGGGGTATTTTCTCCTGGGAGGAGCAGCTGCAGAGCTGAGGGCGTGGAGGGCCTCCTGCTGGGGGAGCACTGGGGTTGGTGCAGACACGGGGTCCTCACCCAGCCCTGGGAGTTGCCTGTCCAGGGCCCCATCCCCTGTGTGAGGTGGGTGGCCTCCCCGGCTTGCAGCGAGAGGATATCTGCGTCAGGCTGGTGGAAGTCATGGCAAGACAAGGCATGATGGGCAGAGTCCGGTGACTCCAAAGCTGCCCCAGCTTCATTCACCCCAGGGCCCAGTGGACCACATGAGGACGGGGCCCAGCCCTGTGACCCACAGCACCAAGTGGGTAGAGTCAGAACCGGGTGGCAGGGTGGCGTCGGGGAGAACGGGGCCACAGCTGGCCCCCAGGCTGAGCACACCCTCAGGACCAGGGAGGCCCTGAACGCAGACCGAGGGACTGGGATTCCATCCTGGTGCCAGAGCACCCCAGACGTGTGCGGCAGGAGGGGGCGCCGGGGTGCGGGGCTGGGAAGAGGAGTCGTGGGTGAGGCCACGGAGGGCGAGCCGAACGGGGAGGGGGCCCTGGGGGAGGCCCTGCCCGGTGCGCCTTCCTCCCGTACGCATACTCTTGTGCGTACTTCTCACGGTTTCCAGAGTTACGGCTCAAAACAGCACGTTCCTTTCTCAGTGATCTGTGATTCAGGTGTCAGCATGCTGCTCGGCCCGCGCGCCCATGCGCTGGCTCCTGCGCTGGCTCCAGGAGCCCGCACAGCAGTGGTGGTAGCACCAAGGGGCTCCAGCTCCCCCTGCCCGCCTAGTGCCTTCTGGGATGGCTCCTCTCCTGGCTGAGGGACCTCTGTGTGGTGGGTGCCGGGGCACAGTGCCCCCTTCGCCGTGCTCCCCCAGCGGCTTTGGGGGAGAGCAGGTGGAGCTCCCAGGCTCCTGTGTTTGTCCAGCCCGGCCAGTCAGTGCCTCCCACGGGCTCCCTGAGCGCTGCCCGCCTAAAGGATGGCCCGTGTGGGTCCCCACGGTTTGTCCCAAGGGAGAGGGAGGGAACAGGGAAACCTGAGCCCCACCTGCCTGGAGAGCAAGAGGAGCCCCAGGTGTGGGCAAGGGCCGGACACGAGGGGCGTCTGTCTGTCCTGCTCAGGCCGCACAGCAGTGCCCGTCCTGCCGGCCTCCTCTGCCCTCTGTTGCCTGGCGAGGCTCGGAGGGACGTCTGTGGGGTAGAGGGGCCGGCCCCTGGGGTCTGAAGTCAGCCTGGGGTGCGCTGAGCAGGAAGGGCAGACGCAGCTTGTCGGGGCCCTGGGGCCTGCTCCACGCGGGACGTGGCAGCTGAGCTCTTCCCACGCACACATGCCCTGGAGGACCGACCCCTCTCGGCACACGTGCACTGTTTCAGCAGGAGCAGCTGGCCTGGATGCGGGAGGCACCTGGCTCTCACCCCCAGTGACCTAGCACGGTACATGGAGGCAGGCCCAGGCCCTGTGCAGATGCTCATCCCAGCACCCGTGCCTGGCCCCACTCCACGCTTGCCCACCCATCCTTGAACGCCACTCCACACCCAGGGCTCGGCCTGGCCTGGCCACTGGCCTCTCGTCTCTGGGGCCCCGTCACCGGCACGAGATCTGGGACCTGCTGGCGGCCCTCAGAGCCTGCTCAGCAAGTGTCTGCTCCGTGGATTAATGAATACATGCTAATGGCCACATCTGTTATTTATCTGATGTGAAATCTGGGGTCAGAAGCACAGCGTCTGATTGTGACGTCATTCCCATGAGATATGACAGCTCTGCTGGTCCCTACCACGCAGCTTCCGGAAATCCATTAGCACTAATTACTACCCAGTAGAATGTAACATTCCTGGACCACCACATAACTGCGTGTGGAACGTCGTCCGCTCCTCCAGGCACACCTGGGGGTCCTGCATCCTGTTTCTCTCTGCAGAAGGCTTACCCCACCCCACACACACCCAAGACCTGAGACTACTCACTTTCAGAGCGTCTGTTATTCCTGAGCTTGTTCTAAAGAAGGCACAGGGTGGGTTTTGGAAACGGGCCCTCCCCGGTGGAGTGCAGGACCTTGAGGCAATGTCTACGTTGTGGTGGGGGGCGGTGGCTCCTTCTCAGCACTGATGCTGTCAGACCATGTCTCTCAGAGAAGGCAGGTTCTGTGGGAATGCAGGGCTTTGTGGGGCCTCCCCCGGGCACTGCCACCCTGGGGCCAGCAGCACTGCCCGTCCACCTTGGAGGAGCAGCAAGCCTAGAGCTCCTGGCCGTGGGACTTAGAGCACATTTCCTGCCTCTCCAGGCCTCAGTTTCTTTATCTGCAGAATGGGGATAGGAAGGTGTGAGGGTGGAGCAGGCCGGTGCCTGTGTCCACCCATCAGCACCAGCTGCAGCTTCCCTGTTGTTACCACGTCGTCAGAAAAGTCCTTAAATCCGATACCTCCGATCTACACTGGCCCCACACTTGGGACGCTCATCTCATTCATTTTACTTTCAAACATGGGGCAGCTTTCACCAGCAGCAGGAGTCCCTTTAGAAGTAGGACGGTCAGTTGTGCGTGGGAGTCAGACGGGGGCCCTAGGTTCCTTGAAAACCCAGAGGCTCCGCAGCAGGGTCACGGTCCTCAAGGGGAGGTAGAGAGGGCCAGGGCCACGCTCTGTGGTCACGGTGCCTCCTGGCCGCCATCCTCGTGTCCTCTGTGCTGGTGGGGGCGGGGCGGCCACGGGATCCTCCGTGTGGCCTTGAGTGAGCACACCGCTGGCAGGGGCCAGGCCTGCCCAGCTCTGCCCTGCACCCTTGCTTTCGTGAACACAGGCCTCCCCCTCGCGGACTCCAGTGAGGACTGATGCCCTGCCTGGCAGGATGGAGGCACGGGGCCAGCCAAACCCCAGCAGGCGGGGCTGACTGCCGGGGAGGCTGCCCACGTGCTGCCTGCGGGGGATGCAGAGACAGTGCCCCCGTGGGAGGCGGGGCTTGCCCGTGCAGGCGCGGGGCCCCAGCCAGCAGCCCTGAAGCCACGTGCTGTCAGCGACCACGGGGGCCAGAGGGGGCCAGCGGAGTCAGAGAGCACAGGGCCAGCTGGGGCCCGGCGGGGAGGGTGCTCTTGGGCCTACCAGGGCCAGGCCGTGCTGACCGCCCCCCCTCCCCCCCCAGAGCCGGATGGCGGAGAGCCTGCGCCTCTTTGACTCCATCTGCAACAACAACTGGTTCGTCAGCACCTCCCTCATCCTCTTCCTCAACAAGAAGGACCTGCTGGCGCAGAAGATCCGGCGCATCCCGCTCACCGTGTGCTTCCCCGAGTACAGCGGCCAGAACACCTACGAGGAGGCCGCCGTCTACATCCAGCGGCAGTTCGAGGACCTGAACCGCAACAAGGAGACCAAGGAGATCTACTCCCACTTCACCTGTGCCACCGACACCAGTAACATCCAGTTCGTGTTTGACGCGGTGACCGACGTCATCATCCAGAACAACCTCAAGTACATCGGCCTCTGCTGAGGAGCCAGCGTCAGCTGTGGCGAGACTGGGGCATCACACCCCCACCCACGCTGGTGACCAGCACGGGGGCAGAAAACGGGGGCCCGGAGCGTGTCCCCCGCCCCGCCTCCTCGGCCCCCACGTTTCCGCAAACGTGAATATGTACGGATAGATCGCTAGGTAAGTAGACACACTCGCGCACGCACACGCACACACACACGTGCACGCTCTGTAGACAGCAGGCTCCCCGTGTAGCTGAGGGCCTGTGAAGACTTGAGGAGCTGTCACCAAGTCCACCCCGAGCCCCTCCTGCCACACAACCCTGCCTTCCCGACGTGGCCCCACTCTGCATGGGGGTCCGAGGGACCACAGGGAGGGGCGGCCGGCTCCCTGGGAGGAGACCCAGAGCAGGGGCCACGCCGCCCCACGTGCGCGCTGGGACCGGGCACCAGGCCTGCGACAGCACTGACCAGCCCTCCGGCCACTCACAGCTCTTTTTAAACCGCTTCAGAACATGCAACGAAACTCCACGTGGTGACGCGCGTGGCGCGACTTGTCTCGGACCCGGCGAGCTGGGCGCCAGCTTTTCTTCTATGAGTCGGACGTTTTATAAACCGAAACCTGGTTTTTCTCCTCTGACATCCTTTTTCTTTTCTTTTTTTTTTTTTTTTTGGCCAAATCTCGTGGTGTTTCGCAGAAATACAGAAAATTTCCAATGCAGTTGAGTATTCTTTTTTAAATGCAGATTTTCAAAACCTATTTTTTTTTCCGGGTGGTCCTTTTTGTGTCTGGCTTTGCTGAGTGTAAAATTGTTACCTGGACAAGTCTGTCCCTCTGCGCCCGGCAGCAGCCTCGGCGCCGAGTTGTACATAAGCCCGTGCAGCGTCCTCTTGTTACTGGTGCGGTTTCCGCTTCGTTTTTCTTTCAGAAAATAAATGTGATGTATTTAAAGAAGGTCCTTCACCCAGGAGCGAACGAACAATAGCTAAATGTCTTGGTATTTAAAGAGTAAATTACCTGTGGCTTTTCTGCAAGTGGAGGAAAGGGAGGCCAGAGGGCAGCCTCGACTCCTGTGAAGGCTCGGCCGCCTTGCAGCCTGAGGGAGGCCCTTCCTGCTCAGGGCCCGGGGCACTGCCACCGCCACCGCCACGTGGATTACCTTGGCTGAGGGCCGTGTGCAAACACGAAGGCGCCGCCAGAGCCCTTGCCAAACCTCCTCTCGGCCTTTGGTACCCTGAGCCCGAGGTTGGTGTGAGGAGTCACAGCCAAGGACTTTAAGGGATGTCGAGAGGGAAAGAGGAGCTGGTGATCGCACGAAAGTCCGAGATTGTCTACTTTACGAAAATAAAATATCCTGAATGAGCCGAGCCTCGTCCCGAGTGCTGTGTGCGTGGACGGCATGCAGGAGGGTGGCGGGGACACCGTCCGTGCTGAGGTTCCTTTTCCTCTCCCCACTCCCTCCACATGTTTAGGAAAAACCATTTTGAAATGAATGTCAAGAACAAACAACCCGAAGAGTAGAAAGACGCTGCAAAAGAGGGAGATCTGCCAGGCCTGTGTGTCCCGAGGGGCTGAGGTTTGGGGGTAATGATGGCACCAGCCCAGGCTGCACCATCACCTGGACTCCCCCCCACCCTAAAGACACCTCCACTAGGGTCAGAATCATCCCCACAGAGCGGAAGAGATGCCCAGTGGGCCTGGAGGGTGCTGACAGCCCCCCGGCATGAACGGCGAGCCTGCAGGGTGTTTGGAGGAGGGGCCCCACCGGCCCACCGTTGGCTGACTCACCAGTGTGGTTAGGGGGCCAAGGGATGGAAAACACAAGGAAGTTTGTTCACACTGCACCGGGCTCCTTGCAGACTATCTTATTCCACACTCATCCCTGCGGCGGGGTGTCAGTGGTGACCCATTTTACGGATGAGGCCCAAGGTCAAGGTCAGGGAGCAGTGGAGCCATCCTCCCCGGGAGGAGCAGAGGGGGCTGGTGCCTCCCAACACCTGGGTCCAAGACCTGGGTCCTCGCCCAGCTCTGCACCTGGACGGCCAGGGCAGGAGCCCACGGGGGCACAGAGCTACCCCATGTCGCCTCCTCAAACCCAGGACCGGACATGAAGCCCCAAGGGAGGGATACAGACAGACACACACGTGTGCAGGTACACAGCACTCAGACACGCGGACCTGGCTTTTGTTCCCCCCACCCCTGAGCCCACGTGGGGGTCCCCTTCACGCCTTCCCACATCACCAAACAGCGAAAACCCAAGGGGGCTTTTGTATAAGAAATAACGTGTGACTTAAGATCTTTGAGACTTATTTTGCACTTTAATGCCAGCTGTGAAAAGAGCAGTAATCTCAGCGTGAGCATCTTTAACTAAAAATACACGGTGAGAGGGAAATGGAAGGATTCTGCCTCCTGCCCAGATGTGTTCAAGGAGGGGGGGAGGCTTCCCTGGGACAGTGGTCCCCTCCCCGCATCCCCCACAGTCTTTATCTGCTCCGGTTCTTCCTCTCATCAGCTGATCCCCCTGCTGACAGGACCGTCCCCATCCTCACGGCCCAAGATCCATCATCCCCTCAGGGCCCAGCACCCCAGGGCATGGAAGAGCGCCCAGGCCAGGGTGAGGCGGGAAGGGGTGTTTGCACCGTCTGACCCGCCTCCTTCCCCTGCTGCCGCCTGAGCAGTGCCTGGCACGGGGGAGGCACGTGCTAAGCTGCATCCAGAGAGGTCCACAGACGCGGTGTTAGCTGCAAGCCCAGGCCCAGCAGAGGGGATGGGGAGAGGGGGCCAGAGTTGGTGGAGGACGGCCCTGAGGGGAGAGGATCCCCTTGCCAGAGTGGCAGGGTCACCACTGGGGGGGGGGGGGGGGCTCGTGCTTTGCTAAGTCTGGGTGGGGAGGGGGGCCTACTGTCCGCCAAAGGCTGTCAGGCTGAGGATGTCCACCCCTCACCCTGTGCTCCCATGGATGCAGTGCCCCCATCTCTCTCCAGCCCCCAGTGGTGATGGCGGGATGCCAGGAATGCCCCCGCCGCCTCCCCGCCCAGCCCTGGCTCTCTCCTCTGGGCAGGGAGGGCACCTGCCTCTGCCCACAGCCCAGCTGCACATGAATGGGTCGGCACAGCGGGACAGTGGAGCTGCCCTAAAGGTGGGCCGGCGGCTCTCAGCGCCCAGCACTATGTGTGCCAGGCAGGGCCTGAGACCACCATCAGAGGGCCCACACTTCCAGGGGGCCCCCAAATCCAGTTACAGAGGAATCCTGGGTGTCAGCCTGGAGCCCTCTCCTACAGGATGCTGTGTCCACACAGGGAGGAGACGGGTTCCTCCAGCATCCCTGGCGGCCAGTCACTCAGGGCCTGGAAGACGGGGCGCCTGGCATTTGCCCCACGATCCCGGTTTCTCCTCTCCTGACAAGCAGGTCCAGGCCTGAGAGCCAGAGCAGCCCTGCTGGGCGGCGGCCGGTCCTGCGGCGCCCCCTGCTGGCCACTCTGGGAAACCACGCAGCCAGCTGGACCTGGCCGGGCGCCAGGGCCCAGAAAAGGCCTCGTCCCCACAGATACCCCAACACATGGGCGTGAAGTGCAGCAGGAAAACAACCGACAAATAGTCCTTTAAAATCCTGCATAGAAACTGCTAAACCACCAGTATTTGTTGAGTGCCAGACACGTGCCCAGCACTCCGCCAGGTGCAGAGGGTCCTTCTGGTCGTGGCCGTGGACAGAGAACCCAGACCCATGACCACCAGCACGAGAGCCGCTGCGCCCTGCATGCAGACCGTCCCGGAAGAGCCGCTGGCCCCCTGTGACCTGTTGCTCCCGATGGGCTTCGCTAGCGCCCGAGGCCCCACGCTGGTAAGAGCGCAGCCCCAGAAGTAGATGCCCTCACCCACCCAGACCCCCACCCACAGGCCCAGCGAGGACACCCCCAGGACACGGCTACACGGGCCAACCCAGGAGCTGCTGCGCTCAGGGGCCCCTCAGATGGTCCTCCTGGGGCGCCTACCACACTGCATGTCCCCCTCCCTCCCTCTAGCTACCCACCCCCACCCCACCCACTGCTACTTACCCCTCCCCAGAGTGTCCCAGGCCTCCCTCTGGGCACGGACTCCTGTGATAAATCCTACGATAAAGTGCAAACTACACCCCCCTGCTCCCCATGGTGAGCCTAGTGCTTGCGGACTCCAGCCTGTCCACCAGAACCCAGAATACCTAGAGCTTTTGTAATTAAGACAGTGTTGGGCTGGCCCAGGTACCTTCTCGGACTGAGTGTGAAAAACAAAATTCTTTCACTTTCAGAAGAAAATATGGCAGGATACCTCCATGAGCTATTAGCACCAAATTCTCTTAAACAACACCAAAAAAAAGAAAAAAGTCACAAAGGAAAAGATTGATGAAACTCACTACTGTTCAAATGAAAAACTGCTGGACCAATGAACAAACAAACAGAGAAAAGCCACGCAGATAGCCTGGGAAGTGATATTGGCAATATGTGTGACCAGCAACGTGTTAGAATCTCGGATGAATGAAGCACTCCCTCAAATCAATGAGAAATGGAAAAAACAACTCAGCAGAACGGGCTCAGGCTCCTGGGAGGCCCCGGCAGGAAAGGAGATGGAGGCGGTGCTAGGCAGAGAGAAGACGCCCCTTCCCAGCCTTGGGGGATGGCAGAGCCATAGGACAGCGACAGCGACACGGCTTAACACTCGGCCAGGCTGCTGGGAGGGAGCACGACGGGCTCTCCAGCTGGGAAGCAATTGTGCTCTCTGGCCCCATGACGCCCTTCTCTGGGGAAGCCCTGGGGAAAACCAGCTCACGCAGGTCCGCCGGACTGGAGTAAGTTCACTGAATGTAAGTACACACGTTCAAACAAGGGATGGGCGGGCTGGGGTTATAATCAGGAAATGGAACCCGTGACACACATGGGTACATTCCCAATGACAGCATTAGGTTTTTCAAGTACCGAAGGGATACGTACTGCAAAATCCATTTAGAGAGTTTTAAAACATGGAAGGCAAGATCTATATATAATTACACCTATGCCCCCTTCAGTGGAAGCGCAGAATCCTAACCACTGGACCGCCAGGGAATAATACAAAGACATATGTTGGGGATTAAGTCATCCACTATTGGTGGCTCCAGGGAGGGCAGGAGAAAGGGTGCTGGGTGGGGGAGGTTCACAGGGGGCTGTATTTTGTTTTGTTTTGTTTTGTTTGCAGTACGCGGGCCTCTCACTGTTGCGGAGCACAGGCTCCAGACGCGCAGGCTCAGCGGCCATGGCTCACGGGCCCAGCCGCTCCATGGCATGTGGGATCTTCCCGGACCGGGGCACGAACCCATGTCCCCTGCATCAGCAGGCGGACTCTCAACCACTGTGCCACCAGGGAAGCCCAGGGGGCTATATTTTTTTTAAGCAAAAATCTCAAGCAACTATGAAATATGGTTGAATGTTAAGATTTAGCAAATCTGGTGATGGTTCCTGATGTTCGTTATCATCATCTCTCTCTTCCCCTGGACGCTTACACAGGTCACAATGATTTTAAAAGCCTTGAGTGAGAACGGCAAGTCCCCTCTCTCCACACCCTGGGAAGGAATGTTCCTGAGTGGTGAACAGAGGCATCCATGGAGCTCAGCCCCAGAACTGGTCCTTTATGGAGACGCCCCGATATTCCCAGGGGCCCTCAACCATGCTCGCCCAGGAGAACCAGCCAAGGTGCGTTCAAGGAAGATGTGGGCAGGGCCCACCAGGTGACGTGGGATAGGGCCAGGGATGGGTGGTCTTTTAAAAAGACCACCCGGGGTGCTGCTGTCCGGCCTGGCACACCTAGCCCAGCCCAGCTAGAGGAGGGTACGGTCCCGGCTGGGCGGGCAGCAACCCCAGCTCCCAGGCCTCTGCTCAGCCTGCCTCTCTGCACCTGTTCCCTTAGTCATTTCTCTCTGGGCCTTGATTCGGGGAGTATTCCCGCCTGGTCCTCACTTCAGGCCTCTGGAGCAGGGGGTCCCATCAGCCTCAACGTCCCAGATGGGGAAGCAGCCTGTCTAGGGGCACACGGGGAACAAGGGGATGGCAGAGGGACCTGGTCTGTCCAACTCCTGGCCCGGGACATCTTAAGGCCCATGTCGGCCTTAAGGCACCCCCTTTAAGGCCTGATATCCTGCCTCTCGGAATGAGCCCCTCATTTAAAATTGCTCATTGTGTCTTGTGACAGGATGGGTAGCAACCTGACACGAATCTCAACCCTCCAGCTGCGGTCGGTCAGCGGGTGGCCATTACCCTGGACTCAGCGTCAAATTAGCAGGAACAGTCAGCTGGAGGGGACGGTGAGCCCGGGGGTGGGGTCTTTCGTCCTTAAAAACGTGCCCTGGTGCTTCTCACAAGAGGACATTTACAGGGCTCTTGTCACCAGGGAAATACAAATGAAAACCAAAGCGAGACGCAAGCACACACCCACCATCATAGCCAAAAAATCAAGTGTGGGTGCGGATACAGAACGCCTGGGACCCTCATACGCTACTGGTGGGAGCTAAATTGGCAAAACTCTTTTAGGAAGCCATTTGTAGTACCTTCTAAAGCTGGACATAAAGTTGCCCTGTGCCCAGCAATTCTCTCCAAGGCGTATCTCAAAAGAAATGCATACACATGTCCATCGAAAGACATTTGTAAGAATGTTAGCGACCACTGTATTCTCAGCTGCCACGCACTAGAAACAGTTCAAATGGCCATCAGCAACAGAGGGGATAAACAAACCGTAGCGCCCCCATATAGTGTGCATACCACACTGCAGAGCAAATGGGCAAAAATCAGTAATACACAGCGCACAACAGAGACGAAGAAGCTAGGAGCAAAATACTACAGACTGTATGTTTCCACTTATGTCAAGTTTAAAGAGGCACAAACTAACCCGTGGTCTTATAACCTGAAGACAAATCAACCGGTTTACATTTGGGTGAGGGGTGGTGACTGGTAGGGGCAGGTGCCGGCCATACTCCGCACACCTCTTCATCTGGGTAGCGGTGCCCGGAAGTGGCAGGTTCACTTAGTACAAGTTAGTCAAGCGTTCACGTATGACGTGTGCCTTTTTAACATGTATATGGTACCTTAATAAAAGCATAGCTTTTTTAAAAATATGCTCTAAACTGTGATCGGCACGGCAGGCGCCTGACTAGGAGAGGAGGCCGAGGGCCACCCGAGCGCCCACGGTGAGCCTACCTGCAGGCAGCTGCGCCAGGTGCTTGAAGGCCAGGTGCAGGTTCTCCCGGCAGGCTGACTGGGGGTCGCTCAGCAGGAAGGACAGGGCGTGGATGACGTCATGCTCTAAAAAGCCATCTCTGGGGAAGAGAAGTGGGATTTAGACACAACGAACGTGCCACGAGAGGATCCAATAAGAACCTAGAGGCGGTTGCCTGCCCTCCCGGCCCCTGGAACCTAAGCCCGTGCCGGCTGGACGGGACCGCATTCCTGCGGCCTCCGAAGAGAAGGCACAGGCTGGGGGTGGCCCTCACGTCAGGTGAGAGCAGTGCGGCCTGAGTGGTGGAGGACGACTCCAGGCAACAGAAGTGCATGACCAACCTCCCCTGAGCAGCCGGGCTGAGCTGACCGCTTCTCTCCACCTGCCGGGCACACACCTGCGGACTGTCCAGGGCGGCCACGTGCCTCCAAACCCACGTAGGCCCGTTACGCTTCTTGTTACAATGATATAGATTCACTGAACATCAGGTAAGCCAATTTGATGGGAGAAGAGCTGGCGGTTTTTGTTTTTGTTTCGATTTCCTTATGAAAACAAAGGCGAATGTTTTGGGAAACTCCAAGGTCAGTGTCTAAAAAGATAAATAAATAGGGCTTCCCTGCTGGCGCAGTGGTTAAGAATCCACCTGCCAACGCAGGGGACGCGGGTTCGAGCCCTGGTCCGGGAAGATCCCACATGCCGTGGAACAACTAAGCCCGTGCGCCACAACTACTGAGCCTGCGCTCTAGAGCCCGCGAGCCACAACTACTGAAGCCTGCACACCTAGAGACCGTGCTCCACAACGGGAGAAGCCACCACAATGAGAAGCCTGCGCACCACAATGAAGAGTAGCCCCCGCTCGCCACAACTAGAGAAAGCCCACACACGGCAACAAAGACCCAATGCAGCCAAAAATAAATAAATAAATTTACTTTAAAAATAGTGAGATGATTGTAAAGATTCTAGAAGGGTTTTGCGTGCAGATTACTTCATTAATATCTGAGTGCTTGCTCTACTTTAAAGGATCAAAGCTCCATGATGTTACAGGTGCTGGTTTAAGCAAAAAAGATGATGGGAAGCTCCATCCAGTGGGCCCATAGCCAAGAAGAGGCACACAGGGATTGGTGACTGCCTAATCGTTTAGGGATTTGGGGTTAAGATGAACTGTTTGAAGGGAAGCTACAATTTCTTCCAATCCTAGCTTTTTAACCATTCCTTCTGATTAACCAACTAACTGCTGGGCCCAGTCACGTCTGGTGAGGGTTTCAAGGCTGCATCTCTCGAGGCTGAGGTCAGAAGTAAATGAGAAGTCAGAGCGGGGCCTGGCCCAGTGCCCAGCACACAGGAAGTGCCTGACCGTGCTCTGCCGTGAGGGCTGTATGAGTCGTTCTGGGAGAAGGAAATCACAGTGGGACCCCCAAGTTGCAGGGGCCTTCCCTGACCCCCGGTGTGACGTGTCCGGGCCTCTTCACCCTGCGCCCAGGTGCCCACTCCGAGTCACCCTGCTGGTAAGTCAGCTCTGTAAGCTGTAACTCCCCAAGGTGACAAGAGGCCAGGCCCCTGGCTTCCACGCTCACTCCTCGTGTGGATCCAGGAAGGCAGGAGGTTTCAACATGGGCAGTCACTCAGGGCTTGAGGGGTGACATGACCATTGAGCCCGGCGGACTTCAGAAGTCGGCCCCGGTCACTTCTGCCCTTTGTCCAGCGTGGTGTGCTAGAGTGAGCTGGGTCTTGGAATCCTGGACCCTGGGCACACCAGCTGCCTGCTCCGGGCTCCTCCCCGCCCCTTGCAGTGGTGCTGGGAGGGACATTGGAGAACAGTGTGCCAGTCGCATCAGGTCCTCAGTCGGTGACAGTTTCTGCACCGAGTCGCCCTGCTAAAGGGGTTACAGCCGGGAACCACCCCCCACACCTCCTATGAGGATAAACAGACCTATGGTCACTGTCACTGGGCTCGTAGTTTCCTGTAATCCCCAAACTTCAAGCATCCCTCCTCTCAGCCTCCGTCACCCTCCCTGGGGTTACTCCTAATGTCCAGATCGGGTCCGGAAAGAGGAAAGAGGAGCAGGAAGAATGAGAGAAAGCACTTGTCTGGATCTGTCTCGACCAAGCGCCTTGCCAGGTCAGAGCAGGAAAGGGCGGCCCTGCAGATGCCAGGTTCGAGCCCACTCCCCCGTTCTCCCCGGCACCCATCTGCCCTGTTTGGTGCAACACCTATGAACTGGGGCGCTCACTGTGTCACCACCTCCCCACACGCACCCAGTTCATAGCGACCTGTTGGGCCAGGGCTGCGCAGGGATTGGGCTGGCCACCCCCCTCCCAGGGACCTGACATCAGAACCCAGAGAAGAGACGGGGAGCTGAGGGGTCGAGGGGACCAAGGGGCTGAGGCGGCCATCTGGAGGTGGCCCTGAGCAAGCGGGTGTGTGAGTTCCCAAAGACCACCCATCTGTGGGGAGAGGGATCCAGAGAGAGAGCGCCCACGGCCAACCAAGCCACCACGGGGCTGCCACTTCACGTGCATGAACTCATTTAACTCCCTGCCCCGCGAGCAGCTCATTCAAGGTCGTTCAAGCATGTGCCACGCCGGGGAGGGGTACGGCTCCAAAGCGTGGCACTGATACCCAGAGGCAGCTGCTCACCTGCCCACGTTGTGGGTGGCCATGATATAGAGCACCTCAGTGGTCTTGATGCGCACCAGGTCGTTGGCGTCCTTCAGCAAAGCTTTCAGGCTCTCCAGGCAGCCTACGGGCAGAAAACCCTCTGAACATTCACCAAGCTCAGCAACCAGCTAACCTAGAAGTCGACAAGTGAGCTGATGTCCAGAACGAGAGCACCAGGGCTCTACTGTTTGGGGGTGTGAGGTCATCGTGTGGGTGATGGAGTGTTTCAGAGTCACGGGCGGGGACTCTGGGTGCTAGAAAGGCTCATCCCCCAGGACCCTGTCATCCAAACCCCCTCGTGAATCTCTGCACACCTCCTCCCAGTCCTCCACGGGGTTCAGAAAATGCCCTTCGCGTTTGGAGAGACTGGAAGTCAAATTCCAGCCTTGTCACCCACTAGTCGTGTACCCTTGAAAGGGTTACACCTCGGGAAGCCAGACTGAGCACCTAAAAATCTTGCCTTATTTACTTACGGGGCAACCCTAGCCTCACACTGCTTCTCTCTGAGCCTCCGTTTTCTTCTGTGGGTTGAGGCGGTTCCTTCCCTCCCAGGGCCAGTGCTACGAGGACTAAGGTAACACGGGCACTGAACGTATGGCAGCGCTGGCCCAGAGTCGGGCTCGTTAAATAGCAACCTTTTTTATTGAAGCTCCACCCGGCGTAGGGACCGCTGCCACCATCTCTGGGATTAAACTAGCCCTTCAGATAAGGCTGGTGGGAGAGGCGGCAGTTCACTCATCGTGGGCCTGATCTGGGACAGGTGTGACCGTGCCACTAAAATCAATTCAACTCTTATGTGGGTAATTAAGAGAGTGGGACACAGTGGACACAGGTCCCCGTGTATGTGTGGTTTCAGTAGGGCCAGTGCCTATCTTCTGTGACAGCCTGGCGGGTGAGACAGATAAAGGCCTATTTGGTGGATGTGTGGCCACCGGGTTGAGTCATAGCAGAGGGGGCTGACCACTGGTGGTGTCCAGTTGAGGATGGGCTGACCAGCTGGGAGGGATGCCGTGAAGGGGCCACCTCAAGCTGCTCTGTGTCTGTCCATCCAGACCACAGTCGTGGTCACTTGGGCTGTGCCACGCTCACCTATGCGGATGGCTGTGTAGACGTGCTCGGGGTCGTGCATGAGGTCATACAGAGCCATGAGGGCTTTCTGCCTTGTCAACAGGTCCTCCGACTGCAGCTCCTCGTTCAGCTTGGGCAGCGCCCGGCAGCCGTAGGCAATGGCAGCCTGGGTGGGGTTGATGTCGGGGGGCAGGTACTTGGAGATCTGGGCGTGGGCCATCTTCCCACGCCTCCCGCTCCTGCACAGGGCGGCTCTGTAGCTTTCAAAGTGAAGCTCTGCAGAAACCACTGATTAAAAGAACCCAAAAGTTGTCAACATTGCTACTGTGATTTGGTATTTCTACTTCCATCTTACAGGTGAGCAAACTGAGAGTGAGAGCAATAAAGGGATTTGTTCAAGGCCACAGTGAAGCCCAAACTTCACAGTGAAGTGGCGGCCCAAACTGCAAACTTCGGAGTTCTCCCGATACTTTATAGGCTGGGCCTTGGGGCAAAGGCATTGAAAACACAAACTAAGCCAAATGAGCAAACACTGTATCAGCTCCATTCAGTGCTTATCTCGTGCCAGCAATACCTAATATCCAACTTAGCTACCCCAGGAGGAGGGGACTTCTATTACCCACATTTTATGAAGGAGGAAACTGAGGTTTAGGGACAACGAGCCGTGGAGGTCACGAACTAGGATAGGAGCCAATGTTCAAATCTGGGTCTAGCACATTCACCCATCAGGGACCCACAGTCGGATGCTTCCGGCACATCCATAGAGAAGGAAATAAGGTTAAAGTGTGATTTATTTTTATTACACACACACTTTGAGCAACTGTAGGCAGTGTGGTAGTTAAGTAGTTAAGAATGGGCTCCAGACCCAAGCCAGTGGGTGGCCCTTAACAAGTTATTTCCTCTGTGTCTTTCTGCAGCTCAAAAGGGAGATGATAATAGCACCCACCCCCACCCCAACCCCCGACCCCCGCCAAGCTGCCATATTCGCTGAGACTCTTGAGCCTGGCTCACCAGGGCTCCAGATACTTTGGCTGAGTTATTATTAAGCGGGTGGTGGTTGTGACCGCGTTTAGTGGCAGTGACAAACCCCAGCCTGTGGGAACCGACTCCACTAAGAGAGGTGAGCCGGACTCTGATTCCGGGCAACTGGTGACTAGGGAAGGAGGAGAAGGGGCCGGGCTGGAAGAGAAGAGGGGGCCCAGCCATTTGGGATCGGGGCTCCCCTCTCAGGAAACGGTGGGCGCCAGGGACAGGGGCCTACCCTCATCTAAGGGGTATGGGCTGCCTTGGGGTGGGAGGGCGCGGGGCCTGTTGATCAGGACCGGGTGGGTCTGGGGACCCCTGGCCCCTGGCCCCTGTCGGCCGCCGCAGACTCACCTGCTTCAGCGCGCAAGGTTCTGTAGCGCTTGCCCGTTGCCAGGCGACCCGGTTGCCAGGCGACCCTGAGCGGCGTCAGCCACGCAGCTCTTGCACACAGGGCGCCCACCGCGCAGGCGCGAACATCCCCAGGCCAGGGCCGGCAGTAAAGCGGGGGTGGTGATATTTTACAGGGTTACTGTGGGGAACAAAGGCGGCTCAGCTTTGTTCATAGTGCAGGAGGGAAGTGTCCATGTGCGCCTTTCTCTGTACTGGGCACTTGGCGCACTGTTAATCCTCAGAGTAAACCTGTGAGGTGATAACAGTCTCCCTTTTACGGACAGGAACCTCAAAGAGGTTCAGTAGCTTCTGCTGAATCACTGAGGCCTGATTCCAGGACTGCTTAGCCCTGGTCCAGGCTCCTTCCTCGGCAGGCTGACTGGCTGGTGACAGCACAGGTCGGCCCCTGCAGTGGACTCAGTGCACTGCTGGCCAGAGCAGTTGTTCTTGAAAGCAAGCCAGAGCCAGCCACCACATACACCAAACCCTCCCAGGGCTCCCCACTGGTCTCAGGACAGAGTCCAGACTCCTAGCCTACCGCTCGCGGCCCTGGGTGATGGCCTCCTCCACACATGCTGGATTCTTTCTTAATCCCCCAAATGGCTAACTCTTTCCTGCAGCTGGGCTGCTTGTAACACTATCCACTTCTTTGTTCTTCAGGACACAACTTGGTGTACTCTTCCACCAGGAAGCCGACCTTCTCCCCAACTCCAAATTAGCGAGTGATCCTATAGCTTAATTACCCCACTGGCACACTTCCCTCTTCTTATTCTCTACTTGCTTGTCTGTTTCCCCCAACAGACTTCCCTGAGGGTGGAGGCCACTTCGGTCCTGGTTCCTTGCCTCCCCGGTGCCAGGAATATACCAGGAGGCCTTTCGGTAAGTGTAGAAGAAGTGAATGGTTAGTGGATTTGAGTCAAGCTTCATAATCAAAGCACTTTCACCGTCTTGTGTGATCCTCACAACAAACCCTTGAAGTACATAGTCAGGTCCATTTTATACCAGAGGAAACTGAGGAGGAAGTTGAGCCACTCAGGGAAGCTCACCCTGAGGCCTGAGCCCTTAGCAGTGAAACTCACTAACAAAGACACCAAGCATCGGCCTCCAGCACGTTTAACTCTGAAACGAAGGCAACTGACTTCGATCTGTGTGCCATGGACCCCACTTTGTGATGTGGATGTCTGCCCCTACTGCTGTCCCTCAAAGGACCAAGTCGTGAAGGGTCTGTCTAACCTAGAGCATCGTAGCTTTTTTACAAAGGTGGTGTGGAGAGCATTGGGCTGGGATTTAGGAAATCTGGGTTCCAAATCTAGTTCTAACTCATGAAGCAAATCCTTTGGAATGTGTGAGCCTTCATTTCCTTGCTTGTGAAATCAGGGAGCTGAATCAAGTAGATTCTCAAAGCTGGGAATTCCAGATCTCTCAGGATTTGGTTACAGAGAGTCTTTTTGTAAAATCGTCCTTCAATTTTCTGTTTTTCAATCTCCTTTTTGTTATTTTTGCAAACACACACATAACATTCTATGTAGCATATATGTTAATTTGTGAGACATAAAAATATAATAAGCACCTGTGAATTCACCATTAGAACATTATCAGTGTCTGCATCCCCTTCCCTTGTCCCATACACGGTCCTCCTCTCCAAAGCTACCATCTCATTTCTGTGGTTCCCATCTCACAAATGCCTCTGGAAGCCATCTGGCCCCACATGCCTCTCTCTGCAAACAGAAACTAGCTCACAGAAGCTCAGTGACTCAGGTCAGCCTTTAAAGAGCCATTAATTATGGAAATTAATGTTGCAGCGTGAGCTCTAGAAGCCAAGGCGGGTGATATTCAGGCATCATCAGGTTCAGAGCTATGCAGATGAAGGTCAGGAAATGGAAGGCGTGTCCATTCCTTGTCACTGCAGGGCGGTCAAATGCCAGTGCTACAGCAAGAGCCTCTTCTTATGCCATGATTGCAGAGAGGAGGAGGTGTCTGTGGGAAAGGTACGCAGCACACCGAAATCCATCAGGGCTAACCCAGAGGGCCGAGACGGGGGATATTATTGTATTCCCTCTGTTCCAAAATGTTTATTTTCATTTGAATTATTTACCAAATAGGTGATATATGTACATAGAAGAAAATCCAAAAAGAATGAAAGTATAATGTCTCCCTCCCTCCTTGGTCCCCCAGCCAACGGACCGTCCTTACCTATGGCAACCACTGGAATCTTTCCATTGATAAATTTATACGAGTAAATACAATTCATTTACCTTTTAATGTAATGGCAGTATACTTCAGTGTTCACCTTGTTTTTGTAAATGCAGTATTTGTTCACTCATTTAACATTCACTCCATGCCTGCTTATGTGCAGGCACTGTTTGGCTGATGCAATAAGTCGGGTGGACTATACACAAGAACCCCTGCTCTCACTGCGCTCAGTGGAGGCAGACAGACAATCAACATAAACAGCAAGTTATATAATGTGTTAGAAAATGCTAAGTGCCTGGGAGAAATAGAGCAGAATAAGGGGTTGGAAGGATGCGGCAGTTGTAAATAGGATGCCTCATCTAGAGGTGACATCTGAGCAATGTGGCTATCTGGGGACAGAGCCTTCCAGGCCTAGGAGACAGCTGATGCAAGCACCCCGGTGCCTGGCGTGTGGAGGAACAGCAAGGAGGCCAGTGGAGCATGTGTGGGATGGGGGGGGGGGGGGGCGGGGGAAGCAGTAGGAGATGAGCTAAGACAATAAATGGGAAAAATCACATGGGGCCTCTTGGGCTATTGTAAAGATTTTATTCATCTAAGAGCGATGAGGAGGCATTGGAGGGTTTGGAGCTGAGGACTGACATGATCTGATCTGTGTTTTAACAAGGGATCCCTGGGGGCTGCTGAACTGGGAATAGGATAGAAGCAAGGGTGGAAGCAGGTTACATAACAAGAAAAAGATCACATTTGCTATATTATGAAAATAAGTACTTAAACACTTCACATAATTCCCTCCACGTTTGAACCACCAACCCTCCCCAGCCATGGCGACATCAGGGAGGCCAGGTGCGCAAGTCTCTCCACGGTCAGCCCCGCCCAGGCCCGCCCCTGGAGCCCAGACCCCACCCATGGCCGACCTGGCCCGCCCACCAGGCCCCGCCCTTGTTGCCATGGTGATCACCGGCGCTCGGGCCGCGTCCCGGAGTCTCCCGCGAGGCTCTGGTTGCTATGGTGATCGCGGCGCGAGACGCTGGCGGAACACTTTTGGCTGTGAGCCCCATCCCCGACGTCCCGGATTCGTCAGACGCCCGCCTGTCCCGTGTGGTGCTCGTTGCCATGGTGATCGCGGCCACTGGACCCTCCGGACTAGGCAGCGTCAGGAGCCTCTGCAGCCGCCGCAGGTGAGTCAGCCGCCCCTTCGGACTCACCCTCTCCCGCCCGCGTGATCCCCCGCCCACCTCCCACTGCATAACCTGAAAGCGGCCTGGGCCCCGGGCCTCCTCGTTTCCTGGCCGCACACCCCGGGCCCCCAGTGCTGGTCTGGGGAGAGACGGTCCGATGCGGAGGACCACAGGCCTCTCTCTCGGTCAAGGCCACCCAGTGTGGAGGGGGCGGGAGGGAGAAGGAGCCGGGGCTGTGGAATAGGCTGAGGGGCCCTGTGCCGGCTGTGGTGGTTCTGGGAAAGGCCTGTGGGCTGAACCCTGAGGGCCCTGCATACCCAGAGCCTTCATCCCTTAAGGGGCAGGAGCTGAGGAGCCCTCCCCACTCTACTTCCTCTGCCCGGGCTGTGTGCACAGCCTGACGACTGTGCTCCTTCACTCAGCCCAGAGCTGAGCTCAGGGAGGGGCCACTCCTGGTGGATGTCGGTCAGGAGACTCAGGTCTCCTCGACTCCCAGGCCTGGTGGCAGGCCTGGTACCCGCCCCCGTGCCCCAACACACACTGCCTGCAGATTGGAGAGATGGCCCCTGGCATCCTGACATTCCTGACAGAGAAGGAGGCTTGGACCTGTTTTCAAAGCTACTGCAACGTTAGGTATCAACTTTGGGGGAGTCCCCAGGGATTTGCACAGTTTCCCTAACTCTCTTCCCCCTTTTGGGTCCACAGGACTCCCAGGAAGAATGAGGTCCTCTGTGATGCCTTTGGGGCCCACGGTGAGCCGGGACCGCGTCATCACCAGCTTCCCTAAGGTAGGGAGGCGTTAGGCCAGCCTTTGATATGTGTACTGCTCTCCGGACACCATGCCCTCATCCCGCTTTCCCCACCTCACTCACCACTGGAAACAAAGCAGGTGAATCGGGGAGGTCAGTGCCTCACTGACAGACCCCAGGGACTCAGCAGACTTCTTGAGAAGCTTGGTGTTGACTTGCCCAAGGTGGGCCAGCAAGTGAAAGGTGACACCAGGAGGCAGTGTGGCATGGATGTTAAGGGCACAGACTTTGCAGTCAGACTGTCCTGGGTGTGAGTCCTGCATGTCATTAAGCTGTGTGACCGCGGGCAAGTTACTCAACCTCTCAGAGCCACTGGTACAGAAGGATAATTCCTCTCATATTGGGTGTCTGGCTCATGGTAAAAGGGAGCTCCCTTGCCCAAGTGTGGTCACTGTTTTTCTCATTTTAATTATGACATTATCAAACAGCACTCCAGTTTCCTGACACCAAATCCAAAGTTCTCACCCCTTACCATTCTGCCTTCTGTCCTTGCTGGAAACTCACAGCTCTCTTCCATCTATATTAAAATCCATTATTAGTCACAGCACGGGATGCAAATCTGCACAGCCTCCCAAGGGAGCAGCGGGATAATGTCTCCCAGCACTGCAGATGCTCAGGGCCAGGCACTGCAGCAATTTGTAAAGCAGAAGGTCAGACACAACATAATGTCCTCGAGAGGGGGCCGCTCAGACAGCAAAATGCTGCTTCTTGACACAGACTCGGGGAGGCATGAGCACCTCTCAGGGGCTGATGCACACTGAGAGCCAAAGTAAGTTGTTGAGCACCACGTGTGAGAAAAGGAGCAGAAATGCATGTGTTTGCTTCTACGTGCAGGGTATCTGGAAGGATGCTTAAGATCCTGCCATCAGTGGTTGATGCTGTGTGTGGGGGGAGAAATCCTCTCTTTTGAGTCTTGAAATCTGTGCCCAGGCCGGTGGGGGAAGGAGGGTAGGCTCTGGGTATTTGGGGTCCGCAGTCATTCCTCCTCCCCCTCTCCTGCCTTCCCCCCAACCCCGAGTTCTGTCTCCAACATGCACAGATAAAGCCTCGGTGCCTTAGACCCGTGGACAGTGCCCCCAGGACTTTCCATCTCATCAGAGGCCCAGGCAGCTGCTTCTCTACTGAACTTGACAGTGGTGACTGGGGATGACGGGGACTGGGGTTAAAAAGCCAAAGGAAGGGAAGCGTGATCGGCACAAAACAGTCCGGGTCTCATGGGATGAAGGACCCCAATTACAAAGTGGGATGAGGCTCAGAGAGGTAGGGAGGACTGCCTGAGGTCACACAGCTGGGCGTGTGGGAGCCCAGACTTGACCCAACCGTGGCCGACTCCAGAGCTCTGACGTTTCCCCACCTTGGGAGGCAGGCTAGGGCATCCCTGCTTCCACAGAAGGTAAGATTCTCCCCCAACTGCCTGTGGCCAAGTTCATCCCACACTCCAGGGCCACAGCACTTCACACCCAAGCAGTTCGTGGTCAGATGGGGCCAGTCCTTCCTTCACCCCATGTGCCTCGGTTTTCCTCTGTGCACTTCCTGCCAGCCTTCCCTAGCACACTTCTCCAATCTGTCCCAAGTCCTGGGACCCCTCTACTGACCGCCGTGTCTTGGCCAGCCCCCAACTTGACACTGACGCGGAAGTGGACGGAAAAGCAGCCAGCTTTCCCGAGAGGTGGCCACACACCTTTGCATGGCCGGGGGCCCTGGGCTGAGCGCTCGTCTGCACTGCCCACTGCCCACTCCAGTGAGCAGACCAAGAGGTGCCGTGAGGGGTGTCCCCACCTTACAGATGAGGACATGGGCTCTGTGAGGTCCCGCCCTCACCCTTGGCCGAGCTCCTTCACCGTCCCTGCTGCCTTGGTCACACAGAGCCGAGAGGGCAGGTGGACCAGGGCAGAGCCGCAGGGGCCCTGAAGGACAGAGGGGTGGCCCAGGGACCACAGCAGAGCACAGCAGCCGTCTCCAGCTCGGCCTCCTCCCACATCCTGGCCATGCCCCACACTTAGCCTTGGCCAATCTGACTGCAAAATGTAATGGTCACCTTTCATTTGTTTAATATCATTTTTTCTAATTATAGAACAAACCTGCATCCGATGTGTCATGGCGTCTTTGCTGATCACTTAGTATGTATGTGCCAGACCAGCTCTGCACTGGTGGCTTCACAAATATAACCTCGTTTTATGCCCCCAAGTCCCTGAGATTTTCCAGATGCAGAAATTGAAGTTCGGAGACATGAGGCAACTACCCAGGGTCACACAGCAGCTGAGGGTGGACACAGGGGCCCTGCTCTTAGACCACTACCCAGTTCTGCCTTCTGAAAAATATGGAAGATGAAAGTGCCTTCCAGGACATTTTCCATGCACAGATATGCATATTTTAAAAATAAAAATGGCATCAGAGATCCATAGAAGGTGTAGGAGGATCTTGGCACTAAAAGGGCCCTTACAGCCCACCCCTCCTCTCATTGGAAGAGGCCCAGAGGGGACAGAGGGTTGATACGCCCGCAGCAAGGGCACAGCTGCCCCCAGCGGGACACAGCTCTCTGGATCCCCACCTGGGCTCCCTGGTGTGTCCTGGTCCCACTGCTCCTCCTCGGGGCTCACAAGATCCTGGAGCCTTGGGAGTCGCTGACAAGGTAGAGGACGGATGTGACAGAGGCTCAGGAAGGAGGCTGCTGCCCGCTTGGCGAGCTTTGCAGGGTGATGTGCCCACCTGTCTGTCTGTCTGTCTTGTTTCCAGTGGTACACGCCCGCCGCCTGCCTGCAGCTCCGGGAGCACTTTCACGGGCAGGTCAGCGCCGCCTGCCAACACAGGAATACGGGGACCGTCGGGTGAGTGCTGGCTTGGCCAGGGGAGGGTGGGGAGGGTCGAGCGCACGTGTGAGTGTGTGGATGCGGGCGCCGCCACCCCATACAGGTCTGAGGAGCATCAGCCGTTTATCTGGCTTTACCTGCCGCACCTGCTGTAGGAACAGCTCCCCCCTCGGTGAGGCCAGCAGCGAGGTCTGAGCACGGCTGTTCCCTCCAGAAGCATTTCCTGCCCTTCAGGCCTCAGACTTAGCGTTGGGTCCCTGGGGTCTCCTCTGAGTCCCCACCACACCTGCCCCCTCACCCAGACGGAGCGGGTGCCCCCTGCATCGTGCTCCTGAACTCCATGCTGGGCTCCTCGCCAGGCCACACGCAGGAAGGAGAGGCACGTGTGCGCCCTGTCACTGCCTCAGGGCGCCTGGCACTGCGGCACAGGTGTCCTGCCATGGTCACATCTTCTTAACAAACAGGTGCAGGGTCCTGCTTCCGCCAGGCATCCTGAGGGGCTCATGGTCTGTTCAGGGAGAAGGCTGAGCTCACAAGTCACATGGGGACGGTGAGGCCAGGATGGCCGAGGTGGCCATGGTCACGGGCTGAGCATGGCGGCGGCTGCTGGGGGAGTGCTGGTTCCACACCAGGGGCTTCCCACCAAGGAGCTCCCAACCCTTCCCCACACTCAGTGCTGGAAGGCCAGGAAACCGGGGCACAGGGGAACCCAGTGGCCCTGCGGCAGCACCTTTACTCCTCCTGAGAAGCAGAGTCAGGGCCACCTGCTCCAGAACTAGCAGCGCAGGGAATTCCCTGGCCGTCCAGTGGTTAGGACTCGGTGCTTTCACTGCCAGGGCCTGGGTTCGATCCCTGGTCAGGGAACTAAGATCCCGCAAGCCTCATGGGTGCAGCCAAAAACAAAACAAAACACCAGACGCGCGCGCGCACACACACACACGCACACACACGCACACACACACACACACGCACACACACACACACACACAGAACTAGCAGCGCAGATGCAGTGCCGAGGTAAGGGACGCAGGCAGGGGTGCAGGGCCTGGGGCTGTGTGCCTGCCAGGACACCACCATCACCCTGGAGGGCGTTCCAGGGCCAGGCAGGCTGGGGGCATGTTGTGGACTCAGGTCTGCACGCCTGGGCCGTGGCTCTGAGGTTCTCAGGCTCCCTGGGGAGGGGGGACCCTGCTCACCTAGAGCAGCTACCCCTCCCTCTGTGTGTGTCCTGCACTCACACAGCAGCATTCCTGGGACTGTGGGTCACGCCCAAACCACCAGTCTCCTCCACCTGCAGACAGCAACAGGGCACCTCTGTGTCACCTGGTGACTTGGTGCGGCTCACCTGGCCACGTCTTCGAGGGAGGGGCCGTGTCTACTCTGCTCCCAGGCAGCAGCTAGCTCTGGAGCAGGTGACCCAACTTGGACACAGCCCCACCTGGGGCTCTTCCCGCTGCTCCCTCAGCCCAAGACTCAGCCTCCCATGGTGCCCATTTGTGATTCTCACGGAGGGACATGGACCCAGTGGGATCAGGGGTACAGAGTCCCCAGAACAAATGCAGGTCCTCCTGCCCTCCCCTCTGAGGGCCAGTGAGGGGGACAGACATCCCAGAGTGTGTCACAGGTGACCTGTCCGCATCACGAGTGGGGAATGCAGGGAAGGAGGGGCCCGTGTGCGCAAAGATGCTCCCGTGATCGCGCCTGAGAGCACCGCGCCGTACTCCTCACAGGCTCAAACTCTCCAAGGTGGTTGTGGTCGGCGACCTCTACGTGGGCAAGACCAGCCTCATCCACAGGTGCGCCACCGGCCCGGGAGGCTCCATCGCATGTCGTAGTGGAGACCATGTGGCTGCTGGGAGGGGGTGCAAGAAATCTGGGAGATGGTGGGTCCGCGGGGAGTGCGGCGTCCTAGGAGCCTGGCGTTGGTCACACCACCCCCGGGGCCACAGGCTCCCCTCCCTTCCCTCCCTGCCGGCAGATGCCGTACTTTTTACTGCCTTGACCCACATGTTGGTCTCCTGCTGCCGTAGCCTCTCTCCACACGGAGTTCCCGCTGGCAGCTCCGTCGCCCGTAGCCTGTCTCTGCGGCCCGTCTCCGTCTCCGTGGCCGTCACCGCCTGGTCTTCCCTGAGGGCGGGCTCTGATGGCTTCCTCGGCCCCCACAGGTTCTGCAGGAATGTTTTCGACCGCGACTACAAGGCCACCATCGGGGTGGACTTTGAGATGGAGCGCTTTGAGGTCGCCGGGATCCCCTTCAGCCTCCAGATGTAAGTCACCGCGCCTCGCTTGTTTCCCATCATATGGTTGTGGAGGGCTTCGCGGAGACGCCGGCGGAGACCCCGGGGAAGGCCTCGGCGAGCGGGCAGGAAGCCCCGGGCGGTTTTGTGAAGCTGGGCTCTCTGCTGCCCCAGTCCCTGCAGCCTGATGTGCCCGCCCCCGCCCCCAGCCTCCCCTGGTGCTCCCTGTGGGCCCTCTGTGATCCCATTTGCCAGGCCAGCAGCGCGGCCTCCGGCAAGTCACTTCAGCCCTCCAGCCTCTGTTCCCACTTGGAAAACGGGGCCAAAACCGTTCCCTGCGTTCTGGGCTCTAGCAGAGGCCACACGGTCCACAGGCCTTACTGGGGCCGGATGCTGCCCCGTCTCTCTCCCTCTATCTGTGTGTCTGTCTCCTCCCTGCCAGACCTCACGCCTTGGCCTCTCAGGGACACACACACACACACGCACACCCCTGGCTTCGGCCCCTCTCCTCTAGTTTCCCTCAGAATAGCCCAGGGTCTCCCCCCAGCCTCATGCTTTCCCACCAGAGCCCCTCTCCTCCGGCACCTGCTGGTCTCCAGCCTGGCCCTCTCCTGCGTGGCCCGGCCCTGCTGGCATTCCCTGGGCCTCTGTCTGGTCCCCTCCTCCTGCGCTCTCCCTGGTGCTCACCCCTGCTCCCTGGATTCACTCCTCGGGCCTCCACGCCCCAGGCTGGGCCTGGGATCGCGGTGATCATGGTGGAGCTCACCCCATTGTGGACTTCAGCTCCTAATGTGTCGAGACAGTGCCCGCTCCTCTGAGACCAGTCCCAGTGCAGTCCTGGAGCAGATGGTACCACCAAACCTCGCCCAAGGGGGTGTACGTGGTCAGACCAGAGCAGAAGAGGCTGTGAAGACACAGGCCTGCAGGACCGAGGGGATGAGGAGGCAGGAGAGTGAAACAGCACGAGCTGCTGGGGGCAGCCTAGCTGCAGCTGCGGAGGGCAGCTGTGTCTAATTAGAGGACCCAGGAGGAAGCAGGGGGCTCTCCGGGCTCCGCCTCTCCTTGTCCTACACGGAAGCCATTGCCAGCCAATCAACTGGCCCCACTGCCAGGCCACCCTCCCAGCTCCCACCCAGAGTATTCTTCAGAAGTGGAAATGTGAATGAATTAATGAAAGAGCCAAACAGTTCTGCATCATGCTGGATCGCTTGGAAAAATTTCAGATTATTGGTGTCTTGTTCATGGCTTGTCTACTCGTTAGTTTACTGAGAAAACTTAAATTTTGATGTGTTGATTTTTAAAAAGGGTGGATTTTCAGACTCAGCCCTGCATTTTGACCTACAGCCTTGCTCTAAACCAGGGCAAGTAGATCTCAGCAGGTAACTTCCTCTATCTTTACTGTGCCCATGGCAGACATCATTAATCAATTATTGCATTTTTTTCCCATGGAGCCAGGGCTCAGCTCCTCCAGAGAGCCAGAGCTAACTGATCAGAGAAGCAAACCATGTCCTTATCAGACAATGCACCGCACCCAGAAAGCTGAGCGTCCCCTCCACTGCCACGGGGAAGGTGGAGCCACACCCCAGTCACACATGAGCAAGTGGCAGAGCCCCAGTCCCGTTCCCGGGGTCGCCTCTACAGGTGGACTTTCACATCTTGAGAGCAGCCACATCAGGGAGCACGTTCTGTTTTTTATGGCGCAGTGGGAAGGGACTGAGCTACAGCTCCATTCATCTGGGCAGTGGGAATGCTAAGGCCGCGCCCCCACCCCCGTGAGCACAGTGCATCCAGAGAGGGGGTTCCCCATGGGCGCCCAAGGAAGGAATCTTAAGGAGCGGGGGGTGGGGCTGGCTGGCTGGCAGCAGCCACTTTGTGGCACCCATGCAGCTGTTGTGGGCACATGGGTCTCCGGCCCAGGGCCCCACAAGCCTGCTGGCTGTGGACACTGTGATCAATGGCTTAACCTGCCACCTCTCCGTTTCCCCTTTTCTCTCTCTCTCCCTCTCTCTCCCCCTCCCTCTCGGTCACGGCGCAGCTGGGACACAGCAGGACAGGAGAAGTTCAAGTGCATCGCGTCTGCCTACTACCGGGGTGCCCAGGGTGAGTAGCCGGGTGACGGCAACAGTGGGGCCTCAACCATGTGCAGCAGGGGCTCCCCGTGAATTCCCTGCTGGGCACACAGCAAGATGCCCAGGTATTCCGTGCAGGCACCAAATCTGTCCTCTGAGAGCCACTGAGGAAACACGGGGCCGGTCCTCGTCTTCCAGCGGGGCCCAGGCCAGCCTCGGCAGCCACACGCTTTAGGGACCCATGGTGGTGGGTGCTACCTGAAAGTCTCAGCCCCAGTTTCAGCTCAGAAGGGTGCTCAGAGTGGGGAGTACTTGTGCAGAGACCCCAGAAAGAAGAGCAGAGTCAACTCAGGAGCAGGGGGGCGGGGCTTGGCTGGAGGGGAGGAGTGGAGGTGGGCCCCCAGGTGGGGGCCAGCGGGGCTCCTCGCCCACCACATCCTTGTTGAGGGCGCCCCAGCCCTGGGCAGGCCTCCTGGTCAGCAGGCAACCGCAGCATAAGCCCCCTCCTCTGACCAGGAAGAAGAGAGAAAGGGTTTCAGTGAGAGGTAAGAGCAAGCGGTCCGAGGCATCCAAACCGGACTCAGATGACGAGGTACAGTTAGGTCCACTCAGTACTGGTGCTAAAAGTCACATTTTCACTAAGGTTTGAAAAAAGCAAAAACAGGAAACCACGAGCACTTCGGCTGTGGATTGGAATAACAGCTCTGCCACATCTGCTGTGGCCTCTCTTCTCAGGGGGATGACACCCCCTGGGAATAAGGCGTGAGGCGCCTGGCACAGCCCTGCAGACAGCAGCCCGGCCATGGTCACCACCACCATCAGCTTCCTCCTTCACTTCTCAGCCCCTCTGCCAGGGCAGGGCACATGGGTGGGCCTCCTGCAGCCTTCAGCCGAGGTGCAGAGGGAGGCCCACGTCCAGCCCTGATCACACCCCTGGGGCCAGAAGAGAGCAGGCCAGGAATGCTCTCCACATGGGGCCACCCAGGGCACAGGGGACCAGACAGGGCAGTGATGAGAGGAGCTGGGGGGAGGGGGCCGCATCTCCCAATTTCCTGCCCACGCTGCTCCTCAGAAATTGTTCCTCTGAAGCTGGTTGTTGCTAATCGCCCGCACGACCGTAGCTGCCAGTGGGGGAAAGTCTGCCCCACGTCAGGCCCTAGGCCAAGAGCTTTAAAACAGCTGCCCCAACTTAGTCTTCAGAGCTACCCTGAGAGCTAGAGGTAGCTGTGGTCCTCACCATGTCACAGACGAAGGCTGAGGCTCTCAGCGTCAAGGCCTCACCTGCACTCCCTCAGCCGTAAGAGACAGAGGGGAGATTTGAACGCAGGGGCTCACCTTGCCTCCCTGGAGCCCCCTGTGGCTGGGCCACTGGGTGTGGATCAGAGTGGGGGGCTGGGTCTCCAGGGCAGCCATGGGTGTCTCCCTCCCAGCATCCGTCGCCCCCATCAGTTCCGCGGGAGTCCCCTTGTCACGCCGTGTTTGCCTCCCCCGTCACTGACCAGCTCCTGGCTCCCCCCTCCACCCCATGCAGTGATCATCACGGCCTTTGACCTCACTGACATGCAGACCCTGCAGCACACCAGGCAAGTCTGGGGCTCTGCAGCCCCCGTGGGACCCTTGGGCCCAGAAAGCTGCCTGGAGGGCTCCCTAAACCTGGGCCATGAGCTGGGCCCCTGACAGTGGCTACGGGTGACCAAGCTTGCTGGTCAGCATCCGCCACCCACGGGCCGATGACTGTTGGCTACCTTTTTATCCTTCAAGATCTGCAGCTACAGCAGAAGGCAGGGCCAGCTGGGCCTGTGGCCAGCGCAGAATGGCGCACGCTGGCTTCAGTGCTCTGCTGTTGTCATCTTGAAAGCCTGACTAATTTGTGGCGAGGGGCCTGGCATATTCACCTCGCCTGGGCCCTGTCTCTGGGGACACAACTGGGCACTTGCTGTCTCAGGCAGAGATCTGGGCAAGAGCCAGGGGTTGGGAATTCCCTGGTAGCCTAATGGTTAGGACTCCATGCTTTCACTGCCATAGTGCAGGTTCGATCCCTGGTCAGGGAACTAAGATCCCAAAAGCCACACAGCACAGCCAAAAAAAAAACCAAAAACTTTTTTTAATTAAAAAAAAAAAGAGCCAGGGTTCATCAGCTGACAGACCAGAGCCCCTTCACCTTGCTTTTGTTTGGGGTGTTCACAGCCGCATCTCCAGCCCTGTGACGGAGGCCAGGCTGGTCACTCCAGTTGGTGACAGTGCAGGTCTCACCCAGGGCGAGGGTAGAGCCGTGGCCGGGATGGGGCCTTCAGCTCCCCCTACAGCGCCCCTGCGTCCCCACCCACCCGAGGCCCCCGAGGCCAGCTCGGGTCAAGCTACCCTCCTTGCAACCTTTGGCCCTGGGAGGACCCGGGCTGCACCCCATCCCAGCTTCCTCAGCCCCTGGGGGGGTGGGTGCCGTCTCTGCCTGTCCCCCATGTTCCAGGCAGTGGCTGGAGGACGCGCTGAGGGAGAATGAACCAGGCGCCTGCTTCCTGTTCCTTGTGGGGACCAAGAAGGACCTTCTGGTGAGCGGAGCGGGTCAGGGCCAGGGGCGGCCTTGGGAAACACGGCCCCTTCAGCCTGGGCTTGCGGAGCAGAGGGTGACTCGTATGTGCCTACGTGGGAACTTGCAGGCGGGGGTCTGAAAGCAGGGCCACTCGGCTCCCGGTGCTCGGGGCTCGTCCCATCACGGAGGGACGCTGGCGCTCAGACTCGCCTGGGACAGCCGGGCTCACCTGTGGGCAGGTGCCAAGGCCCGAGGAGCTGGGTCAGCAGGGCCGCTTCTCCCAGTCAGGGGCCGCGTGCAAGCAGGCGGAGGCAGAGGCCGTGCGCCTAGCCAACGAGATGCAGGCCGAGTACTGGTCCGTGTCAGCCAAGACCGGTGAGTGGGTGCAGGGCTGCTGCCGTGGTGATCGGGGGTGGGGGCCCTGCCCTGGATGGGAGGAGTGGCACACCTGTGTTCTCTAGTGAGACCCCCGCGGCCGCTGTGGGGCACATCCATCCCGTCCCTGTGAGGTCACGACCAGAGTCTCAGGGAGGCAGTGGTGGGGCTGGGGTTGGAACGCAGCCTCACCTGTAACCACACCATCCTCCTGCCCCTGACCTGGTACAGGTGGGAGGGGCCCGTGACCGGCTGTCCCTCCCTTCCCCAGGTGTCATCATAGAAGGCACTCAAACATCCCTCACGGCCCTCCAGCCCTCCCCCACACCCCACCCAGCCTCACTGGGTCCCCGGGCCCTGAGCTGCCCTCACCCACGGGCACTGCTTACCCCGGCCCCCAACGCCTCTGAGCCTCATCATCCTCATCTGGGAAGTGGGGTGTTGCTGTCAATCTCGTTTTACTTTTAATGGGAAAATGTGTTTTAAATGATAAAAGCCATATGATTCACTGAGGAAAAATGAGAAAATGCAGAGAAGCAAGGAACAGATTTTGAAAACAGGTTGTTGGGGGGATGAAATGAAATAACTCCCTGGGGTACAGGAGGCCCCAAGGCTGTGGGGACTCGGGAATGATACCTGGGAGCCCTTACCCCGGGCGAGGGGCCACCGTGGACACCTGCCGGGGGGTTGGGTGAGGCAGCAGGAGTGCGAGTGGAAGTTCCACCTCCAGCCCAACACAAAAAGTGGCAGCCCGCGTGTCCAGTTCCCTCTTCTCCTTCCTGACGGTGTCCCTGAGGCTGTGAGAACCCACCCTCTAATTGGAGTAACAGCATGTTCCCTGAGAGCTCCCTATGGGCCAAGAAGGACTGCCCTGTGCGGTGGTATAGGTTGTTAACTGCACAAGGGCAGCATGTGTGTCGGGGGCTGGGCCCGGCCCTGTGCCCAGATGGGTGGTCTTGTCCTCCTGGCGGAGGACATGGGGGCCAGTGGCTCTAATCCTCATGGCTGCCCACTGGAGAGGTGCTCAAAGGTTACAGGAAAGCAGGCCCACACTGCTCGGTGCCTGGCCCATGGGTGCTCAGTAGCAATTGATTGGAAGAGTAGATGCCGGGAAACCAAGGCTCAGAGATTTTCAGGAGCGGCCAGGGCAGGTGGCCAGGGCAGGTGGCCAGGGTGGGGAGCCCATCCCCTGCACAGCGTGGGGGGCTGTCCTGGCTCCCGCACCGCTGGCTCCCCCACCCCCCAGTGCATCCATGGGCAGGGGCAGAGGTGGCCGGGGTCATGGCTGTACGTGCCCACAGGGGAGAACGTGAAGGCGTTTTTCAGCCGTGTGGCCGCCCTGGCCTTCGAGCGCTCGGTGCTGCAGGACCTGGAGCGGAGGAGCAGTGCCCGGCCGCAGGTCGGCGACGGGGACATCATCCGTACGTGCAGGTGATGGGCCGGGCTGGGGAGAGGCTTCAGCCTGAAGTCCGCGTCCACCACCCTCCGGCCCAAGACTCAACCATTCCCTTGGCTCATCGCCCTCTGCTCTTGGCTTCTGGCTGCCCCTTCCCCCATCCCTCTGACCTCCAGCCTGCAGCCTCCCTGCCCACCTGCCAGCTCAGACGCCCACCCCCATCAGCTGCAGGTGCCTGGTTGATGCCAGGTGACTTCTCCCCTCATTACAGGGATGGAGGGACATCCACCCGAGACCCGGGACAGCAAGAGGCCCTCCAGCCCAGGTTGCTGTTAGCTGAGCCTGCGTCAGAGGCCTCCACTGCCTGCATGCGTGTGGGCGGTGCCTCCCGTGACCTGGAGGGTGACATGGAACACCCACCGTGCTGAGCCCCAGGGCTCCGCCTCTTCTCTTTAGCGGGTCGGAAGCCAGGGAAGGCCCCCAGTGGCTGCCCAGGGTCCCATGCTGCCCAGCTGGTGGGGGCACTGAGGCTGTCATCTGGAAGGCCAGTTGTACTTACAGAGTCACTCGACAGCCCCCCCCCGGCCCCGGGAGGCTCAGGACCACAGGCACGGACACGTGCCGCCAGGCCCACGGCGCTCGCCCTGGGCACAGTCAGCATCCCCTCGGGCCTCTTCCCCACTTTCCTTGGTCGACCTCAGAATCATCCTCATCTCGGTGGTCCAGATGAGCGGCACTAGGTGAAGTCAAGGCTCCCTGTCTGCTGCAACCCAGATCGGGCAAGAGCACCCAGGTCTCCCCTCCCCGGCTCCCGCCCAGAGCGCCCAACCCTCTCCATGCCCTCGTGTTGCTCCTCCTCAGGGTCTACTGAGCCCCCGCCCACCCCACTCTCCCCAGCCCTGGGTGTGTGCCGCCCAATCCTGCCCTCCATGGCCATAGGCAGGTGGCACGTCTGGCTCCCGCCTGTTTCTCGTAGATGGTGAGCATTTCTCGGGCAGCCAGGTGGTTAGCCGCCGGGAGACTCGGCAGCTTCTGTTCATTCCCCCTTCACCACATTTTTAGCTCTCCTTTTTTATAGATAGGAGATACTTCTTTATATAAATCACTCCTAAAGGAATGGCATGTGTGCTTATTGTGAAGCGAGACAGCACAGAGCTCTGCATGCAGAGTGACAGTCCCTGCGGTCCCGGACGTAAGCCTTATCTGCAGTGGGTAGGACTCCTGTCCCTACACAGCACGGCCACGGCCTGGGCGCCTTGTTTGCCGTTAAACCAGAGTGACTTCTCCCCACGCCCACAGGGCAGGCCACATTCCGAGGAGCTGCCAGAGCGAGAGCCTGCGTGTCCCTTCATGCAGATGGGCCAGAGTCCATCCACCCTGCCCGGCCGTGGGACAGCTGGCTTGTGTCCAGCTTTTAGCTTTTTTTTAACTGAAGTGACCATCCTCATAGTTATAGCTTTGCACACTCGGGTTTCCCCACAGAGGCCTTGCTGGGCCTTCGGTGGGCTGGCCCACCAGACCGAGTTTTGAGGGGCAAGCTATCTCAGGGTGCACCACGACCGGGTTTGGGGCACACCACAGACAGCGTCAGGATGGCAGACCCTGGTCAGGTGGGCTGGCACCCTCCCGGCTCCGTCCCCCACCCCTCTAGGCCCCAGGACTGGGGGGCGGTAATGCCCCCTGCTGTCACTAGCCCCCGAGCCAGGACCACTGTCTCACGTGCGCCCACCCCTCCAAATGGCCCTTTGTGAAACTCTCCTCCTGTTGCCCCGTGTGTGCCCAACTGTTCAGTGTTTCTTCTGAAGTGGCAGACCACTTTGCTGTGGTTCCACTGATACCATGAGTCCACAAAGACATCCTCTACAAGCACTTAAATTTCTGGGGTGGAGACCCAGGGCCGCATGCGAGAGCTTCAGAGCCATCCCGGGGCCCTTCCCCTCCTTCGCTTTTCTCACCCTGGCACTCGAGGCCCCTCAGTGGCTGCCCCAGCCCACCCTGCAGGCCCCTGTGCTCCAGCCTTCACCCGTGGTCACTAGTCTTTGCAGGTGCCAGGCTTCTTCTGTGCCCGGTGGCTCGGGCGCTCCTTCTCTGGGAGGACTTCCTGGAGCCCCCACGGCTCCCACAGCACTTGTTACTTCTGGGTGTGGTGTCCATGTTTGGGCTTCTCCCCCATCCCCCCCCCCACCGCCTTGTGGGACCCTAAGAGCCAAGGCAGCGACCCTGTGACCTCATCTCCCCAGCATCTCCTAGACAAAAGGCCCCCGGCAGGTGCTCACCTAGATGTAGCAGGGAGACAGGAATCCCGCTGGGTCTCCGGCAGACACATTCACTCTCACCAAGATGCCTCTTCTTGAACCTCCTGGGGACAGTCCTGTGCTTGGCCCTCGTCAGTGGCCGGAGGCGGATGTGCCCACCGCTCACTCAGAGGCTCCTGAAGTCAGGCAGCAGCCAGGGAGGGCTGAAGGGGCTCAAGCGTAAGGTCTGTTCCTGGGAGGAGCTTGGTGAGAGGCAGACACAGAAGATTCCAGGGAAAGCCGTGCAGGCCTGGGGACGGAGTCGCATGCAGGCACCACCACTGCCTCCAGCCCATTGGAGGTGGGAATTCTGGCCCAAAGCAGGAGCCACCCAGGAATGGGGCCATCCAGCCTCTTGGGGGAGTAACCAGAACCCCCATTTACTGAGCACTCAGTGGAGGGGGAGGAAGACCCTTTCATCCCAGCGAGCCTGGGGGCTGGGTATCAGGACCTCCTGTCCCCACCTAACTGGAGAGGAGCCTGAGCACAGAGCCCAGGTGACAGGATGCAGCTGAGCACTTCTCCTCCGCACTCCTTGTCCCTCCTCTCTCTCCGCCTCCCACGCCAGCTTGCAGTCTGATCCCAGCGGGAATCCCACTCCAGGTCCCACACCTGCTCCTCCTCAGGGTCCACAGCAGAGCTAATGAGCTAATCAGTCGCTCCCCATCACACCCTGCTTCCTGAGCCCCGTGATTTTAGTCGGTCCTTCCCCGGCCCCACAGCCACGGGACCAGTCTCCGCAGTGACCCAGAGCATGGTGGGGGTCTCGGCCTCCTGGCAAGCAGGAGCCTCCCCCTTCCCCGACCCTGCTGTGGCCTCTGGAGGGAACGGGGGGCCTCGGATCCACCCAATGCCCACTTCGGCCTGATGATGGGATGGGAGCCACTCCCAGAGGGACTGCGCTCTCCTGAGGGACCCGGGCAGCCTAAGCTGGACACCTGAGGTCGCCTGAGATGTAGGTAATGGAGCATGGTGATGGGCAGGGGACCTGCTCCACTCACACCCTCACATAGATAAGAACCTGGGAGAAGCCAGGGTGACAGGCGTTCCCGGCCTGGGGACTATAGAGGGGACTCGGGGACCCAGGAGGCCCAGGGTGGGGATGAGAGGTGGGGTGTGGGGTGGGGGAGCTTTCAGAAGCAGCAACAGCTCAGAGAGGGCCCTCATCTTCTGAGCCTTCGGGTCTCCCGGAGACGGGGGCAGGGGGCCCTGGGCGCACGTCACCCAAGGAGGCCCTGAGATGAGACACCCTCCCAGCAGCCCCCGGGCTCCTCTGCCATCTGCTGTGGCCTCCCCTGTCACCTCCCATATGTCGGGCAGACAGGGAGCGTGGCTGTCCCACAGCCTCCTTCCAGGCTCCACCCCCTCATCCAGACGCCTCCCAGAACTCAGGGCCACCAGCCACCTGTCCGAGCCTGTGCCCCAGGAGGGAGCAGGGTAGTGCGGCCTGTCCCCAGGCTGCTGTTTGCAGACCCTTCCTTCTGCTCCCTGATCCCCAACAGGTGGATGGCACCCCTGGCCTGAGGGTGCTCTGGGCCTCTGGCCACTGGAAGCCACAGCCTGCACCATGTCACTGGCCGTGGCTTCAGGAACCAGCTCATCTTGTCCCAGCCCCTTCTTCTCTGTGAAGCTGGAAATGGCAGCCTGGGCACTCGGCCGGGATGCCCCCCGCTGCAGGGCTTCGTCCAGAATTGATTCTGCAGAGGTGGTGGAGTTACAGACAAGGGGGACTGGGAGGAAAGGCCCACAGCTCACTTGTTCAGAGCCCTTGGCCAGGGAAGTCCCTCAGAGACCCCGGCTACCCACTCTGGGCCGGGGCTGGTAACCTGGAAGAGGTACCCCACCAGGCACCATCCAGCACAGAGCAACAAGCAGAGCCAGAGAACAGCTGTATCGATCGCCCCCATTTTCTGATCTTGCCCGAAGCTCCCTGGGGCTGATGGATGGCAGATGACAGATGGGGGTCATGTGGCCACATCCCGTTTGGAGGGAGCCCTCCTCTAGCCTCTGCCCCCAAAGCAGGTGGGGAGGAGGGTACAGACAAGGCAGAGAAGGAGCAAAATATGGTCCCCACTTATTGTTGTGTAAGACCATTAGCAGTCACTCCCCATTCCTCCCATCCCCGATCCCCAGGTGACCACCAACCTACTTTCTGTTTCTATAGATTTGTCTATTCTGGACATTTCATGTAAATGGAGTCATACAATATGTGGCCCTTTATGACTGTTTTCTTTCACTTGGCATAAAATTTTTCAAGGTTCATCAATGTTTAGCATGTATTGGTACTGCATTTTCTTTCATGGTCATATAATATTCCACTGTGATATTCCCATGACAGACGTTGGGGTTGTTTCCATCCCCAGGGTTCTGAGGCATCGGAAGTTCTGCGTTCTGTCCAGCAGAGGGGGCCGTTGAGTCCCAGCCTCTCCTTCCAGCAAAGGGACCGGATGGCCTCGGGGAGGAGTTGCCGGAACATTGGTCTGGGTTCAAGGACCACTAGGGCTGCTGCTGAGGTGGGGGGGTGGGGGGCGAGAGAGAGAGAGAGAGAGAGAGAGAGAGAGAGAGAGAGAGAGATTCATTATGAAATGAATTATAGAGCCACAAAACCATATCTCAGAAAATGAAGCAAGTTGAGGAGGGGACATCACCAACAATCCCACTTTCCTGTTCCATTTTAGTTTTTAGATGAAAAAAAAAACCCATCTATTGGGAGTGGTGGTGATTGTAGTGATGGTTTTCACGGGTGCGAAACCCCTGATGTGACCTCCTGCAGCCCACACTAGCCTCACCCCATAACCCAGCTCTTCCTCAGACACACCCAGAAGTCTGAACTCTCCCCATCTTTGCCTGTCTGTCTCCATCTTTAGGACCAGCTCACTGGCCAGCCTTCCCCTGACCTCTGCCTCCTCCTGAATGCCCGCCCTCAAGGCCCACACACCTCTGCTGTGGCCTGGCTCTGCCCGCCTCACCCTTTCCTCCCTGGGCTCTGCGCTCCCACCCGGGTCAGCACTGGCTGAGCACTTACTATGTCGTAAGCACTGGGGGTTCACTGGGGAACAAGACAGACAGATCTCTGTTCTTGGAAGTTTAGATCTAGCTTGGGACAGACACCAAATGGGGGACTACAGAGTGTCATATATATGGACCCCACTTTCCTCCTCATTCTTCCCTTCCTCAGGAGGGAGAAATGATAAGAAAGCTCTTCGGGGAAGGACCAGAGACCCAGGGTGGGGGTGCTTTCAGGGAAGGCTCAGAGGATGGGAGGAGTGTCCTTGGGGCCAGAACAAGCTGTCCCATGGGAAGATAGCCACTATCTTGCAGTGTCCTTGTACCCAACAAGCCACTTGCTCTACCAAGAGAACAGAGCTTGCAAACCCAAACCAAACAGCGTCAGAGTTCTGATATGAGCTTGCTTATGTGTACAATATTTAAGGTGGGGCTGAGTTGGGGCCTGCAAACCAGGGAAAGGGACACCTCACTGATGGTTGAAGCCACCCCCCCACAAAGTATCCTTTTCTTTCCCAGGTGTTTAATGATAATGTCCCTGATGAGCCCACAATTCCCCCTGGAAACTCAGAGACCCTGTCAGCAAGGGGAAAAAAATGTTTGTGCTTTTGGGATTCTCCTTGCTGACAGCCAGGGAATGGGGTTCTGGAGGCCTGGGTTCTAGTCCTGTCGGACCCACTCGCTGGGTGACGGGAGCAGGTCATCCAAGGAAGGCAACTGATACCGATGCTGAGCTGCTGTGTGCCATGCCCTGGGAGGTCAGGATTTATTATACCCGTTTTGAAGAAGAGGTCATCAGGATGTGAGCACTGCTGGGATTCCCGCCTCGCATTGCCGGCCACAAAGTCAGGGCATCAACCTCTGTTTCCTCACCTGCAAAACAGGCTTTACAAGGGCCCTGTTGGCCTTGCAGAGGAGTGGGAGGGGACATGGGGCCTGGGAGGGGTGGCAGCAGGAGGGTGGAGAGCCTGCAGGGGGCGGCAGTGAGCTGTGCCTGGAAGTGTCTGCCAGTCCTGCTCCCCAGGGTCTTCCTGCCAGTCTCCCAGGGCACCAACATTAAAGGCAATCATGGAAGGAACAGCACATGCTTTATATTTGCCCCATCTCGTTGCCTTACACATGGTGCTCACAACATCTGGCATAAGAGGACAAAACTTAGGCTCAGAGAGGGGAAAGAAATTGCCAAGGTCACAAAGCCCAGAGTGGGAGAGACCTGAATCCCAGCCAGGCCGGCCCTGGGCTCTGTTCCTCTAGATTAGATGTCAGGGCATCCGCTCTGGGTGGCACTGGAACTGCGGGGAAGGCAAGACAACCCCTCACATCCGTGCAGGGACAGCAGCCGCGGGGGCGGGGGCGGGGGGTGGGGAGGTATTCTCGTTCTCATTTCAACGCCCAGGAAGCAGGCACAGAGGGGCAGAGGCGGTCAGGACTCAAGCCGGGTTCTCTGGTCGACAAATCCTGTTTCCGTATCCCCTCACCCAGCAGGCTGGTGGGGGTATTTTCACTTGGCGCCCCTTGGACTCCCTCCAGGGTGCTGTGTGTCTAAGATCTCTGGGCTTCCCTGGGGGACGAGAACAGATTTTGTTTCGCTGCCCGCCTGGGCTATGCTGTCTTCCGCCCAGCCCTGCGCGTCCCAGTGGAGGCTGGCGACCCCTTCAGAGGCAGATTACAGAGATAAATTCTGAGTCGGGCAAACACCTGGCCCAGGACCGCAGGAAGGGAGACGTGGGTGTTGAGTGACCTGGGGAGAAATTCCTATTGATTATCTCTGTGACAGTCCCGTGTGGCAGATGTTGCTTCATCACCCACCCCAGGACTCCCTCGCAGCAGGACAGTTGGCACCGCTGGGTGACCTGCCCGCTAGGGGCGCGCTCAGCCGTGACGCCGGTGAGGGGCTGCCGGGCTGGGGGGCAATGCGGACCCAGGGGTTCCTGTCCCAGGAGTGCAGAACTCGCCGTCCGGGCCTCGGTTTTCCCAGGCGCGGGGACACTGGCAGGGCCACGGCTGGGAGCGGCCCCTTTAAGAGGCCCTCACGCTCGGTCCGCCGCGCCGCGGCCACCGCCCCCCGGCCCTCCCCTTCCTGCGGCGCCGAGTGCGGGCCGGGCGCGAGTGCGGCGGGAGCGGGCTGGCCAAGCGCAGCGCGGGGAGTCGGCGGCGGCCGGGCGCGGGCGCGGGAGCCCGAGGAGAGCAGCGCGCCGGCGGCGGCCATGGGCTAGCGGGCCCAGCCTAGCGGAGGTAGCGCCCGCCCGCGCGCGCCGGGAGCCCCGCACACAATAGCGGCGCGCGCAGCCCCGCGCCCTTCCCGCGCGCGCGCGCGCCCGCCCCTCGCCCCGCCCCGCCCCGCGCCGCCCCGCGCGCGGGGAGCCTGGCTGCAGCCTCACCTGCAGCCCGGGAGGGGGCGGGTATTGTTCGCCAGCTGCCGCCACCGCTGCCCCGCCGGGGGCATGGGGGCCGCCCGGCGCCCCTGGCCGGGCCTGGCGAGGCCGCCGCGCAGCCGCTGAGCCGGGCCCCGCGGCAGCCGGGCGGCGCAGGTGAGGCCGGCCGCGCCATGGTGGACCCGGTGGGCTTCGCCGAGGCGTGGAAGGCGCAGTTCCCGGACTCGGAGCCGCCGCGCATGGAGCTGCGCTCGGTGGGCGATATCGAGCAGGAGCTGGATCGCTGCAAGGCCTCCATCCGGCGCCTGGAGCAGGAGGTGAACCAGGAGCGCTTCCGCATGATCTACCTGCAGACACTGCTGGCCAAGGAGAAAAAGAGCTACGACCGACAGCGCTGGGGCTTCCGGCGCGCGGCGCAGCCCCCCGACGGCGCCGCCGAGCCCCGCGCGCCGCGCCCCCAGCCCGCGCCAGCCGACTGCTCAGACCCGCCGCCCGCCGACGAGCCCGAGGCCCGGCTGGACGGGGAGGGCTCCCCGGGCAAGGCCAGACCGGCGGCCACGCGCAGGCCCGGGGCCGCCGCTCCCGCGGACCACGACGACCGCGGGCCCCCCACCAGCGTGGCGGCCCTGCGTTCCAATTTCGAGAGGATCCGCAAGGGCCCCGTCCAGCCGGCGGCGACGGACGCTGAGAAGCCCTTCTATGTGAACGTCGAGTTCCACCACGAGCGCGGCCTGGTGAAGGTCAACGACAAAGACGTGTCGGACCGCATAAGCTCCCTGGGCAGCCAGGCCATGCAGATGGAGCGCAAGAAGTCCCAGCAGGGCGCGGGCCCCGGCCCTGGGGACCCGCCCAGGCCCTCCTACCGCGGGCGCCTCTCCGAGAGCAGCTGCGGCCTCGACGGCGACTTTGAGGACGCGGAGCTGAACCCGCGCTTCCTGAAGGACAACCTGATCAACGCCAATGGCGGCAGCAGGCCCCCCTGGCCGCCCCTGGAGTACCAGCCCTACCAGAGCATCTATGTCGGGGGCATGATGGTGGAAGGGGAGGGCAAGGGCTCGCTCCAGCGCAGCCAGAGCACCTCGGAGCAGGAGAAGCGCCTTACCTGGCCGCGGAGGTCCTACTCCCCTCGGAGCTTTGAGGACAGCGGAGGTGGCTACACCCCGGACTGCAGCTCCAATGAGAACCTCACGTCCAGCGAGGAGGACTTCTCCTCGGGCCAGTCCAGCCGCGTGTCCCCGAGCCCCACTACCTACCGCACGTTCCGGGACAAGAGCCGCTCACCCTCGCAGAACTCGCAGCAATCCTTCGACAGCAGCAGCCCCCCCACGCCCCAGTGTCAGAAGCGGCACCGGCAGGGCCCGGTGGTCGTGTCCGAGGCCACCATCGTGGGCGTCCGCAAGACGGGGCAGATTTGGCCCAGCGATGGGGACAGCTTGTCCAGCAGGCTGCTTCAAGACGGCGCCTTCCATGGAGACGCAGGTGGGTACCTCTACCACCCTGGTGGGCACACCTGCCCCTGGCTGGAAACCACTGAGCAGTAGGGAATGCGGGGAGGAAAAGGTAGATCGTTTTTGGAGTGATTTTCAAATACTGTTGTGGACTGGAAGGATTCTTATTGATTCTGAGCCTGAACAAACTGCATCCCACCTTCCTCCTGAAGGCAGATTCCCAGCGTTTGGAATGGGATTGGGGTGGGAGGGGTGGTGTGTGGGATGGTCGGTGGCTCTTCCTTTGGGTCTAGAGCCTTGTGCTTCTCGCGAGAGTACTCTCTGCGAGTTGGGACCAGGATGCCCTGGGCAGTCATCTCCTTGCCTTCTGATCCCCCGCACCCGAGCAGTAGGGATGGTATAAAGGGTGGGTCATCTCTGCTGCTTGGATGGAGGCTTTTAGCCGGGATTGATCCGTGTCTTGGGCAATCCCCGCCACCTGTCCTCAAGAGTTATATGACACGTTTGGGGAACCCAAGAGGTGCCAGCTGCTCCCAGGCCGTAGGAGTTCACTTGCTAGTCAGAGCAGGTGAAAATACGAATGAAGAGGAAGTGAGGTGACCGACAGTTCTGACTCAGTGGGTCACTGAAGATCCACAGGGTGAAGATTTTAGCCAGGGCTGAAGCAGGGCCACGCCTGTTCTGATCTGCCCAGTTTTGATGAGAGACATCACCCAGCATTACTCACCTCTGTGCGTCTTACCCTAGCTCCATTTTCTGATCCATCAGTGTGCTCTCGCCTCCTCGTCTTCCCTGCCCATTGGTGCTCATTTTGGGCTCCTAGTCCACGGTCTGACTCCTGGCCCTGAGATTAAACCTATGGGAGTTGTGTATATAATACGTGTGCACATCTGAGTACAAATACCGTGAGGCGCAGGGGTGACGGGACTGGGTTTTGAGATCCAGGCACAGTTCGTGATTGGAGTAAGGAGAGGGATTTGGGGTGGGGGGTGGCGGGTGAGGCAGTCGGCAGTCTCTCAGAGTCCTGGTCCCTGTTGGGCTGATCCGGTTTTCTGCTCCATTGATTTTTCTTTCTCTGCTGATGGAGTTGTATGTGCTTCGTTGGTCAGCATCCTCTTGAAACAAGTGAGGCTATTTTTGGCTCTGTGGAGTGGCCTCTTTGCGATCGGTGCCCCGTCCTGTTTGTTTTAGGCACATCTAGTTGCTGACTTCATCTGCTGCTGGGGTGGGCTGTGGTGTGTCGCCGGGATCTGTGCCCTGGCCCAGCCGCATCCCCTGAGTCCCTCGTGGGACGGGTTGGGGGGAGGCTGTAGTATTTAGAAGCCTGCTTTGCAGGCACGTCAGCTCCTCCGGGGTCTGGAGGATTGCCCTGTGGTCGCTGGGCACCAGCCCCGTCTGGCCAGCTGTCGGCCGAGCGAGCCAGCTTGAACTGGTCCTCGGCGCCCGCCAGGGTGTGGGAGAACGTCGTTAATAAAGCAGAAAATGAGACGTTTTCGTGGAGACCTACAACCTGAAACCATGATGTCTTGCTGGGGGAATTCAGAGTCTCCAGGGACCAGGGCCCTGTTGGAGGGAGTGTGTTTCGGGGCCCTCCCTGCGGGCCGTCTCCCCGAGCTCACAGCTCCTCGCCTGCCTCTCAGCCCCTGCACGCAGGAGAACCCGGCTCCGTGGGTGACGCTGGGTAGGTTCCCAGCCGAGGAGTTAATTTGACAGCTTGGACCCCACTCTTAGCACTCTCTGGGTCCTTCTCTGAAAGTCCTCAAGGTCCCACGTTCTCTCTCCTGTTAGGTTTTGAAACTCTTGGTGGTTTTAGCTCCGGGAGCCTGTAAACTCAGTACCCAGCATGCTCCTCTGAGCGTCGTGGCTGGAGGGGAAGGAGAGACCCATGGGCGCGGCCATCTGTCTCTGTCCTGACTGTTTACCCATGTTCTTTAGATGCCTGCTGGCCAGGGCTGCGCCTCTGAAATGTGACAATGAGGAAAATCGCTGTGGGGAGGGAGTGGAAGTCACCGAATTCTCTGACGCAACAGCAGCCACCTACATGGGGGCCCGGCCCTAGTAGCTTCAGAGCCTCTTTACTCCTGTATTTCCGAGTTGAGGGAAGGCGCTGAAATGACCACCAGCCGCTGTGCGCCAGGCATGGTGACAGCATGCTTCAGGCAGGGCCCCCTATGAGCTCTCCATCACCCCACCTGCTCCACATCTGCAGGTAAGGATGCAACCGGGAAGTGGCAGAGCTGGGCCTCCAGGCCCCGGGGGAATGCAGAGCCCGTGTCCTTCCCACTGCCCCACACACATGCCTGAAAAATGCGAGTGGGGGAGTCCAGGGGTCCTTCGAGCTCCGCACACCCAGGGCCCACCGGCTGCGAGCTCTGCTGTGTGTAAGCCTGTCCCTCCTACAGTACGGGCTGCATAGAAGGAGAGAGTGTGGTCCTTGCCCTCTGGGAGCTTAAAAGTTAATGGGAGACAGGAACACACACATCACTTATGTGTTCAGAGGGCGTGCCATCAGGGAAGCTTCCGGAAATAGCCGCATTGGAGAGGGGCCTTGTCTAGGGCAGAGGGTGGGGGCTGCCGTCTGCCCCTGAGGAGCCGTGGAGCAGAGGCTTCTGTGACTCTGGACTGTGCTTTGTCCTTTATTCATTTATTTTGTGGTACTATGTGACGTAACATTTACTGCCTTCACCCACATTAGCCGTTTTTAAGTGCACAGATCAGTGGCATCAAATACGTTCGCGCAGTTGTGCGACCGTCGCCACTGTCCGTCTCCGGGACTTTCCATCTTCCCGAGCTGCGACTCTGTCCCCATCAAACAGCAGTGCCCCCTCCCCCAGCCCCTGGGACCCTCTCCTCTACTTTCCGTCTCTATGATTCCATGACTCTTGGCACCTCGTCACAGGAGTGGAATCACACACATTACGTGTCCCTCCGTGTCTGGCTAATCTCACTTTGCATCATGTCCCCAAATGTCATCCACGTGGTGTCACATCCACGTGTGCGTCTTGAAGGCAGGGATCCCTGGTTCCTTCCTGGGCCTCCCGTGGAGCCCAGTTCAGAGCCATACACACAGCACATCCCCAAGATCCTGTCCTCCTTTCCACAGTCGCGGGGCCAGGTCGGGAAGGTGGGAAGGTGGCTGGTCACTGGGAAGCGTCTTAGCTGTGTCCACCCCTGTCCCTTAAACTCCTTTCGAGGACTTTGGCCACCCTTTCCTGAGAGAGGCCACACAACCAGGGACCTTTCCTCTTTTAGGTCTGAGGCACCCCCAGCCCTGAGTGTCCCTCGTGAGATGGGACCCTGGATCTTGCGTCCCTTCCTGGGCGCTCCTGCAAGTGGCCGCCCTGTTGTTTCACATTGCTGTCAAGCAGGTTAATTTGCTCTTTGGATTCTGGTGACGTGTTATCAGAATGACCACAGCGACGGGCGTGAGTAACTGTGGGGCAGTAAGAGGTCACCCAGGCCTGGCCTGGGCTCCACCGGCATCTTTAGACCAGAGCCTGCCTCCACCTCCAAGTTGAGTGCAGGCTCCTCCCGGGGGACAGAGGCAGAGTCCGAGACCATTTAAATCATCACCAGGGTGGAAACGGAATGTAGATCCAATTTTACAAGGATTCTCCAGCTCAGGAAGGATGACCTTCGTGTTTTGGGAACAGAAGAAAGCATTCTGGACCTTTCACTGAAGAAGGAGCTGGGAGTGTAGATCCGTGTGGGTCCGGGGGTAGGTGACCCCCCATTCCTCCCTGTTGCTTCTGGCTTCAATAGCCGCCTCCCCTCCCTGGCTGGGAATCCCGTGGTCCAGCCTGCCCTGTGGTTTCAGAGGGCTCCACATTCACAGTGAACGGATGGGCATCTTCTCCAGTTGCCAGACAACAGGCCTGAATTTTGACTGAGGCTGCTTTTCAGATCAAGGCTCAGGAGAAGGTGGTGGTGGATTTAATTAACTCTGAACCCCACAGGGGTCTTGACCCCGACTAGAATTATAATCCCTGTGGCTCATGTAGGATTTTTTCCTTATTTTTGAAAAAATGTAATAACTTTAATTAAAATAACTTATTTATGTAACATGTGATAGGTTTTTCTTTATTGTGGTAAAATAAATGTAGCAAAACGTGGCATTTTCACCTTTTTTCCGTGTTCAGTGGCGTTCTGTATATTCATGCTGTTGTGTAACCATAACTGTCTCTAGAACTTTCCATCATTCCTACCAGAAACTCTGTATCCATTATGCAATAACTCACCTTTCCTCCACCCCCAGCCCCTGGCAACCACTGCTGTACTTTCGGTCTGTTTTCCGTGAATTTACTTGTTTCCCGTACCTCACGTGAGTGGAATCATGTAATATTTGTCCTTCTGCGTCTGGCCTGTTTCACTCAGTTAGGGTTTTGAAGTTGCCGGGTAGCATTCATCCTTGACGCCCCATCTCTGGTCCTTCATAGGTGTCTTCTCTTCAGGAAAACACCTGTTAGCCATGGCGATGTTTCCTTGGCTTTCACACCCAGGTGTTTGAAGCAGCCCAGTATGTTAGTGATCTGGGGCAAAATGCCACAGACTGGGGGCTTCAACAACAGAAATCTGTTTTCCCTGCAATTCTGGAGGCTGGGAGTCCAAGGTCAAGCTGCTGGCAGGACTGGTTTCCTCGGAGGCCTCTCCTTGGCTTGTAGACGGTCCTCCCCTTCACATGGTGTTCCCTCTGTGCCCATGGACCCCTGGTGGCTCTGTGTGTGTCTAAAATCTCCTCTTCTTATAAGGACATGATTCAGATTGGATAGACCCCACCCTGATGACCCCATTGTAACTGAATCACCTCTTGAGAAACTCATCTCCAAATACAGTCACGTTCTGAGGTGCTGGAGGCTAGGACCTCGGCGGGTGAATTTTGGGGGGACACAGTTTGGCCCCCAGGACTCAGTGAGTCCCTGATTGGGCAGCAGAGAGATGGTGTGTGTGTTGTGCTCACCAGCCGGGTTTCAGGAGGAGTTCAGGTGGAGCATCTTGCAGTGCTGGGCAGCCTGGTGGGCCAAGACCACCCGGCCGGGTGTCAGGAGAGCTGCGTCCCAACACTTCACGTGGCCACATCTCTCTCCTCATCTGAAACGTCAGGGGTTGGACCCTGTTGTTGCTAAGATCCTTTCCTTCCATTCTTTATTTTTTCTTTTCTTTTCTTTCTTTCTTTCTTTTTTTTTTTTTTTTTTGGCCTCGCAGCTTGTGGGACCTTAATTCCTGGACCAGGGATTGAACCTGGGGCCACGGTAGTGAAAGTGCTGAGTCCTAACCACTGGACCGCCAAGGAAGTCCCTTTAACGTTTTTTCTTTAAAATTTATTAACACAATTTTTCCACGTCTTTCTTCTTTACTCTGGTTTGTACCTACATTTCCTTTACTAAGGTAACCACTTGTCCCCCGTTCAGGCACTCAGAGGTATTTATTGAGCATCTACTAAGTGCCAGGCACTGTCTCCTGGAAATTCTCTCTTGCCTTTATTCACGGGTTTGTGGAAAGGCTTCTTTCCATGCGCCTTGCCTTTAAAAAACCAGCGCAGACAAACAAAACCTTCGTAATGTCCTTGCGTCTTCCCTGACTGTGTATCTTTCTTTAGCTGTATGTTTGCAGCTATTTCCTGTGAATCCTGTGTCTGTCCGGCTTCCTTCTTCAGGGTGGTGAGATCCTCTAGACAGAGACCTACCTTGGTGTCTGTGTCTTGGGTGCTGTGGTGTTTGTGGGTCACGGATGGAATGAGACCCCCATCTCTGAGGTTTCTGTTTGGTCCGGCCCCTCCTTGTTCGAGCCCCACTCTGCTTTCCCCCATCTAATAATCGGCATTGATTTTGGGGGGCCTGACGACACAGGTGCCCCAGAAAGGAAGCTTGTTAGCTTTGGAGATGTCCTGGAGGTTATTTTTCCTTCTTTGCTGAGGTTTGGACTCCTCTCAGTCAATCCCAAGAGCTTCCTGAATCCCTGGCCTGGGGCCTGCTAATCATCTGTCTTGGATTCTGGTGCCCCCTGGCCACTGCCACCTTGCAAAACGGGGACGTGGCGGTGGCAGTGCCCCGGGGAGACGCGCCTGCCAAGATGGGGCGGGCGGGGACTGCGATGCCTGACTTGGGAAGTAAACACGACTTTGGTGGAGGCTGTTTCTCGTGCCCTCGGAACATTCTTGTGAAGTGGCTGGAGTCAGGTTGGGTCTGAGGGGGTGTGAGACACACATACCCGCCCAAGGTCAGGCCGTTGGTGGAGGGGCTGGTGCTGTCCTCTCTCCTAGGCTGGGGGGTGATGCCTGTTGCATGAGAGTGGGCACCGAGTGACCTCCCAGAGGTGGAGGGGACCTGATCAGTTGTTTGGCAAACAAAAAAAACCTCCCGGAAAGTGTTGTAACCCTGTACATCCACCTGGGGCACCTGGCTCAGATTCCTTCAGCAGGTCAGGTGGCAAAGCGCCCAAGAGGACAGACGTGTTGGAAGGATGCTGCCTGTCCATCTGCCTTTTCCCTTCAGCAGTCAGGGCACTGGGGCAGGGTCATGGTGCTGACAGGCTCTGCTGTGGGCAGTCCTGGGAGGTGCGGAGAGGCAGGGGCTGTCTGGGAAAAGGTGACAGAGGTGGCCGGCCGTGTGCACAGAGGGGTCAGCGCATGGCCCAGGGAGCACTAGGAAGGAGCTGTCAGTGGCTGGGAGACCGTGTGGAGACACTGGAGGGAGCAGGAGGGCCCTGCTGCCCCAGCTGCCTGGGGAGCCGGGCCGGCAGAGCCGGGGGCGAGCAGTCCCAGGGCATCCTCCCAGGTGACTCTGTTGGCATAAGAAGGGCTTTGAAGATTTGCTTCCTTTTACAGGCCTGACCTGCTCCCTTTAAAAAATGCTGCCGGGAGGCTTCCCTGGTGGAGCAGTGGTTAAGAATCCACCTGCCAGTGCAGGGGACACGGGTTCGATCCCTGGTCCGGGAAGATCCCACATGCCACGGAGCAGCTAAGCCCGTGTGCCACAACTACTGAGCCTGCGCTCTAGAGCCTGTGTGCCACAACTACTGAAGCCCGCATGCCTAGAGCCCGTGCTCCGCAACAAGAGAAGCCACCACAATGAGAAGCCCGCGCACCGCAACGAAGAGCAGCCCCCACTCGCTGCAACTAGAGAAAGCCCGCGTGCAGCAATAGAGACCCAACACACACACACACACACACACACACACACACACACACACACACACACACACACACAGAATGCTGCCGGGGTTAGTCGGTCTGCCAGGGGAGCAGGAAGAGATCGTCTGCGGGTAACACATGTACACATACCAAGGGTAGCCTTCTGGAACAGATGTCCACATAGTCTGGGGAAAGAATGCAGACCTTGGGACTTCCCTACTGGCACAGTGGTTAAGAATCTGCCTGCCAATGAGCGGACACGGGTTCAAGCCCTGGTCGGGGAACATCCCACATGCCGCAGCAATGAGAAGCCTGCACACGGCAATGAAGAGTAGCCCCCGCCCTCCGAAACTAGAAAAAGCCCACGTGCAGCAGCAAAGACCCAACGCAGCCGAAAACAAATAATAAAATAAAAAATAAAATAATTCAAAATAAATAAATAAATAAAATTAAAAAAAAAAAAAAAAAAAAAAAAGAATGCAGACCTTGAAGGTAGGAGAGCTGGACATGCCTGAGATCCAGCATGTGGCTTTTGTGCAGGGACTTGGTTCTGTCAGCTGGAGAGGACGCCCCCTCCTTGGGGGCTTGGTGGGCGCCTGAGTGCCCAGGATGGTGGCCCCTGGGATCTGGCCCCCTCTCTGTTCTCACAGAGTCACCCCCTCAGGCATCTAATGTCAGTTGATTGAACACCACTTAGCAAGCGATTTTAAAGGAGAAATGCATAATTCAGTAGGTGCAGGCCTTTTCACCCACTGGGCTCAGCTCCAGGAGGACCCCGGGGTCTGCTGGGCCCTTCATCCCCCTCTGTTCCCTCTCCTAATGTGTCCTCCTGGGCTGAGTGGTCTTAAAGGTACAGTATGTGTGTATTTTTCTGCATCGTGGCCCCAAAGGAGAGCCAGCTGCTTCACCTAGTGGGCTGTTCTGTCGTCCCAGGGCACCTGGGGCCGCGCACGCCCCTGTGGGGTGGAATGGGGTCTCTTGCAGTGTTCCTGGGGGCCTGGGAAGCTAGGAGCTGCAGGGAGAGAGAGACGGCTTGATCTTTCTCATAGGGCCCCCCCACCCCCAAGTTTATAGAGGGAAAGCTTAGAACCACTTGGTCCTCGTTTCTAGTGATTGTGAGGCCAAAAGAGAGAAAGTAAGAACCACAGACTTTCTTCAGTGAGAAACAGAGGAGGAAGACAGGAAACCACGAGAGTGGCTCATGCTCGGTGCACTCAGGCCGCTGTGCGGGCTGCCCAGGGCTCCGCCAAGCAGAGGGTGCTGCCCTGGGTCGTGTGGAGGGGACACAGGACAGCTGGGCCCCACGTGGCATCTGAACCGTGTTCAGTGTCCAGCTCAGCTACATCAAGTATTGGGTTGGCCAGAAAGTTCATTCGGGTTTTCCATACCATCGTAAGGAGAAACCCAAACGAACTTATCGGCCAACCCAATACATTCACATTGTCGTGCCACCGTCACCACCACCGTCTCCAGAACCTTTTCCCAAAACGAGACTCTGTCCCCATCAAGCAGTAACTCGCCCCTCCCCCTCCCTAGCCCCTGGCACCCCCAGTGACCCGCCGTCTGTGGATCTGCTGTGGGGCGTCTCGGAAGTGGACTCACATGGCCCTTGTCCTCTTGCGTCTGGCTTGTCTCACTCAGCGTGATGTCTTCACCGTTCCTCCCTCAGACCTCGGTGGTGGTTGGACAAGCAGGACCACGACCAGGCCAAGCTGAACGAGGCCTCTGCTCAGTGGGGAGGCACATGGTGCTTGCGGAGCGGGCTGCGTCTCGCACAGCACCGTCCCTCACAGGGGTCCCTGAGGAGGAGCGGCAGGGATCCCCATAGCTGAGCTGTCTGAGGCTTTAGGTGAGGAGCTGGGGGAACCTGCAGGCTCGTGGTTGGATAGATGGGGCAGTCTTCATCCCTGGCCCTCCCCAATCTCGTGGAGTGGCTGTGCTGTGAGTGGGGACGTGCAGGCTGGGCCAGCCACGCCGGTGCCCCCCTCTCCTGTCCTCTCCGAGGCGCGGGGGTCCCCGTGCTGGGCTCAGAGCCGTTGTCCAATTGACTGGAAGGCCCTGCGATGTGACCTGTGAACTCTTAGGTGATGCACGGCATGGCGGCTCAGCCTCTGGGTGTGTGTGCAAGCCGGCACGTGCAAAAGCAGGATTCGTATCTGCTCAAATCTTAGACCAAAAAATGTAACTCACTTATGAATGTTGACTTCTGAAAGCTTTCCACTTTCTCCCCTAGGAACATGGGTGGAAGTGTCTGCTTTGGGGCCCCGTGGGGTGACGGGGATGGTCTGGATCCGAGACCGCCATGCCTGTGGGCGCCCGCTGGGAGGCCCTGTGGGATAGCATCTTGCTGGGGGCAGTCGGACGGGCCCCCTTGCCTCCCCCTCCCAGGCACCTGGGCAGCCGCTGTCAGAATTCGGCTCTGAAACTCCGTGTGATGATAAACATCAGGCTGGGTGCCCCTCCCGTGGTATTTTGTCAGCACCCAGATGGTGCAAGTCGCTCTAGAGCAGACTTTTCTCTGCGGAGGGGCCAGCAAGACTCCAGAAGGCGGGGTGGGGAAGTATTGGAGACCCGGTCCCCACACTGCTTGTCACCTCCCAGCTTCCCCTGCCCCGTGGGCCCTGTGCTGTTAATCCCTGCTATGTCTGCAGTCTTGGGGTGCAGAAACCCCGGCAGGGTAGCAGGGAAAGTCAGAGGGCTGACACCCGGCTGCTGGCTGCCTGGGAGAGGCCCTTAATTCTAACCGCTCGGCTGGGACACTGATTCCGTAGGTGGCAGGTGGGAAACCATCCCAGTCGGCTCATGCGGTGCGGCAGGCAGGGGCATGGCTGCCAGAGCCTGAGTGCCCTGCTGGGCGCCCCAAGAGTAGGGGCGACGTCTGGGAGGAGAACAGAACGTGTCCGTCTCTCTCTGTCTCTCCCTCCTAATCTCTCTCTCTCCCTCTCCCCACTTTCTCTCTGGCCCCAAAGCACTTGGCCCCCTCAAGTATGTGAGTGGATCAGAGCCGTTCCTAAGGGAGGAGAGTCACTTTATGTTTATTGAATTCCAAGGCAGGCATGATGGGGCATGACAGTAAATAAGACCTTGGACATCAAAGGCCAAGACGAGGCTTTCTTGGGGGAGCTCCCTCTGTCATCAGGGACACGCATGCCGGCCCCATAGGGCTCGGGGGCGTGCAGACCAGGCAGGAGAAGCGGGTCAGGACCCTTGTACTGTCCCTTGGCTTTTCACTTTCACAGCTATTTTCAGGGGGCTTTCTAAAGGCTGGGCTGGGCTGTGGTTCACTTGGGAAGGGTTCATTTGACTGGGGCCTCCTATGGGTCAGCGGGACAGCACGTGACATCTAGGGGCCCAGGTCCTTCCTGGTGTCCTTGGACGTGTCCAGGCTGTAGCTTTACTCTGCTCGGTGCCACTGAGCCCAAAGACTCAGCAGGAACTGGGGGGGCATTTGACCTGGTGGAGATTGAAGGCAGTGTCTCTGTCCTGGTTGCCCACATGGACCGCCTCTGCTGTAGTTAGAAAAATCACACACATCCCCACAGCTGGTCACTCCTGGCAAGTCTGATTTGTGAGGTTCTTCTTGTTTTTGTTTATCAGTGTCAGTTTCCCTGGGTCAGCAGTCCAGCATGGCTTAGCTGGGTCTTCTGCTCAGGGTCTCCAAAGTCTGCAAAGTGTCGGCAGGGGCCGCATTCCCATCTGGAGCTCCACATCCCCTCACCAGCCCAGGTTGTTGGCAGAATCAGTTCCTGGTGGTTGTAGGACTGAGGTCCCTGTTTTCTTGCTGCCTGTTGGTGGCTCCCAGTTCCCAGAGGCATCCACTCTTCATCAACACTTTCTACACGGATATCTGATTTCCTCTTCCGAGCCAACCTGGATTTCTGGGAATCTCCCTGGGTGATCTCCTCTGCAGCCAGGCTTGAGAATTTGTCTACCTCCAGAGTCCATGAGCACTAGCTATGTGTCTTGAACAGTCATCATGTGGAAGAGGGAGTAGATTTCTTTAGGGTCATACCTGGGAGGCTGGTCTGTTACTAATGGTTAGAAGCTTCAGGGAAACACATTTCTGCTCAGTGTTAAGGGAGGTTTTCTTTTCTTCCCGACTTTACATAAAATCATATCTCTGATTATTTTATGTAGCTGAGATCTAGCTGCACTTGGGGTCCTGCTTTTGTCAATTAGCGTGAGCATTTTCTTGTTTTACTCAATATTTTGTAAACGTTATTTTTAAAGTCTACATTATTACTTTGTAATAGAGTTATAGCTTAATTGATCTAATTTTAATGAATTTTGTTGACACAACGTTTATTAAATGTAGCTTGTTATTATAATGTTTCAGCGAGCATTTTTTTTAAATGAAGCTTTATTGAGATATAATTCACGTACCATACAATTTGCCCATTTAGAATGTACAATTTGATGGGTTTTGGTATATTGCATTATTAACTTTTTAAAATTATGTTTTTGTGTGTGTATGTATATATAAGAGTAAAACTTACCATTTTAAGCATTTTTTAGTCCATAGATCAGTGATAGTAAGCACATTACATTGTGTTTAGCCATCACCACCATCATCTCCAGAATTCTTTTCATCTTGCAAAACTGAAATCTGCGTCCTTTAAGCAATAACGCCCCCTCCCTCCCCCGGCCCCTGGCACCACCATCCACTTTCTGTCTCTGAATTTGACTGCTACAGGGACCTCACAGAAGTGGACTCAAACAGTATTACTGTAAACGTCTTATTTCATTGAGCATAATGTCTTCGAGGTTCATCCACGTTGTAGCATGTGTCAGAGTTTCCTCCTTTTTTAAGGCTAGATACTTATCCCATTGTTTTGTACTTAAACCACGTTTTGTTTTAAGTACAATTCAGTGACATTCATTAGTCAGTGAGCATCTCGTCTTTTTACATGTGCTTCCATTTGCATTTCCGCTCCCTCCTTGAGGGTGAGCATCTGTCAGTGGATTTAGTCGGGGTGTGGGTGGTTTTAAGACACTTGATATCTGCCACCAAATTACCTTCCAGAAACGCTGTTCCAGTTTGCCCGTGGTTCTGCAGTGCATCTTCTGCTGTCCTCTGGCCTCTTTCTTGCCAAGCTGGGTCTCACCATAACTCCTGATTCCCGGGTGCTCCCTAAGCATTCTGGATCAAGAGAGGCTCAGAGCTGGGACCACGCCAGTCCTGTCTCTCATTTGGGAAGATCTCTGAGGCTACCAGCTATGTGACAGTCCTTTGTCAGCTCCGTAGTCCTTGGCAGGGAAGGAACTCACTGTCTCCTTGTTTAGCATAGAAGCTGCTATCTTATTGCTGCTCTGGGCTGCTTGTAATTGAAACCAAAAAGCACTTCAGCCTCCCTTGCATGCATCCAGGCCGTGGATTGAGTCAGCTAGACAGCACTGTCCAGTTAGTTCTGGCCCTTGGAGTTCCTACCTGCCTTAAGGGAAGCTCCAAGGAAGCCAAACACTGTGATGAAAAGGGATTTTACAGAAGGTAGTATGTGGTTGCAGTCAGGCTGCAGAAGCTGGGCCAGGGCAGCAGGACGCTGTTGGGCTTGTCAGGTCAAACACCTCCCTGTGCCTGAGGACTTGGAGCCTGTAGGCTGTGTGGTTGTGTAGGCTGTGTGGTTGTGTAGGCTGTGTGGCTGTGTAGGTTGTGTGGTTGTGTAGGCTGTGGTTGTGTAGGCTGTGTGGTTGTGTAGGCTGTGGTTGTGTAGGCTGTGTAGGTTGTGTGGTTGTGTAGGCTGTGTGGTTGTGTAGGCTGTGTGGTTGTATAGGCTGTGTAGGTTGTGTGGTTCTGTAGGCTGTGTGGTTGTGTAGGCTGTGTGGTTGTGTAGGCTGTGTGGTTGTGTAGGCTGTGGTTGTATAGGCTGTGGTTGTGTAGGCTGTGTGGTTGTGTAGGCTGTGTAGGTTGTGTGGTTGTGTAGGCTGTGTGGTTGTGTAGGTTGTGTGGTTGTGTAGGCTGTGTGGTTGTGTAGGCTGTGTGGTTGTGTAGGCTGTGTGGTTGTGTAGTTTGTGGTTGTGTGGTTGTGTAGGCTGTGTGGTTGTGTAGTTTGTGGTTGTGTAGGCTGTGGTTGTGTAGGCTGTGTGGTTGTGTAGGCTGTGGTTGTGTAGGCTGTGTGGTTGTGTAGGCTGTGGTTGTGTAGGCTGTGTGGTTGTGTAGGTTGTGTGGTTGTGTAGGCTGTGGTTGTGTAGGCTGTGTGGTTGTGTAGGCTGTGGTTGTGTAGGCTGTGTAGGTTGTGTGGTTGTGTAGGCTGTGTGGTTGTGTAGGCTGTGTGGTTGTGTAGGCTGTGTGGTTGTGTGGTTGTGTAGGCTGTGTGGTTGTGTAGGCTGTGTAAGTCGTGTGGTTGTGTAGGCTGTGTAAGTCGTGTGGTTGTGTAGGCTGTGGTTGTGTAGGCTGTGTGATTGTGTCGTTGTGTAGGCTGTGGTTGTGTAGGCTGTGTGGTTGTGTAGGCTGTGTGGTTGTGTGGTTGTGTAGGCTGTGTGGTTGTGTAGGTTGTGTGGTTGTGTAGGCTGTGGTTGTGTAGTCTGTGTGGTTGTGTAGGCTGTGGTTGTGTAGGCTGTGTGGTTGTGTAGGCTGTGTGGTTGTGTAGGCTGTGTGGCTGTGTAGGTTGTGTGGTTGTGTAGGCTGTGGTTGTGTAGGCTGTGTGGTTGTGTAGGCTGTGGTTGTGTAGGCTGTGTAGGTTGTGTGGTTGTGTAGGCTGTGTGGTTGTGTAGGCTGTGTGGTTGTATAGGCTGTGTAGGCTGTGTGGTTCTGTAGGCTGTGTGGTTGTGTAGGCTGTGTGGTTGTGTAGGCTGTGGTTGTGTAGGCTGTGGTTGTGTAGGCTGTGTGGTTGTGTAGGCTGTGTAGGTTGTGTGGTTGTGTAGGCTGTGTGGTTGTGTAGGCTGTGTGGTTGTGTAGGTTGTGGTTGTGTAGGCTGTGTGGTTGTGTAGGCTGTGTGGTTGTGTAGGCTGTGTGGTTGTGTAGGTTGTGTGGTTGTGTAGGCTGTGGTTGTGTAGGCTGTGTGGTTGTGTAGGCTGTGGTTGTGTAGGCTGTGTAGGTTGTGTGGTTGTGTAGGCTGTGTGGTTGTGTAGGCTGTGTGGTTGTGTAGGCTGTGTGGTTGTGTGGTTGTGTAGGCTGTGTGGTTGTGTAGGCTGTGTAAGTCGTGTGGTTGTGTAGGCTGTGTAAGTCGTGTGGTTGTGTAGGCTGTGGTTGTGTAGGCTGTGTGGTTGTGTCGTTGTGTAGGCTGTGGTTGTGTAGGCTGTGTGGTTGTGTAGGCTGTGTGGTTGTGTAGGCTGTGTGGTTGTGTAGGCTGTGGTTGTGTAGGTTGTGTGGTTGTGTAGGCTGTGGTTGTGTAGTCTGTGTGGTTGTGTAGGCTGTGGTTGTGTAGGCTGTGTGGTTGTGTAGGCTGTGGTTGTGTAGGCTGTGTGGTTGTGTAGGTTGTGTGGTTGTGTAGGCTGTGTGGTTGTGTAGGTTGTGTGGTTGTGTAGGCTGTGTGGTTGTGTAGGTTGTGTGGTTGTGTAGGCTGTGGTTGTGTAGGCTGTGTGGTTGTGTAGGCTGTGGTTGTGTAGGCTGTGGTTGTGTAGGCTGTGTGGTTGTGTAGGTTGTGTGGTTGTGTAGGCTATGTGGTTGTGTAGGCTGTGTGGTTGTGTAGGCTGTAGGCGGGGCAGGTACATACGGGAAGGTCATATATGGAGGGTGGGCAACGTGGTATAATGGCCTTGGGGAGGAAAGGGGAGGGATGGACTCTTTTCCATGCTGGTGAGTTGTCTTACACTGCAGATGATCTGTCTTATATTTAAGTGCTCGCTGCAGCTGGGAGCCAGCGCTTCTGGAGTTTTAACCATCATAGCTTGTGAGCTGTAGAGCTGGGGCTCTCACTTGCTCCCTCTTCTCTCTGTTGCCTGTCTTGGCTGTGCCGTCAGCAGCTGTTCTGATTCTGAATAAATCACTTAAACCCTGTGGGCCCCTGACTTCCCCCCACCCCCCACCCCATAAATGAGGAAGCTGCACGGTAGCATCTTTAAGATCTCTTTAGTTTTGTGACTCCAAATAAAATGAAGTCATGTTGCTCTGAGTTGCCAGCAAGTCACTTGGAAAACCTTACTGGCGGGTGTCCCGAAGCAGTCTTCCCGTAAGACCCCAGTTGGGCCTGGCTGCCTGCAGTGATGGGTCCAGGGAGCCCGCGGTGGGCCAGGGGGTGGATTTGGCTCTGCATGTACACTTAATGGGAACCAGGATGCTCCTTTGCTGGTTGATTTATCTCCCTTACTGCCCACTGGCCAGCCCTAGGGTCGGCCCCCAGGGCGGGCACAGATGCTCAGGCTGTGCAGGTGTCACCCGCGTGGCGTGCTGAAAGGCATAGCGTGGACAGCTGGGGGGGCCCAGCCTCAACGTGAGAGAGGGTGAGGGCAGCGTGGAGGGCGTCTGCCGGGGCAGAGGTGGTAGTATCCAGGCAGGTGGTTGGCAGCGGGAAGCCTGGAGGTGCCAACTGGTGTCTTGCCAGCCAGAGCACAACCCTGCGTGGTCAGGAACGCTTGTGCTGAGGCCAGCCCTGAGACAGCGGGGCTTGCATGCAAGGCTCTACCTGCCACATCTCTGTGCCCTGGAGTTGGGGGACTTTTGGTACCTTGGGGCCATTGTTTTCATGCATCACAGATGGCCAGTCCTCAAGCAGCCTGCTGCCTCCCGGGCCCCACCCGGGATCAGAGTCTGAGGGGAAGCTCTCTGGGAGCATCCTCAGTGTCTGCCAGAGCAAGGACTGTCTTGTGCCCGGGCTGGCCAGCCCCGGGGATGGGTTGGTCAGTCTGGAGGACACGAGGAGGAGAAGGAGACTGCGCTGACCGTCTGCACTGCCGTGGGGCTCAGATGCCTCAGCAGGAGTCCGTGCTTTCCTTCAGGACTTCTTGTTTGGTGAGCTCGACTGGGACTCCCAGGGACCCCCAGAGTGGCTGGCATTCCCTCTCTGGCGGTCTTGCAGGAGAGAGGACCCCTCCTTTTACTGGAACTTTGCACTTGGGTTTGGCTTTACGCTTTGTAATAGAATCCCGTGTGCCTTCTGGGATCTGAGCCCCACTCCACCCTGCAGAGAGCTGGGTGGTACCCGCCATTGGCAGAAGCTTAGACCGGTCAGAAGGTTCCATGGCAGAGCCTGGATTTGAACCAAGCGTGGTTACGTGAGCCTCTGCTCTTCACTGCGATATTGGGGTGGCCAACCTTTCCTTAAAGGGCCAGATAAGAGCTAATTTAGGCTTTGTGGCTGAGAGGCAAAATTGAGACTATTAGGAAGGTACTTATATAACCACTTAAAATGTAATTGCTTAAAAATCGTTATAAGATCCATTCTCCGATCCTGGGTCACACAAACGGGTAGTGACAGGCTGGGTTTGGCCCGTGGGCCGGAGCTTGCTGACTGCTGTCCTGCAGTGCGCTGTCTCCTGATTCCTGGTGATTGTGAAATGAGATGACGGAGCCGCGGGCGGGTGTCTCTCCTCTGTGCTCGGGAGCCCTTGTGAGGCAGGTAGGGTCAGTCCTCCTGTCCCTGTGAGGCCTCCTTCCTGCAGGAAGTTGCGGGGGTGGGAAGCAGGGGTGGGGAGCGGTCACCAACAGCTCCCTGTCTCTCCCCTGCATCCTGCTGCTTCCGAATGTTTATCCCCCGAAACCAGGCTGCCCGTGGGTTCGTGAGGGTTGAAGCTGGGTGATGGGAATGGTATTCGTGATACTGTGCTCTCAATTTTTTATGTGCTGGAAATTTCCTGTAATAAAAAGTTAAGAAAATAGTCATTTATTGATCAAAGTTACAGAAGAGAACCCTCCACCTTGAGAGAACAGGGTGTTGGAATCCTGAATCTTTCTCAAGCTCCAAATATGTGTGAGTCGAATCTAACTCATCTGCTCCCTAGTAGCAGATGTTCCGGGAAAGCCAAGCTGTACTTGAGCCACTCCATCTATCATCCATCCCTCCATCCATCCATCCCTCCATCCATCATCCATCCCTCCATCCATCATCCATCCCTCCATCCACCATCCGTCCCTCCATCCATCATCCATCTCTCCATCCATCCAACCATCTGCCTTAGTCCATTCGGGCTGCTATACCAGAGTACCATAGACTGGGTGGTTTATAAACAACAGAAATGTATTTCTTGGAGGCTGAAAGTCCAAGACGAGGGTGCCAGGAGATTCAGCATCTGGTGAAGGTCCACTACTTCCCAGTTCATAGATGGCTGTCTTCTCACTGTGTCCTCACATGGCAGAAAAAGTGGTGGATTTCTCTGGGGTCTCTTTTATAAGGGCACTAATCCCATTCATGAAGGTTCCACCCTCATGACTGAATCACCTCCAAAGGCACCCTCTCCTAACACCATCGCACGGGGGATTAGGTTCTGACATACAGATTTTAGGGGGACACAAATATTTATTCCATAGCTCCATCCATCATCCATCCATCATCCTTCTACCATCCAAATATCCATCCATCCATTTACTCATCATCCATCCATCTGTCATCCAACCATCCACCTATTTGTTCATCTGAAGTTTGTGTAGCACCTGCTGGGGTCCAGACTCCATGCTTAGGCCTCGACACAGTCCATGACCCCAGGGAGCTCATAGACATTGATAAATGGGGGCTGCAATGGAGGTCAGTACCAGGTGGGCACCAAGAAGGGGTATCTCTGCTGGGTTAGCTCACAGAGGGCATCACGGAGGGAGCGGCCAATTGTTTGGATCTTGAACGGACCCCACTGAAAAGGAGAGTGTTAGGCCATTGTGGGGGATGGGGAGAGGGGGCATTTCAGATGGAGGCAGCCTGTGCACAGAGGCCTGGAGGAGTGGGACAGCAGGGTTCTGCAAGGCTTGGGACAGCTGGAGCATGGCTTTGGGATGAGGGACTGGCTGGCGATGAGGTGGGGAGATCTGGTGTGCCTCCCACCCTGGGCCAGAGAAACCCCCCAGTGACGCCTGCATGAAAGATGGGGTGAGTATGGGGTGGGAGAGCCACCCTGCAGCCACGGGCCTTGCTCGGTGCCCCGCCCGGGCCACTGTGGGTTCCGGGGCCCCTTCTGGACAGAACTCCTCCTCAGCTGGGCGGCTGCCAGCCTCGCTTGGGCCGAGCAGGTGTGACTTACCTGCACTCACCTTTGCTTTGACTTCTTGGCTCACGGACTCCTGTTGGGGAGCAGCGGTCCAGACAGTGTGGAGTTTTGTGTCTGCCTGCAGAGCAGACGCGCTGGAACCTCAGCGTTGGTGGACCTTTGCGCTTCACTTGGCTCCTCCGGGCCGGGGTGGGGCGGCTGTCTGCACACCTGCGGCTGGAAGGGCAGAGACAAGCAGCCCTTTCTCCTCCAGGGCCCCCCCTCCCCGCCTGGCGTGTGTCTGCGTGGCGTGGCGGGTCTGTGGCTGCATGAAGGCCATGGCTGGGGCTGCGATGCCAGGACCTCGCGGTCACTTAGGACAGTGGGAAAGAGTCGTTGGGGTTTGTTTGTTTGTTTAATTGTGGTAGAATACACATAACATAAAATTGACTGTGTTAACCATTTCTAAGCGCACAGCTCAGTGGCATTAAGTATATTCATGCTTAATTCGTGCAACCGTCTCCACCATCCGCCTCCAGAACTTTTCATCTTCCCGAACGGAAGCTCTGTCCCCATTAACACTAATGCCTCCTGCCCCCCAAACTCCCTCCCCCGGCCCCTTTCAGTTTCCATGCATCTGACTCCTCTAGAGACCTCATGTGAGTGGAATCCTACAGTATTTGTCATTTTGTCCTGAGTATAATGTCCTTGAGGCTCATCCATGTTGTTGCATGTGTCAGAATTTCCTTCCTTTTGAAGGCTGAATTTTATATATTCCATTGTATGGATGGAGCACATTTTGTTTATCCATTCATCTGTGGATGGATACTTGGGTTGCCTCCACTTTTTGGCTGTTGTGAAATCATGCTGCCGTGAACATGAGTCTCCAAATTCAGTAGTCTTTTTTTTTTTTTTTAGCATCAGAATTGTACATTTGTTTGCCTCCCCCTTCAGCTGTTTGGTTTGTTTATTCATTTTTATTGAGATATATTTGGCATTTCACATTGTATTTGTTTTAGCTGTACGGCGTAACGACTTGAACATACGTATATGTTGCAAAATGATCACTGCAGTAAGTTTAGTTAACACCTGTCACCACACATAGTTACAAATTTTTCTTTTCACCTATTTTTCAATCAATTTCCTTTTCTCTTTTGACAGATTTCCAATTACAGAAAATTTTGTCCATGTTAGGAAAATGAAATTTTGAGCTGAGGGTTAAAAAAAAAATACATATAAGTTACCTGTTCTTTTTTTAAAATGTCAAAGATTCAAAAGATACTATGATGTCGGTAGAGGTGTATGTGCCTTGAAACGTAATTCACAGACAGTAAAAGTCACTCTTTTAGGTGTACTGTTCTGTGAGTGATGGCAGTGGTATAACCACAACCAAGATACATAAGAGGTCCGTCACCGCAGAAATTGCTATCACCCCCAAAAGCTCCATCACCGCGTCTCTTGTATACACACCTCTCCCACCCCACCTACAGCCCCTGGCAACCACTGATGTACTTACTCTCCCTCTGGTTTTGCCATTTCCCGAATGTGGAATAAATGGAATCCTACAGTGCGGAGCCTTTTGGATCCAGCTCCTTTCACTTCGGGAGGGCACTTGGGACTCCTCCAGGTGGTTGTGTATGATACCTTGTTTCCTCTTGTTACTGAGATGGTTTTTCATCAACTGATGTGTGGACTGTTCCTTTTCCTTTCTGTTCTGTTCTGACAGCTTTACTGAGATGTAACTTACATCCCGTCTAGTGCCCCTGCTGCCCGTGTACCGTTCAGTGGCCTTTATAGATCCACAGATTGAGTGATGTAGCCACCATCACTCTCTAGTCCCAGAACCTTGTCATCACCCCCAAAGTAACCCCACACCCATCAGTGGTCTCCCCCCACCCCTCCCCTTAGCCCTGACACTGCTTTCTCTCTGTGTGGATTTTCCTTTTCTGGACATTTCATACAAATGAGCTGTACGATATGTGGCTTTTGGTGGGCACCGCCCTTTTTTATGGTTTCTTTTGGAAGACCTGTCTTCCAGGTCACCCCGCATCCTGGGAGGGCAGATGGAGGATGAGGAGCTGCTCCTCAGAATATGTCCCCAGCTCCTCCCCAAGCACAGGCCTTTCTCTCTGGGTTTGAGGCTGCTCCCTGCAGGGCACCAGGGAACAATCCCCTTCTTCTCCTGGCTCCCCTTCCCCATAACCAGGGTCCCTGCTCTCCTGTCCTTGGCCTCCCGCAAGGGTTTGGATCCCAGAATGCGCAGGTGGATGGGAGGTCTGACTCTTCAGCCTCTGAGAGGGGCCTGCAGCTTCCTGGGTGCCTCTCTCTTCCCCGTGAATCCAGCTGCTGAGTCTCCTTTGTTGTTTTTGCTGCCGGATTGTCCCGGCCCCTGGGAGGGGGCTGAGGAGGGAGGAAAGCTGCCGGGCAGTAGCTGGAGGACCGCTGCTGGGTTTGGCAGACACGCCAGCTCTGCAGGAGAAAGACCTGCAGGGTGGGCTGTGATCACAGTTGGATCCCTTTGCTGCCCATTGTCCTTGCCTGGGACTGCTGACACGTGTCCCTGGGAACCGCTGTGGTATTTGGTACCTACAGGGACGCCCATTGTCCAGGGCCCCGGGCCTCAGCAGGGAGCACGCAGGCTTCTGGAAACTTCTCAGAGCTGTTGCCGCAGGTGCACCAGCCTAGGATAAGCCCCTGGGGGCTGGGCTCTCCCACAGGAGCACAGTTTTTACTCTGGGAACGCAGCGGCTTCTGGCACCGGGCGGCGGCGTAGACATGTGTCCGTGGACCGGGCCCTCCCGTGAGCATCCCCCCACCCCCACCCCACGACCTCCACGGGCTCTGATTCTGACCGACACAGGCGTCTATGACTGTGCTTTGGTTTATCCCCTTGTTTGAAGAGCAAGCTGGATGCACCTGCTCTCGGGCCAAGAGCAGTGGCAGCTGCAAGCTGCACGCCTAGCGCCGAGTCTTAACTCAGACCGAGGGATGAATTATTTGCTCATAAATCAGTGTCTCGTCTGCAGAGGACTCAGAGATGTGAGGGCCGGCGGGCTTTCTCTCCATCGCTGGGAGGGTGGGGGCTACAGAAGGCACGAGAAAGGACAGTGCTCTCTCTGGAGACTTCCAGGCTCCCCCACCCCCGGAGCAGCATCCTGGGGAGGCCCTGCGAGAGCCTCCCACGTGTGGGCTCATCTGCCCGCGGTCCCCTTGCTAGTCTGGGTGGGGCCAGGCTGTAGCAGGGCAGCCATCCCGGAGGAGATGCACTGACCCCTGCAGCCCTCAGGACCCTCACAGCCCTGGGCTCAGTGGGAAGGTCCCAGGCCCAGGTGGGCACTGGCCAGGCCGTAGGTGGCAGGCAGCATTGCTGACCCAGCTCCCAAGCCCTGGGGTCTGGGTGAGGCAGGGGCTGGGCTGAGGGGTGTGGAGAGCCCCTCCCTCAAGGGACACAGAGCTGGGGACATCACTGGTCATTGCATTCACCTGACACTCCGTCGGTGGCCGCTGAGAAGGAAGACCACACCGCCAGTTAGCATCGTGAGAGGCAGGGAGGAGCAAGAGATCCCGCTTTGTCACGTCGAAATCTTCGGGGGACTTCCCTGGCGGTCCAGTGGTTAGGGCTCCACGCTTCCACTACAGGGGGCACGGGTTTGATCCCTGGCCGCGTGGTGTGGCCAAAAATAATATTTATTTTCGGAAAATCCGTAGCTGAGAATCCAAGAAGGATGGTTACGTTTCCTCATCTGTAAACTAGAAGTCAGAGCAGTCATGTGCTCGGGGGCTTGTGTGAAGGTCCAGTGAGATGGTGCACGCGAGAAAAGCACTTAGCCCGGCTGCCAGCGCGCCTTGGTGCTTCATAACACTTGTTATTCTCGTGTTATTGTTGTTATGACAGAGAGCGGGGAGGATGTTGGCTGGTTCATCAGCTGGCTGGATGTGTGGGTTTTTTTTTTTCTTTAAGAGACCGCCGTGGAAGATGAGAAGCTGCCTTTTTCCATCAGAGTTGGAAACGCCCAGAGTCCATTTCCAAGCAGTGATTTTTCAAATGCTTCGGTTTCATTCTAGGAGCACAGCCCTTCTTTTCAAATGACATTTTAGATGACACCTCAGTACATGAAACAGATGAAAAGGGTCCCCGCTAGCTGAGCCCAGCCCCGCTCAGCCTCCCACCCGTCCTGGCCTGGCGGTCTCCACGTGGCTCCGAGGACGCGTGTGTGTGCTGTCCCAGGGGTGGCGGCCAAGGGTCTGGGGGCAGGTTCTTCCTGGAGGTCGGTGTCCTGTGTCTTCTCCAAGGTGGAGTCGGCTGGGCAGGGAGCCTGGCACAACTTCCTTCTTGGAGCAGAGACACAGACTTGGTCCCCGGAATGACCAGCTTGTTTCGTCAGCAGATGCGGGGTGAGGTGAGGGGGCACTCTGGCTCAGAGCCTGGGTGTGAGCCTGTGTTGTCCAAACCTGCATTTGGAGGGGGTTAAAGACAAGACTTCTGTCTGTCACAGAACTTTGCTTTTGTTCTTCTTCATTTAAAATTGTGATAAAAAATTTAAGCGATGGGGCTTCCCTGGTGGCGCAGTGGTTGAGAGTCCTCCTGCCGATGCAGGGGACACGGGTTCGTGCCCCGGTCCGGGAAGATCCCACATGCCGCGAAGCGGCTGGGCCCGTGAGCCGTGGCCGCTGAGCCTGCACGTCCGGAGCCTGTGCTCCGCAACGGGAGAGGCCACAGCAGTGAGAGGCCCTTGTACCGCAAAGAAAAAAAAAAAAAAAAATTTAAGTGACACCTTAGTGGCATGAAGTACGTTCGCATTGTCGTGCAACCATCACCACTGTCCAACTCCAGAACTTTTCACCTTCCTCCTGAAACTCTGTCCCCATTAAACACTAACTCCTCCCACCCCTGGCACCCCCCTTCTACTTTCTGTCTCTATGGATTTGACTGCTCCATGCACCTCACAGAAGTAGAATCCTACAGTACTTGTCCTTTTGTGTCTGGCTTATTTCACTCAGCATGAGGTCTTCAGCGTTCGTCCACATTGTAGCAGGTGTCAGAATGTCCTTCCTTTTTAAGGCTGAATAGTGTTCCTTTGTGTGGAGGGACCACGTTATGCTTATCTATTCATCCATCGGTGGACCCTTGGGTTGTGTCTTCCTTTGGCTGCTGTGAACGTGGCTGTAATGCTTTTACTCTTGATTCCTTGCAACCAGGACCCGCCTGCAGGAGCACCCAGGGCACCACTCAGCTGCTGTTGATGGGGGATGGGAGAGGGCACCGTTTTCCTGAGCACAGCCCCTCTGGGATGTGGCAGGTGGCTGATGGACAGGGCAGGAGTTCTTGGAAAGGGGTGTTTCTGGTGGCGAGTCCCACCGCCGTTTCCAGCCACTTTCTCTGCCAAGGAAACTTGAGCCAGCCGCTCCTGGGATGTGGCAAACCTCCGATCAGGTTCCAGGGAGATGGTAGAGTGGTTTTCTGGGTGATCCGGCTCCCCCAAGCCAGTCAGTGACAAAGCCAGTGTAGTGGTGGGACAGGGACACCTGTCCCTGTTTGGTTTTGACACTTTGCTTCCTGAGTGGAATGGGGTGGGCAGGTGCCTTCCTCCCAGCAGCACCAACAGTGTGGGCTCAGCCCTGAGGTGGTCTGTGGTCCTGCCCTGCAGTCAGCAGTTCAGGAATTGGAGGCGGGGAGCCTGCCTTCAGGTGATGGGGATGTGTAAGGAAGCTATGGGACCAGGGAGTCAAGGAATCAGGCAGTGACTGAGATTCCAGGCATTGGCCCTTTCCTGGAAACCTGGGTCATTTTCTAGAATAACCAGATTCCCTTGAATTTAGCCAGGTTCAGGAAATCTGGCTGAGCTGGCCTAGCTTCAGAATACAGATGCCTGGTTTCTGCAAAGCCAAGTTTATTCCCAGCCCCTTTCTCTGAATTCTCAGTGTCTACATTGTTTAGGAGTCATTAACATGTTTATAAGCAGAGACCCAGGAATCCCACCCTAGATTTTCCTAAGGAAATAGGACTTTTTTTCCCCTTTTCCTTTTGGTATTATTATACGAGCTGATGCATTGTATTCATAACAGTGGAAAGCTGGAAATAAACTAAAACTAGTCCCGCAATAGGAAAGGGGTTACATTAGCTGGGTGGACTATGATGTAATCGGCACATGGTAACAGTGAAGATCATGTAGCCACGTGGTTCAAGCTCCTAAGGAGAAAGAGTGACACACAGAGCTGTACATGTTAGGATTTGTATCTGTCATCTCTTGCTGTGTAACAAACCATCCCCACACTGAGTGGCTTAAAAGAGCATGATTTAATCTCTTGTGACTCTGTGTGTGTATTGGTGGGTGGTCACCTGGTGGGGACAGTGGAATGCTGGGACCTTTCTCTCCCTGTGATCAGCCCTCATTCCAGCCTGAGCGCCTTCACATGGAGCCTGTGTTCCAAAGACAAAGGCAGAAGCTGCAAGGCCTCTTGAGGTCTGGGCTGTGGAACTCAAACCCCATCACCTCTGTCATATGGGTCAAAGCAGGTCCCAGGGCCAGCCCTGGTCCAGGGCGGTGGAGAACTAGGACTCGACTCTGCCTCTTGACAGGAGGGGTAGCGGCATCCCATGGCCACAGTGCGTGGACACAGTGGGTGTGGTTATGCTGCCTTCTGCCATGTTTATGTAATAGGCTTAAAATAAAATTCTCTGCACGCCAGCCATTGGGTGCCTAGCTTGAGAATGATGGCGTGGGGGGCCCAACTGTCTTGGCAGTCTTGGCTGGTGCAGGACACTGGGGCCTGAACTCTGGGAAGAAGATAGTAAGTGGGCGCCTTCCAGCTCCATTGTGCCTTGTCACCTGGACAGAGGGTGGATGGGCCTTGGGCGGCATGAAGGGACCCAGGCCATTGGAGGTGTTGGTTGACCACCTCCGAGAGGCAGGCGTGGCCCCAGCCAGCACCAGCTGAGCATCCTTATAGGATGACGGGGCATCGTGGGGCCCCTGTTGTCTGAGGACAGTGCGGGCAGGAGGTGTATTTGTCTATCGTCCCGGCTTCCCTTTTTAGGTCATTGCTGTCCTAAACAAATGGTTCTTTGTACTTTGCTTTCAAGTTTTGTGTGAGTTTGAAAGTGTTTCAAAATAATAAGTTAATCAAATAAATACACGGGAAACCGCACTCCGCCTACACATGGGACGGTCGCGAGGACTGGAGGGAGGAAGGGCGTTCCCACGCAGCCTGGGCTCCAGGCCGTGGCCGGTCAGTGGGTGGGAGATCCTGCTGGAGAGAGAGCCGTGGCCCAGGTTCCTGTATCTCCGCCTCATGGAGAAAAGTTGGATCTTGCACAACTGTGCCCCGGGAGCAGGGAAGCAGTCTGGACCTGCCCGGAGCTCGTGGGCTTCGCTCCAGGGGAAACTCAGGCTGTTGACTAACCCTCCTCTGATCAGAGAAATTCCCCCCTGCTGCATGGGGACCTGCCCCCTTCTTGGCTTTCCTGTGCTCACTGTTCTCTTCCTCCTGGGCACCCAGGCCCTCAGGACCCCATTGGCCACCCCCTCTGGCCTGATCTGCAGGCCCTGCCGGCGCCCTGGCTCCCCAGGCGGGTCGGGGGCAGGGGGGGTCCTCAGAGCTGGGTGAGCGTTCAGGTCTGCTCCTGCTGCTGCAGGTGGCCAGCCTTGGAGCTTCTGTCTCCTCACCACCCCACCCCGTCCCCCAGGAACCCTGTAAGGATTCCGGGAGGTAATCCAGAACACTGCCTGGTGCCCAGCTGGGAGGAATCGCCCAGAAACTGAGTTCTTTTCCCTGACCCAGTGTTTTTCAACTTTTTCTTGAACAGCTGCAGAATCCTTAGCCAGAATTTGTGAGACCCCCAGGATATAAGGCAGATGAACCTGGTTGACACTCCCCCCTCCCCTCCATCGTCCCAGCTTGGCTCCCACCTTGGGGGCCGCCATAGGGTCCGGACAGCTGGGAAGGCACTGCCTCAGGCCCTCCTGGTCTCAGGGGTGACTACAAGCAGGGGTCTGGTCCTCTCTGCAGCACAGTGGACCTGGTTGTGAGCCCTGAAACTTGTCTGGGGCAGTGGTGGCTGAGGACCAGCCTGACGGCAATTCAAGCCACAAGGGACTGGACAGGCGTGGTGGACCCTGGTTCTCATAGTGGGGATCCTTTGCTTTCAGCCCAGGACATCCAGGTGGTGGCCCAGGCCCCAGCGCTGGGGGAGGGGAGGGGAGGGGAAGGGAGGGGAAGGGAGAAGAGGTGGAGAGGGCTGTTTTATCCACGCTGGAGTGAGCCAGCTCCGAGGGTGAGTGGCCGTCAGCAGCTAGGATGAATCACCTATTTACTTGTTCCATTAAGAGGCCCCTGGCCCGTGGGAGAGATCGCCGCCGGCCCTGCTTGGGAGGGCATGGTGTTTACAGGGCCCAGCGGGTGCAGGGCGAGGAGCTGGCTCTTGGGAAGGGCCTGCAGCATGCCCGCTCCTGCCCTGCCCCTGCCCCGCCGGTAGTGACGGCCATGGATGGACAGAGGGCCAGGCCAGCTCCACAGTGAAAACAGGAAATCTAATCTTTTAAAAATAATCTGGGGGGAGGGGAGAAAGTAGAGGAGCAGAGAGTGTAAACCAGCAGCAGGCGGGGCGGAGGGGAGCATCTTCCAGCGGCCAGGGTTTTCTCAAGGCTGGAGATCCAGCGAGTCAGCAAAAAGTCGAAGATGCTCAGTGGGCGGAGGGCGTCTTCCAGGTCTGTCCCCGACGTTAGATGCTATCTTAGCAGCAAGGCTCCTACCCGGCTGCTCCCCACTGTGCTCCAAACCAGCCCCACACAGAGCCCAGCGGGCAGGCCTGACCCCCACCGTGCCTGTGACCTGTCCTTCCAGCCTGTGTACACACCAGATTGTCTTCCCAGAGAGCCTCAGCCTCTGCGCTTCCCAGGCAGGCAGGCAGGCCTGCAGGACACCTGCACTCCGCTTCCCCAGCCTCGTGGGAGCTGCCCTCAGAGCAGAACTCCCTCCTCCCCACCAGCGCTGAGATCCTACTCCCTTGGATGCCTCCCAAACCCCATCTCTTCGCCTGGAATTCCATGCTCCGCCATGTCTCCACCTGCCCAAATCCATCTGTCCTCTGGGGCCCAGCTCTGATGCTACCTTCTTCACAAGCCTCCTTTGTCCCACCCCACATCCCTCTCTGCCCCTGGACCCCACTCCCTCCTCTGCCCTGTCCCGGCCCCTCGTTCATGCCTCCTCATGCCTGTCCAGGCTCTCCAGTGCTTATGTGTGCACCGCCTTGCCACCTGGAGCGTGGAGGCCTCCTGTTACCACCGTCACTGCCCATTGACGGTGGGGCCTATCCATTGGCAGTGGGGCAGGGTCTGCACAGACCAGGCCTCCTTGGGTTGAGCATCTCACTCTAATGGGCTCACGTCACCTTATTGTCTCCTGGTACCAGCTGCCTTGAAGTGAACCAGAATTGCTTTGGCTGCAATATTTCATTCTTCCCAGGGTACGAGGATTTCATATCCGTAATTTACTCCCTTTCTTAAAAATTGGAGAATCAAGACGTGGATGTAAAATGACCTGCTCACATCCCAGGTGGAGATGGCAGGTTTCTGATGCTCTTCCCTAAGGCTCACCCTCCCCAGGGAGAGCGGAGTTACCTTTGCTTCACAGAGGAGCCCTGGGTGGGCCATTTCCAGCTCCCCATGCCCGGTCCTCACGCTGCTTCCCACCTTCTCATCTTCACCCCAGTTCCTTCTGGCAGTGATGTACATGGTGGGTCTCCTGCTTCTGCACACACACCTCACCCTAGGGTGGATGGGAGATGTCTTCACAGAAGGGATCCCAGATGATGGGTTCAGAGCAAGGGGCTGGGGGATCCTGTAGGACCTGGTGGGAGGGGAACAGGTAGCCCCCTTTTACCCACGTGCCTGCCAAAGGCAGAGGCCAGATAAGGGCATCCATGTTGCTCAGTGCCTCTTAAGGAAGGTCCCAGCTCCCTCAGGTCTTTAGGGATCTCACTTCCAGGGTGAAGGAAACTATTTCTTAAGACTCAGGACAGATCCCCCACTATTGCCGAATGTAGCTTTTGTTTTCCCGGTTGGGTTCACTGGTTTCTCTGCCTTCGACGGGCAGCTTTGGGGATGGGGGAGTCATCTTTATTATGAAAAGTGACACTTGTCCAGGGTTCCCACACCCGTCCCTCCTGTCGGTCTCCCTCCAGAGCAAGCTCCCGGAGTCCTGCGGTCACAGCCTGCTGTGTTCACTCCCGCATCCCCATTGCCCGGGGCAACGCGGAGCACGTAGTAGGGGCTCAGTTAACGTTTGCAGAGGGAAGGGAGACCTGCCTGTCTCGTCTTGGGCCCCCTCCAAGGCACAGTGAGGCACAGACAAGTCTGACACGGGCAGTTTCCAGCCTTAGTGGGAGGTGGAACACAAATATTTGAGAATTAAAATGAGAAGTCAAGTCATAGTTCACAGCAGATGGTGGGGAGGTTCTGTGACCGTCAGTAAGTTGCACAGATGCTAAGTGAAAGTTCAGGGCAGGGGGATTGTTCCAGCATGAGCTGAAGGGTGGGGATCTCGTGGAGCAGGGTAAGGGTGGGTGGGATTTGGCAAAGGGCAAAGGGCGCAGGAAGACGTGCCTGGGTGGAAGGGGGCAGCTACAGGCCCCGAGCAGAACTGAGAGGCCGAAGCCGGGTCATCGGTGCCTGGGGCGCTGGTTTCAAGAGCCTGAGCCTCCCACTTGGGCAGAGGTGGGGTGGGTACCTGGGCGGAACTCCTGCCCTCACCTTAGTCCCTCTGAGTCTCTGGACCGCATCTCCGAATAGAGCAGAGGAAGGGGCATCATCTAGCAGTGGGACGAGGGATCAACCAAGGGAGTCTGAATGTGTGCACGAGGGTGTGGGTGTGCACACGTCTGTGAGCGCATGTGCGTGAGTAAGCGTGTGTGTGCGTACATGTATCTGTGCCCATGCAGCCCATGGGGGAGAGGAGCAGTGGCTCGGGGCTGGGCTCTGGCCCGTCCACACAGGCGTCTCTGAGCCTCATGTCATAGACGAGGACGCCCACTCCCTCACATGTCTCTGAGAGCATGTGCACAGTCCTGCACGTGGCGGTGCGTCCGCAAGGGCTCTGAGACCCGTGGAAGGCAACACACAGCAGTGGCAACAGGTACTGGCCAGGTGCACTGCCTCAAACCAGTGAGCATCCTAGCATCTTCGCAAGAGAGCCATTGGCACTTTGTTTTCAGAGAAAAGCTGAAGGTTTACAAATGGAAGCCATGGGTCCTGAGCCCCAGACCTGGCAAGTTGAGTTGCAAAGCGGGGTCCACGCAGGCAGGTCTCCCCGGCCAAGGCTACCTCCTGGAGGCTCATGGGTCCAGCCACACCCTGAGCTGGATCCCCAATTTCAGACGCCCTGGGACTGAACCCAGAGTGGGCTGGGACAAGGCAGTGCTAATCTGGTATTTTACACCAGAATTTGAGATGTATCGGATGTGAGCAGATGTCAGAGGCTAAGGAACAGACCCGGAGGTGCAGGGTCTCAAAGTCTCATTTTCCCTCTGGTAAACCTTCTCTGCCCAGGAATCCTGGGAGTGCCAGGACCTCGCGCATCCTGGACTCACACATTTGGAAAAGGGAACATAACGCCATCTGTTCCCAGCCTCCCCCCACCTGACCTCTAATCATCCCTTCGGAAAAGAGAGACAACAGACAAGCCGGGCTCACTGCAGGCCAGAGGACTTGTTTCATCTCTTCACGTTCCCACCAGTGAAGTGGAGATAATGACAGCCCACCCACGCACCCCTGGGGTGACAAGCAGGGCCCTGCCAGAGGGGGACGCGTCGAGAAGCACAAACATTGTAATTATTGGAAGCCTCGGCTGTTCACGTGGTCCAGCCTGCGACGGCTGCTGGCACTGTGTCCCAGAAAACTACACCACGCTCTCCTGCCCGACTGCACCCTCGGTGCTGCCCTCTACGTCCACGCCAGGCTGAGGGCTCCACTCTGGGAAATGGGACGGGGCCCACTCTCATGGGGCTGCTGGGAAGGTTCTTCCCGGGGCTGGGAGTCATGTGTCAGCAGGGCCCGTGGCACCTGTCGGGCCGCCGTGGGTCAGGGTGATCCTGGCACGGTGATCCTGTCCCTCTGGTCCACTCTGAAAGCCACCATCTCAGAGCCACCCACCAGGAAGGTGCGGCCCCCCCCCCCCAGTGTCCTGGACGCGAGGTGCTTCCCCACCCCTTGGGGCTCAGGGTCTCAGAAACAGCTGAGGAACCAGCAGGGGAGTCAGCTGGCGAGGATCTCTGCCCAGATGTGAGAGGAGACGGAGGACTAGCCTCAGCTCTTGACCTGAAACTTGAAACTGTCATGTGGGAATTACCACCTCCGGTGATAATCCCAGTTGTCATTGCGGTGTGACAGCCTGCTCAAGCCCCATGGCTCAGTCCGCAGTCAGCCAGGCTCCTGTCCTCCTGCCCTGGCCCGTGGGAGGAAATGAGACTGGTCATGCTCCCCCAGTGGGCACAGCTGCCAGACCCCCACTTAGGGCTCCAGCTGGCCACCCGCAGGCCGCCAGGAGAGCCCGTTCCCATGGGGCCTGGGGTATTGGTTCTGAACACCTCCTGGGGAAGATGAGTCCTCCAGAGAGACTCAATCCACAGACAGGGCAGCATGGACCACCACGCAGCAGGAGGCCCTGGGCCCATCGGGTGTAGATCCACTAGGAAGAGGCCCTTCTCTCAAGAATTGTGTGATCCAGGGAGGACAAGGCATCCGGAAGGGCTCCCAGGGCTACCTGACACCAGCTCTGAGCCTGGCGCTTCTCCCAGAAATACCCGTGTGGTAGAACACCAGCTCGGCTCAGCCAGATCACCCCGCCCAGCACGCACACCACAGGCTAGCAATTCCTGCGGGTACTGTTAAAGGCACCGAATCTGAGCTCGGGCTTCCCGAGCAGGCCTGAAGAAAACAAGCCCGACTCCTGGGCCCCAGTCAACTGCCTCAGGTCACTGACCTGATGTCTCTGTCCTTCCAGACTGGGCACCGCCATCACCCTGCACAGGAGAACAGCGGAGACCAGTCAGGTCACACGCCCACGCAGCACATGACACACGGCAGGCACCCAACAGGTGTCAGTCCCCTTTCCGTCACCATGAAGGAGCCCGACCGCTTATTCCCAGGGCTCTGCCCACAAGGACCCTCCCCACATGACATGCTTTCTAAAGCGTTTCTGAGACTCAGAATTAGTCCCAGCCATGCAGGTGTATGTCTCCAGGTCTCGCCTTACTCCAGCATGAGACGCTCTGCTCTTGGCTGGGGGCTGGGGAATGTCACCCAGGGCAGTCAGACGGTGGAGCTGGTCTATCTGGACAGCTGGACTCGAGCCAGCAGCTCCCTCCCACCCCTTCCAGAGAGGCCGCTTGCATTAGCACTGCAGCGGCAGTGCAGACAAGCATCCCCTGGCCTCCTAGCTACTCAGCCACGGTGCATCCTGGGGAGGAGACAGCCATGCCCCGAGCCACATGGAACCGGATGGCAGAGCTCAAGGAACCTGTGTGGTGGGACCAGCCTTTCTCTGGGGGGCATTAAAACCTGGCAAGCACCTGGGCTGGCCAGTGCCCAGCGAAGTGTCACATGAGAGGCCTCAGAGCAGGGGTGACAAGCCAGCCTCTAGCCACTATGCCCTTCAGCCCTGGGGCGTCAGCCCCCACGGGTGCAGCCCCTTGGCCTTCAGGGGGGAAGGCACTCTGAGATGCCCCCCTGAAAAATCTGACCCCCTCACCCACCAAGGGTCACTCCCCCAGGTTCTTTCTCCCACCCACCGTGCATGAGCCCCTTCGACTTTCTACCTGCTTCACAACCTGCGTCCAGATACTAGAACCTTCCTTACACACTCGTCCGAGTCCTGTGCCTCCTCAGACCACTGACCATCGGGACACAGGGGCTATTTGTGGAGGCGCTGTCCCCCACCCCACTCACTCACCAGCCCAGGACCAGATCAAAAGAAACAAACCACACCCACGCGTAACCACCAGCCCACGGGGGTGCTGGACCCACAAGGCAACAGGCTGATAAGACAACGGGGTACAAGTGCCATCCACCTTCTCCAAGAGCCTGGCTGTGTGCTAGTCTCTGCAGAAGTGCTCGCACAGATCCCCAACCACCACCACCACCCCTCCCCAGTTGATGGCCACCGGAGGACCCGGCTGGGTTTCATGACATCTGAGGGGTGAGGGGCTGGGCTCACTTCTGAATCACAAAAACTGGAAGTGATTTTTTGGGTTAGTGACAAAGGGAGAGCCTCCAGCATCTGCCCAGGGACCCCACGTGTCCAGGGTCCAGGCTGGCACACCTTGCACGGCAGGCGAGGTCACCGTGCTTCCTGGGGACCCAGAGGGGAAGCGCTGATGGGGAGGGGGCGCGCCGCCCACCACTTGCACACGCAGAGCCAGCACCTGACACGCAGCACCCAACGCAGCCTCATGGGTTGGGAAAGGGGAAGAAAAGCAGCGGTGGTGTCTTCTCTGTTTCCAAACAAGAACAGCCTGTCAGCGCCGGGCAGGGAACTGCCAGCGCCAGGAGGGGGCCGGTGGGGGCGGCGTGGAAACACCTGCACGGGCTGCTCCGTGCGCATTTCAAGAATCAAGCATCCAAGCGGGAGCCGGGGTGCACGCGGGCCCTCGGGATGCTCCAGTGCAGACACTCTGCTTGAGGACGTCAGGAGCCTGGGAGACCACGACAGGTGCAGGGGAGCCCCATGGGAGATTTCCCACCAGATCCTGAGAGTCCGGAAGGATTCTTCTCTCTGAGACTCTGGACCAAGTCCAGGCTGAAACCCTCTGAGCGGATCTCTGTCCCTCCACGTTCTCCCCTTCCTTGCAAAGAAGTGTCTGTGTGCCTGAGTGTGTGCGTTCATATGTGTGCACATGTGTGAGGCACAGGCACCCACCAAAGGGAGCCCAACCCAGCTTCTCAGACCGGCAGCTCCCACTGTGGTCACCAAACTGACGCAGGACGGAAGCCCCTTGGTCTGGCCGCCGACGTGGGACCTCGTTAAGGAAGCCTCCCCACGTCCTTACAGCATAGCAGCAATTGTGTCCCCCTCCTTGGCCACCTCCCCTCCAGGCTGAGGGGCCACATGTGCCCACAGGCACATCATGTGGGCTCGCTGACGAGCCACAGGGACACAGCTGATGAGCGACCTCCAACCTGGTCAGGCCCCGTTTGCCCCAATGCACCAACCTTTCCAGGTGGCAGGGTGGCCACCTCCATGCTGGTTGGCTCCGGGCAGAACTCA